>NC_045143.1:2935020-3250779 GCF_008831285.2 Nymphaea colorata
TGCACTTGTTTTTTAAATATAGTATACTGATTTATCTTACCGACAGCCTGCAGATTGTTTCGCTTTGGGTTTGGGTTCTGATTCCGATTGTTATAAACATTTATTAGAAACGAATGGTCTTTTCTTCTCTCCCTCTTTAGACCCTACTTATACATTTTACACTGAAAGTATAGTGTAAGGTATTGTTATACATTGGTAGTCGGAGTTGCTTCCTTTCGTTCTTTTCGAATCCATTGAAGTTTGAATCAACATCGACACGATGCCACCCAGCTTCCTTCATCCCCACCCAGCATTCATTCTGGCCGTTGTTTGGCAAACGATTGTCGTTTGTGTTAGATCTGAGAAGATTCATGGAAATGTAGATGGAAATAATCTTGAAAAGAAGACCAAGAAAAAAATTAAAAATATAAAAAACACGGGGAAAGAGAAGGCAGTCTCCGAGAGAGATCTATTTAAGCAAACGTTGGGAGAAGGGGATGGCCTTCCTATCCTTCTCCAATCTCTAAATTTGGGCCCCGTTGTTCTTGTCTGCCTTTTTTTCTTCAACATGGACCCGGCAGGAATTTGAAAGGAAAATGGAAAAAAGGGAGAAAAGAAAAAGAAGGAAATGAGGGTTGGAGATCGGACCACAAGATAAAAGGAGAAAAATGTTCTTGTACCCCCATTTTCTCTCTCTCTCTACCGCCTTCCAGAAGGAAGAGAAGGAAGCAATGAGAAAGAAAGGAGATGTCGCATTTCGGGAGATCAGGGCCCAGGGATACATGCTTCCTTCTCCTTCTCAACATTACCTTTAGTCATACTCTCTCTTAATAAACAATTAACATCTATAAAAGCCCGCTAAATCATTTGCATAACACTCTCCATTTTCTCTCTTAATAAACAATTAACATCTATAAAAGCCCGCTAAATCATTTGCATAACACTCTCCATTTTCACCTCCAAGACATACTTGAAAAATCCAAGAGATCATACATTTTAAATTTCAAATATAGGTATTTGATTACTAACAAGGATTTAAAATTATTTATTTAAAAATTCAAGAATTGCATTGTATATTCATAATTATTGATTTAAATCATCGGGAGAACGATCAATTTATTAGAATAGAAATTCACACACGACATAAACCTCTATTTTAAGGGAAACGACACATATAGAATTTAAAGACATAAGAAACTGAAGGTTTTCTTTCAAAAAAAACAATCAAAGAACAAGACACCACATAATCCATATAAACTTTTGGCCAATTTGAGTAAAGAAGGTATTATTCTACTTTGAGTTTGCTTTTCACAAAGTAGTAAAGCTTCAAATGGATTTCAGCAATGCATACAATATAATGCAAGGAACCCATTAAATGTTCAATTTGCCTAAATAATTACAAAAAATTCAATGAAAATTAAAGCAGCCAACAGCTTGAATGTTAGATCTCTAGTTCAACAATAGTACACAAGAAAGATATCTCTACTTCGACTGTTTTGTTGCCCATAGTCTACTTGACCTGCCTTTCATCTACAAGAAATGACCAACTCCACACACACCATGTTTCATCAATTAACTGGGCCTTGCAATGGCCAACTAAACCATGATGGACAACACTTCTGAACAGTTGAAATAATAACATAACATGGTTATTATTTATTTCTATGGCATAGAGCAACTTATTCATTGCATCAATACAGGCCTCCAAACAATATTTGCACATTACTAATTTGAAAAGAAGTTTAAAGGCAAAGAAGTTTAAGAAGAAAAAGTCCTGACAAGTTTTTAAAAGATTTCGTGCCACTAAAATGCCTTTTGTTACATTCATCGTTTCTTGGCATCAATATAGTTGATGACTAAAATATATTTAGTTCACATTGAAAAAGAATTTACTGAAAATCATACAATTAAAAATAAGAAAAAACTCACGCCCCAGTATAATTAATGATTGAAATATCCTTAATTCACAAAACTTTTTATAACATAAAATTGAAAAAAAAAAAATGGAAGACGGTCCTTTACAGGCTTACAGCGCCTGGTGGCCCGGCGTAGGTTTTGCCTGAACCTAAGTTTCTCAGAAGACAGCCTCGTAGACACGGCAGTATTCAGAAAACAATGGAATTCCTTCTCACTCTATGAATTCCATTCAAGCCCAAATAAGAAAGAAGGAAAATTTCCAGAAGATTCCAGTATTCAGTGAGCACAGCGCGACCGCGAAAGTAGAGTTTCAGGAAACGAACGTGACCAAGAAGAAACAGAGAGATAAAAGGCTGACGGCAAAAGAGAAATGGCACTCAGAGAGACAGCAAGGCGGGCGACAGTAACGGCACGGAACAGGACGAGGCCTTCAGAACGAGAGAAGAAGAAAAGGGACGAACACAACACGAATCCCAAAAGCCCGAAGGGCCTCTCAAGCGAACAGAGTAAGTTGGTAGCTCAGTCATCATCTCTGAGAACAGAAGGAGAAGGAGAAGGACAAAAACCATGAAAATTCGCTAAAACTAAACAGGCGCAGACTGACGGAGCAAGAAACTTTTGGCTGTGGGGCACTAGTACATAGTATGTGAGTTTTAATAACATTTTGACAGTCAAAAGTTACAACTGAATCGGTCCACACCTGTTGCATACGCTAAAATATCCCTAACCAAATGAAGTTAGCAAAAGAAATATGGGAAAACTTGGAATGAAGATGACTGCACACAATTGGAAGGCTTTTTACTTCCAAACAGTTATCGACAACTTTTTATTAAACTTGTCATAATCGAGGAAAGAATCCAAATGCTTTATTTCAAGAAAAGTCTAAAAAAAGTTGAGAGAAGAGAAGTTTGATTTGCTTGATTTGAGCAAGCCTGTGTACATCTACATACTCGCTGGCATATAATGATAATAAAAACAGTAAAAAACTTGCATAGCAACCAAAAATCACGCCCAGGCAAAAGCGAGAGGAATTGTAAGTTAAATAAGTAAAAAAAAAATGATTATGACTCTTCTATTCTTTTTTCTGAAATCTGTTCTTTACTTGTGATTATTGCTATTAGGTATGCTGTGTAACTAAATGGCTGGATGAAACTGATGTCTGTCATTATCCGGCTAGTGCATTCCCAAGCTGTGATTAGCAACTAAATTGTAGGAATTTGCTAGGAATTGTAACAACAAAAGAAGATTGCTGAGCTCCCATCATGAAAGAACCTTTCTCATTTTCATCCAATTGACAGGTACAGCCACAACACCTTTATGATGAGTGAGGATCACGGCAGAGCTATGCTTGACAGAGTGACAATTTCTGACTGTAAACAGTCTGCTTTCCATTTCGAACTATGGGGCTCGACCCAAGTCTGGCATGGGCATTGGACTTGAGAGAGTCTTGGATGGAGCTCTTTCCAATGGAAGCTTTAATGGGCTGGCGTGGGCAGGCCCACACCAGCCCACACGTAGCTCCGCTACTGGTTGCAGAGAAGAAAAAGGGGGAAATTAAGGACCGCTTTCCGGCTGTAAGGGCCGCGAAGAAACCTCACGCGAGTTCAGAGCGGTGGGAAACAAACGTTACATGTTCGTCCAGAGCAGTCCGGGAGTCGCTTCAGCTCGAGCAAGAAACCGCCGGCAAGTTGGCAAAATTAAAGGACGAAGAAGATGAAGAAGAAACGAGATTCAACGGCGGAAGATGACAATAGATTCAACGGCGGAAACGTTAGGCAGCTGCTGGCATCGCGGCCATCGACCGTTGAGCGTATCTTGCCACGTGTCAGCACAATAGCTCGACTAAATGGGGTAGGGTTTTTTTTTTTCTATTGGTTTCTAAGGTCTTTTTAAAACTTGTGTACCAAATTGGGGGTTTAGGCGAGAATAGTAGAATTCTAAAATTAAAATTCTCATGTTTTTAGTGGAATAGGGATTGTGTTATTAAACAAAAAAATCTTGAGGGTTCCCCTTGAATCAAACTACTGGAATTATGGTTCTATCATAAGGGGGTGTAATTATGGTTCTCAAATTTTAGAATTCTTTTCTCTCTTTTAAACACATGATGGTTTTAATTCAATCAATTCTAAAATTTTTCATTCTGGTACCATGAAACACGTTATTTTCAATTTCATAATCAAATTTTTATAAACTATCAAGCACAAAAGAAAACTAAAACTGGAATTTTCTTTCTAGAATTTTAAATCTAAGGTTAAAATTCAATGCAACAAAACCAGCTTGAAAAAGAATGTAAAGGTGAACTAGTGGAGTTAGGGTGGTAAGGGATGTACAACGACTTGAGCTCGATCTCGACCAGAACTCATTCTTATAAGCTAAGCTCGAGCATGACTCATTAAAAAGTGAGTCGAGTTTGAGTTTGAGTTAAAACTGAGTTATAAACAAATCAAGTGCCAGTTACAGGAGCTTGCCTTCCTTTTTTTTTTTTCCTTTTTTTTTTAAATTTCTCTTGCTATGTCCCTAGTTTCTTCTTTTTATTTTCTATTTCTCCCTCCCTCCCTCTCATCTTTTCATACCATTGTCTCTTCCTACGACGACAGTTTCTGCTTCTTCTCCTTTGGCGATGCAAAAGGCGAAATGTAAAGCCATGCTACCATCTCTAAAACACCATATAGCTCCACAAGCCATTGCAGGGGGTCCTTATGTAATGGCTTCTTTAGAAAAAATAAAATTCTTGTCTCTGCCCCGATGAATATATGAACATATGTCTTTGAAAAGTTATGGGGCCATGTGGCCTCCCTTGGTGCACCAGCCAAAATTTACAAGTGAGGAAGTTTAACTACAAGTAAAATTCAATCTGAAATGGGGCACCAAGAACATTTACACTATATGTACAATGAAAGTTTTGACAAGTCTCATCCCTTACCCAGGGCGATGTGTTCTGATAATTGATTAAAATGCAAAAGTTTCGCAAAGGTCAAAATTTCTTTATTATGTAAAACTGATCCTGCAATTAATTTTAGCCAATGCTTTCGCCCCTCATTAAACATTACAACTAAACGGCAATTTTGATGAGGTGAATTGCCTTTTCGGTACTGTAGTCAACAAGAAGTCATACGATCGATACTTGCGGAAGAATGGTTAGAACTTAATTGATTAGATAGATATTGTGCATGAAATCCCTCAAAATGCTTGTGTTTGGTTAACCGCTCGATCAGTCTTTCCCAAGGATGGACCCCATGAAAGCTGTTAGAGTATACCCATTAAAATTAAATATTAAAATAATTTTTTACAATCTAACCAATATATATATTTTGATATGATCTTTTGGTGGAAAACATCATTTTCTTGTTTGAACAATGGTTTTTTAATAATAAAAAATGAACGGGACTTATAACATCAACAAATTTGATAGCAGAATTATCAATTTTTTACAAATATGACCTGAACTAAAGCACGATTTTATATTAAATTAGTGTACAAAAACATGTTAGAAGGCTCATATTTTGCTTAAAACATTCCTTAACACAAATATTGGGTCTAGTTTTTATCTCTTTCCAAAATGATCTGGTATCTACTCATTCACATATAAATAAATAAATATATATATTATATATATGTTTGGTTTCTACCAATCATTCATATATATATATATATATATATATATATATATATATGTGTGTGTGTGTGAGTGAATGATTGGGCAAGGAATACATTCCAACCATGATAGTATGTGACTCATAAATACACAAGGGAATTTACTTTGCCTTTTTAAGATAGACATGAAAAGCTCTCCTTCCGACCAAGGTTCCAACTGTTGAGAAAAATACGTCACCCTAGACGTGGAAATTTGTATTAATTCATCAACGCTATCTTAACTGGCATATAATTCCCGCACTTCTTTTCATTCACAAATTAATCGTCAAACTATACGCTTTCTAGATTTTAGAGTTTTCTTTCGCATACTAGAAAAACAGGTTATGTGATTAGGGTGTATAATGACATTAAGGCGTTTGGCTTCCACAACGGATGATGTGGGGACGATGACATTGATGACAACCGCAGAAGAGCACCACAAAGGATGAAGCATTTTTTTTTTTGTTTTTTAATGAAGACAAAAACTCAACCGACCTAACTACAGGGTTGAGTCAAGCCGAGTACCGAGTACCCAAGGACGGTCCGGCCTGATGCCCAACCTTACCTAAAACCCATCCTCCTTATTGTACAAAAGCATAGCCCCTACAGGTGAAGATGGAAACATGCTTTCAACATGCCCCTCTCCTTGTTTGAGCTATGTCCTTGTGCTAATCATGAACTTAAATATGTAAAAGTATACCAATGCATATAAACTGATCCTCTTTTTCTTAATAATGCTTGGACAGAAAGTCAGTATTTGGAATACATGACTGCATATATACCTCAAAATCAATTATGTGTCATCGAGTCTGCATAAGGAAAGGGCCGTGTCGGGACCCTTGACATGGTGACGCACCCACGTCGACGCGATGCGGGTGCTGGTACGACCCAGATTCGCATCCAACCCGCACCCTATTGATTTCAGTTTTTTTTTAGCTTTTTTTTAATCAAATATGATATTATTAATATATTGTAATACTAAATTAATAATAATAATAAATACCATTGCCGTACTGCCGCACTGTAATTTTTTGAGATGTATCGCACCGGCACCTTCATCCGCACCCGCACCCCACATTCTGGTGACATAGAGACCGACACACATTGAATTTAACAAAACATTAATGGCTGGAAACAACAACGTTTAGATTTTTTTTTTGTGGTGAGCCCCTTGTATTGTTAAGTTTGCAATAATTTAAGAATGGTAATGTCTTAATGCCAACTACCTTATAATTTATTTTGACTTTTGGGGGCCGCCAAACTTTTATTGTATTGGGATGAGGTTATATTTAGATGTGTGTGTTCATACTTTGAGAGATCTATGTCAGCATTTAGGGCAAATCAGTAAAATGATGCACGATTTATTTGCAAACACAATGTTTGCTACAACGACCTGGTTATATGTGTTGTATTGGTGCACGATTTATTTGCAGAAAGTGCTAAGAGGAAGAAGAACAGATCCTAACAATCAGATCAATGAACTAAAAAAAGACGACTCCACCAAGTCAGGAGTTGTATCGACTCCATGAAAAGAAAAATACCCCCAATTGGTGAGGTAAACATATTGCTTCATATTCTCAACAAATTCTTGCTTGATCATATGCAAAATCGCGCACATAACTATATATCGTGGTCGACCTACATTTCGAACTCAAGTTTTTATTCTGGTCAAGGTTTTGATAGTTCATGCAGATGTGCATCATAGGTTCCATATATTGGAATTCTAGTTTTGAAAAAGATACAAATTAACGTTTAGCTTTTGATTGAATAACAAATCACCGCTTAATTTTTGAGGGTGAACAAATGACCGCCAAACTTTTGTTCTAAATTCTAAAGTAGGCGATTCCTCATTCCAGTCACCGTTGTTAGTTTAACTGCAGGTGAGGTGAAGTTAAGTTATAAATTTGACAAGTATTTTCTTCCAAAAAATCAAGGGCTTCATCAATTTGTCCAGCACTCACCGGCGGCGGCGACACTGGCAGCCGTGAAGGACGATGGAGGATGACTACTAAGACTCTCTCCCTCTGTGTGTGTCTGTGCTTCCAATAAAATCGGCAGTGGCAGCCTTGAAGGACGGTGGAGAGGCTGGAAGCCGGTGACCAAGAATGGAAAGAGGGTTTGCTAGGAAATGCGTGGATCTGGTGTATCACCAGACATAGACATAAACACATTTCATACGCTGATATGGATTCAATGAAGGCAAAGAAAACCATGGAAATATGAAGAAATAGAGGTTGTTGTGCATTGGCCTCAAGGGGCATAGCGTAGGTGGTCAGGCTAGAGTTTTGTAAAAGGCATGTCTTTAGTTTGATTTCCATGGACGTTATGTTCATGTGTCTTAAGGCGAAAGACGTGACATCCAAGTTTAAGGGTATGCCGTTCTATCACTGATACAAACGCAGCTCAGGACCCTGGAGGCATGGGGAATGAGGGGCCTTTGGGCAGTGGGATTGACCCTATCGCTCACCCGAAAAGTTGTTGTGCATTGTAATAGAAGGTCATGACATTGGCAAATTCATAGAACGCTTGCTGAGTTGCTGGTGGAGATTGCAAAATGGCATAAGCAAAGAATCGACATTGACGGGGAGATTGTGGAGTGAATACCCAACAGCGAACTCATGAGTTTTCTCATTATGTGTGAAAGCTCTTTACGTGAGTTTCTTTGGGTCCTTCATTGTAACTTCTCTTTGCAATGTTTATTTTGATACATTTTGTGCATTTTGGATGTTGGGTTTACTATACTTTGCGGGCTACTTTGATTTTGTTATTGAACTTTCGTTGAGGAGAGATTCTGTTACAATTATTTTTAAAAAATTGGAGTACCCTGGCTCTTTCGGATTTTATCTGGATGAACTAGTGAGTATCATTTGTATTTGGATCTTGTTGCTGTTGGATGCCTTATATAATCTGATTTACTGTTTTAATTTGATGAATTTTTTAAGTCTGTAAATTTAAATGTTTCGCATTCATTTACATGTTTGGACTTTCGGAAAAGAAAATACGAGAGGCAAAAAAAAAAAAAAAAAAGAGAGAGGCACGATTGCTTGCTTAGCTAAGTACTGAGCTCGCCAAACGACGCCTCTATGCGCAACTAAGCAAAATGATGAGCATTATTTGGGCAATAATATATGAGATCTAGAATTTGACTTTCAACATCGTTACCCATATGCAATTATTCTAGCTTTCAGTTATTGTTAAATATCCCCCGCATGCCTGGCTTGAGTGATTATGAATTCATAATTGAGATCTGATCCAAATTTCGTTGTTAAATTAACATGCCAACTTTTAGATCTAATCCAAACCATATTATTGGCATTCATTACAAGATGTTTATTCAAATTAAAACTACTATCCTGACCAAATCTGAATCCAAATTTGGTCAACATTTACTTAAATCTGACTCTAAACCCAATCAGATGTCATTTCTAATATCTGAAATTGATATGAATTCATAATCAAATATCAAATTTTTTTTCAGTATCCAAAATCCAAAATTTTTTTCAGTATCCAAATCAAATATCATTATGTCGTCCGATCATAATGATCGGGTACTGTTGGCCCACAAAATGGAAATTTCTTTTCGCAATGCAGAAACTGAGTTTTGTAGGCTTTACTTTATTGATGCTCAAGTTCATGGTTCCAGACCCTTAAGCGATGGATGAAAATTATTTTTCAATAATAAGAAAATATATTGATATGAGCCAATGCTTATTGGCCGATGCGCCATATTAATGGTGGAGCAAGTTGATACAAACATATATATATATTTTAAACTTAAAAAATAATAAAAATATTTTTTTTAATATTATCGGGCCCTGATGGGCAGCCTTCCTGGCCCAGCTAAAAAAATGTACAAGAACAAATAAGTGCTCCTCCTGTTAATCAGAAAAGTTACTTAGATATTGGAATTTAGTTTTTTTCTAATAGGGTCTTACATGTATGGAAACAATGTCTTAGTGGTGAAAATGGAAAGTATTATTGAAAATGATTTAACATTATAAAAAAAATCTTCTCAATAAAAGAAATGTTATTATTGCTAAAGATAATGTGACCACTTATAAGAGAACGACATCTATAAAAGCAAAGATGTAATAAAAATAATAATATCAATGTTATGAACGAGGGTGGCCATCCACCTGAACTTGCAAAAAAAAAATAAAAAGCTTTCCTAACCTTATTGTAAACTGAGAGTATAAATATCGAATCTAACAATATTGATGTTACCCAAAACAACTAACATTTTTTCTCAACAAAAGCATTGTTATCATTGTTGATGATAATTTTGCAACCTGTAAGGGAATGAGATCTATAAAAATAAAGAAAACAACAAAAATAATAATTGTATAAGTATCAACAAAGAGATTCCTTGACCCAGAGATGTAAAAAAAATCAAGGAGATATCTAGAGATTATTGCACATGGAGATTATAAATATCAAATCAAACACTATGATTCTTAAGGCCAACCAATGGTGGTCTTCTGTGGTGGAAAACCAAAACCACGTTAAATCTCATGCTTTTATTAGTTTTTATGTATTTTTAACAACACACAAGTGTGTTGCATGTATTTTTTTTATATTTTTTAGAAAAAAGAAAAAACATGAGTTTGAATGTGAAATGCTGGCAAAACTATGCTGATTTACCTGCCTTCATGAGGGTAACACATAGATAAAATTAGAGTTATAACGATGGGTTCGTTTGAAATTTTTTGCTGGCAAAAATTTCACCAATGCAAGCATGAGATTTTCTTTTAATATTTTCTCATATAAGCATCATCTTTGTTGCTTCGACCCCGTTTCAACTAGAATCACCTTTTTTTTTTCTTAATGCTTTCTCATATAAGCGTCATCTTTGTTTAAGATTAAATGTTAAGTAGCAATCATCTGTGTTGCTTTCCTTTCCTTTAATCATAAACCTATGGAGCTAAGAATAGACAGCTGAATTAAGCACGTCACTCCTACCTAACTTTTGGACTACGCAACCGGCGGTAGATGCATTGACAGGAACACAGTGAATATTGAATAAATGGTAGTCGCTTTGCATCTTTTGCTTCACGTAAAAATTTTCCGGTGATGCCGGGAACTGGTGGGAAGGGGTTCCTGTAAGCTCATAAATGAAAGACAGAGGACATCAAAGAGGAGAGACGGGGACCGAGTGGAGGACAATGAATGATGGAGGAGCTACCGAAGGAATGACCTTCTACCTTCTACTCAACCGAAGTCGTTTCCAACCTAGAAAAATGTACACCCACTTTTCGGCTTTTGATGCCCTATGATTTATTAAAACATGGCATCGTTTACGTCCATCAAAAATCTATTCACCTGGTAGATGATGAATTTAAAGACTTTCAGTTCCAAAAGAACAGGGCATTTAATGGCAAGATATGATTTATTAAAACATGGCATCGTTTACGTCCATAAAAAAATCTATCTATTTACGTCCATCAAAAATGTTGAGAAGGAGAAGGGAATATGTATCCCTGATATCTGGGGGCCCTCATCTACATCCTTGCCTTTAAAGACGATTTTTTCTCAATTAAATCAGCCGATTCACCAATGAGGTGATAATAATATTGGGGCCGTACCACCACAGCCAATTTAAACAAAGATGGAGATGCATAAACTAGGGTCCATGGCTAACTGTTTGTACAGCTGAACGATTATCTTTTTAGGGTGAAAATGTCATGTAATTGCCAACTTACCAAAGCAGATAAAATGTCATTGATGATGAGACCCAGATCTCATATAGAAGGAGAAGAAGGCATGCCCGAGTTTAAATCCAATATTAAAAGCGTTAATCCCTTGTTCATAAACAAAGCCCAAAAACTCGATTGGATAAGGGACCGAACCTTGAAGCATTAAACGGCGGCAATTGAGGGTGTTATAGTCTTTATAAAGATTAAGGACTGAAAGAGATTAATGAAAAAAAAAAGACGAATGCAAAGACACGTAGATGGTTAGATGACTTCGTGTTGAATTTCAATATCAAGCCCAACATCTCATTGCCCATAATCGGAGACCGGAGCGAAGGGTACGAGGGAGGGGGAGCCGCCTAGGCTATGAACCTACCTCAACCAAATTCAAAAAAAAAAAAATCTAGTGCAAAAATTGAAAAAAAAATTGTTTCAATGTATTTTTTGGATATAAGTTTAGTTTGATCTTACCCAAATCCAATACAAAAAACCCAATTCCCATTTGGCTCGCTCTCACGAAAAATCTTGGCTCTACCCTGGAGGTAGCGGCAGTATATGGCAATGGCAGAAGACGGGATTTGAATATCCGGATCTTGCCGGAGGAGGGTGGAAAACCGCAAACCGCCTTGCGAAACCGGAGTCGCTTTCTGTACCAAGAAATCGATGACAGCACGATCATGGCTGGTGGTCGTGAGGGGGAGGTTTGCTCATGTAAGGCCACCTCCTTCCCATCCATTGCCTTCGGTCCCTTTGCTTCCCTGTACTACGTTTAGTGCGTTTATTTTACGTTCGTTTCGTTTCTTCGTTTTTCGCCATTCTTGCTGTAGTTTGAAAATCTTATCACCTTTTAAACTCCACAATCTCATCACCTACCACCTTTCCTATGGAAGAGCGTTGATACTTCCTACTTCACTTGATTGCAAAAGCCTCTTCAAAGGAACAGAGTCCAAATAAGATACAACAGCGTGTCAAGTTGAGCAGAGGAATGATCTTTAGAAGCAATAATGAAAGGCGGAGACAGGTTCCTAACAAAGAAAAGAGAAGACGCCACGGTTTCGGTTCACGAGAGTTAAGAGTAAACTTACCTCAGATCGGATGCCCGAGAACTTGGCACTCTCTCGGCAAGGAAGAGAGAAACAAGGAGACAAAAGGAAAAACGAAGAAACGGAACGAACGTAAAATAAACGCACTAAACGTAGTACGGGGAAGCAAAGGGACCAAAGGCGATGGATGCAAACCTCCCCCTCACGACCTCCAGCCATGATCGTGCTGTCATCGATTTCTACTACAGAACAAAATCGTTCTGAACACTTCCCTCCTTTTATCTTAGTGGACCGATCTAGAACCCTTGTTTCCTTGCTTCTTTTTCTTTTTTCCCTTTTTTTCATTTTCCTTTCAAATTCGGGCCGATGTCCAATGCCGGACGAGAACAAGAGACAGAAAAAAGCTCAAAATCAGATATCCGAGACTGATAGGAAGGCCATCCCCTTCTCCCAACTTCTGCTTAAATAGATCTCTTTCTATCAGACAGCCTTTCCTTTCCCCGTTTCTCTATATTTTTAATTTTTTTTTCTTGTTCTTCTTCATTTCAAGATTATTTCCATCTACATTTCCATGAATCTTCTCAATCTGGAATGCTGACTCACTCTACCTAATAAAGATAAAAGATTTTAGATATGCTCAGACGAGAATGGAGGCAGATTTTCGTATTTATCATCTAATCTTTGCTACTTCATTTGTAGTGTTAGGAAGCACGTCGGATTGACCATCATCTCTCTTTCTCTCTCGCAACACGCAGAACAGAACACTAGCGTTCTTCGGGCCTCTGCAACCCCAAACCACACCTGACACCCTATGCAAAGAAACAAGACGCGGAATAAATCTAGCTAGTTTCAAGCGAAAAGGGCAGTTTGATTTGTCTACCAAACTAATGAAATTATATTACAGAAATTCCTAATTAACATGCTAACTTCATTTCGTGGATTTCTGGGTAAAGGCAAAATAAAATCATCTATGTTGATCAACAAACTGAAATGATTTTTTCTACCTCCAGAAGGAGGGAAGTGTTCTTGTACTCCCATTTTATCTCTCTCTCTACCGGGAGAAGGAGGAGGAAAACAGGAGAAAGGAGGTGTCACATTCAGCACATAACAAACCAGAGCCTTCGACCAGGCAGAACTCCACCGGAGAGAGAAGACGGAATTTTTTTGGGCGGCTTCTTCCCATGCGGGAAGCTCAAGCGAGTTGGGCAGGGACACCTGGGAATGGGCGTTCCAGAAGCACCTTCACAGCAACGCCTCGACATCGTTCCCGTCGTCTTCTTCCCGGAGATCAGTAATGTTGATGGACGGGGCGGGGGCGAAGACTCAAATAGCTTTGTCGGAAGTGTTTTTCGGAGGAAGAGAAACGCTTCGACACTGCCCCATGTCGATTCAGCTGATTATCAGGCCTGAAGCAGCGTCTTGATCTTGTTTGCGCAGCAGTCGCCATGGCTCGAGTATGGCTTGTTTGTTTGTTGACAAAACCAATCATTCAGTTTAGTAAACAAACAAGCCATACTCGTCGAGCCATGGCGACTGCCGTGCAAGCAAGATCAAGATGCTGCTTCAGGGCCTACATAATCGGCTGAATCGACATGGGGCAGCGTCGAAGCGTTTTTCTTACTCCGAAAAACACTTCCGACGAAGCTATTTGCGTCTCCGCCTCCGCCCCGTCCATCAACATTACTGATCTCCGGGGAATTACTGATCTCCGGGGAAGAAGACGACGGGAACGATGTCGAGGCGTTGGTGTGAAGGTGCGCCCATTCCGAGGTGTTCCTGCCCCAACTCGTTCGGTGTGCCCGACTTTACCTGGTTATTTTTTCCTGTCATGACAATGACATGTATGAGTTCACTAGTCCAATTTCATTTCATAGTTCTCGCGCGCTCACAGCAACCATCATGTTGAAATGCATATAAGAACTATTGGCAGGGCCAAAAAATTAATTTTCGAGAAGACACTAACATGTAAGTTGTTTTATTAAGAAGGTGCATGAATCTGCAGGGACCTTTCTCGTAGAGATTTTGAAAATTATGTAATGGCTCCTTTTGAAAAAATTCTTGTCGCTGCCCCGATGAATATATGAACACGTCTTTGAAAAGTTATGGGGCGATGTGCACCAGCCAAAATTGACAAGTGAGGAAGAGCAACTATAAGTAAAATTCAATGTGAAAAGGGGCACCAAGAACATCTATTGTACAATGAAAGTTTTGACAAGTCTCACCCCACACCCAGGTTCTTCTCAAGCAGCCCCGGACCAGTTTTGACAAGTCTTTGTACAATGAACTTCGGGCTCGACAGCCCGACCGAGGCCGGCCCGAGGACCACTCCTAGGGTTGATATTTGTTGAGCAAGACTAGACTAGGTGTGGTAGGCGATCTATGCCTAAATCAAAAGCAAACACAATGTTTGCTACAAGTACCTAGTTATGTGTTGTATTGGTGCACAATGTTTATGAGCAGAGTCAATGACTAAAATATCCTTAATTCATACTTTAAAAAAAATGTAAAGACAAAATTTAAAATAAAAAAAATTATGACATTTTTTTTAGTAAATTACCTAAATGTTCATCACTCCTTTTAATGCGCTTGCAGCCCATGTTACTTTCTCTCCCTTTAATATGCGTGTCTTACCGCCTACTCCCTGAGTACGAAATTCATCAACTGCAACTTCCAAAAATGAGTCCAACAACTTAATGAAAAAAATTTATAGGATCTACTACACATTCCCCTTGTCTTGTAGAAATTTGTATTAATTCATCAACGACGAGGCGATGACCTGGCTTCAGGTCCTGTCATGCCGTTTGTTCGCCGACGGTTAACAGTCACTTGTTCAGATTCAGGATGAAGGTGTTCTTCATTGGCAATGTTGAGAGCCGTCTTACCGGCTTGGTTGCAAACGTTCACTCCCACCGCCTGCTCCCCGAGTATGAAATTCATCAACCGAAACTTCGAGAAATGAGTCCAATAACGTAATGAAAAAAATTTAGAGGATCTACTATATATTCCCCTCATCTTGTAGATTATGCTGCTACTATTCAATCAGAAGCGAAGGTTAGGAACACCGACAGAGATTTGAAGCATTTATTTGCAGAAAGTCCTCTGGAGAAGAAGAACGGATCCTAACAATCAGATCGATGTAGTAAAAAAAGATGACTCAAGGAATGAGGTACACGTATTGCTTCATATTCTCAAAAAATTCTTGCTTGATCATATGCAAAATCGCGCAATAACTATATATCGTAGTCGTCCTACATTTCGAACTCAAGTTTTTATTCTGGTCAATGTTTTGATAGTTCATGCAGATGTTCATCATAGGTTCCATATCTTAGAATTGCAGTTTTGAAAAAGATACAAATTAACGCTTCACTTTTGATTGAGTAACAAATCACCGCTCAACTTTTGACGGTGAACAAATGAGCGCTAAACTTTTGTTCTAAACTTCTGCTCAAGTTAGAAAGACTGCAAAGTGTTATAAGCGAAGAGTCGACATTGTGGGGTCAATACCGAATAGCGAACTCACGCGTTTTCTCATTATGTGCGAAAGCTCGTTACGTGAGTTTCTTTGGGTCCTTTTATTGCAAGTTCTCTTTGGAGTGTTTATTATGATACATTTTGTGCCATTTGGATGTTGGGTTTCCTTCACTTTGTGAGCTACTTTGATTTTGTTATTGAGCTTTCGATGAGGAGATTCGGTTACCATTATTTAAAAAAAATGGAGTACTCTGGCTCTTCCGAATTTCGTACGGACTAACTGGTGAATATCAATTGGACTTGGCTCTTGTGGGTGTGTGGTGGACGAGCAGCGGCCACTAAGCCTATGGCTCCACAGTGATGAGAAGGAAAAGAAGGAGGCTACCCATACCGATCACAGTAAAAGAAAGAAGAAGAAGGAGAGGAAGACATAAGAAGTGTTTTCTCAACTGTGGTTGCTGCTGTTGGATGATCTGATTTACTGTTCATTCATTGAACTATGGCTGTTGCTGTTGCTGTTGGATGCCATATATAATGTGATTTACTGTTTTCATTTGATGAAAAGTCTGTAAATTTAAATGTTTCGCATTCATTTACATGTTTGGACTTTGGAAGAAAAATACTAGAGGCAAAATAAAAGAAAAAGAGAAAGAAAAAAAGGAAAATAACATTAACAAGTCCAACAAAAGGTTGAACATGAAAAAAAAAATTACATCTAAAAATCAGCTCTTAAGTTCTCGTAAGAAGCTAGAAGAATCACCTTTCCCCATAAGTTAGGGAAAATTAACCAAAATCATAGAGGATATCATGAGCTGAACTGAGACAACCTCATTTGTTTGCTTGGCTGGTGTTAGGCCAAATCAAGTAGGTGGAATATGATTATAGGATGATTGGCCAGGACGATGGCCTTAGCTAAGTCCTCAGCTCGCCAAACGACGCCTCGATGAGCAACTATGCAACATGATCTGGACTTCTCTGTTTATCAAAATTTTCTCAAGCGATGTGTTGCTTGATTCTTAAGAGTGTCCTTCTTCTCATAAAAAATGGACATGGGTGTATAAGAGAGTGATTAACTAAAAAAAAAGCATGGATTCGCCATGCTTTTGGAAATGTGGCCGTTGGTGAAAGTGCATTTTTACCAACGTTCAGGATGCAATGTCGCTGTAGTTTGGGTTTCTGCAGCGTCCGAAGGCAATAATCGCACGGATCGGATGATGTCCGTGTTGCCCGTTTTTGCTGCCAAATGTAGTGCTGTATATTTCTCTCCTCCATAAGTTTTGTCCACAAGCGCCGGTTTCTCGTCAAGCAGGTACTGGGCGATATTTAGCCGCCCCGCTTCGGCAACCACGCGCATTATCGTGCGCCCAGACGGCTCCTTGTGGGCGAGGATGCCCGGAGATGCATTCGCCAGCCGCTGAAACTCCGCCGAGTCTTGGGTGGCACAGCCTTTGGGAAAGGCAGGCTCTTTCTCGTGAAATTATAAATGACAACCAAACATTTTGCAACTAAACTTAAAGAGCAGATTCTTGCCTGTTGATCAGAGAAAGAAATGTACCATCAATGAGAAAATTAATGTTCAATTACGTGCGTTAAACCTTCCAACTTTCCAAAGCTTAAAGTATACATGCAATATTCTTGAGTTAGAGACTTGTGGTTCTTCTTAAACAGACCAGCAATTTCCTTTTTAAAAGACAAGTTGGCTACCAGCCGGCCCACTCCTTTTCCATGCTCGGGCTCCTCGCTCTGGCGAATCCTAATCTTCGCTTTAAAAAAGGATGTGAATCAGGACACTTAACTATTTAGTCAAATCCATTTTATAAGCCCCGTAAGAAGGGACTACACTTTTTCTGCTGTGATAGCCAGTAATTTGCTAAATCCTTGTGAACATTTGGTGACAACGATAGCATGGTTTCGTCCAATATTAAATGCAGATATAGCCATAAAACTAGAGGGTTGTAATGAACTTAATTGAATAAAAAGTCTACCTCAAGTCCTTCGACTATGAGATTTTTTGTTATTCTTAAACTGATCGGCAATTTTCTTTTCGAAAGACAAGTTGGCATTCATTGTAATGAACTTAATTAATTCATATGTTGTCACGGAGAAAAAAAAAAACAGTTGCTTATTGTTACCATACATATGATCTCTCTTACTATGCATTGGTGCCCCGCTAATTAAAGTTTCCTGCATCGATCAGTCGGCGGTGTCTCCTTCAGTTCAGTACGCGTTCACTTTGAGTACTCCTTTTTTTAATTTTTTGACTTTGTAAAAAGTACACTTCAGTACGCGTTTACATTGTGTTGCTCACCATTTAAAGGTTGCATTTTTTGGGGGCTCATTGTTTTTAGGGCAATTCTCAAACAAACACTGAGCTGAGGAATTAAAATTACCCCTTTTCTCTTTCCTTACAAGGCCTAGGAGAATAGCACCTATGGAGTGAGCCAAAATTCTATCAGAAATTCACACCTAATCCCACAAGGCCTGGAAAAAAAGCACCAACCCATGAGAGCATGCAATATCAGCTAAGCTACGTCCCTCAAAACATTTTATAAAAGCCTAAGGAAATTGTCAAATGAGACTTGAATTTAGCAGCATATATTTGCATACTAAATTAGATGGATGTTTGGGAATATTATTTTTTCCACTTTCTTTTCATTGTCTATAGAGAGGGAGTTGTTCTTAAGGAGTTTGTTGGATCAGTAAATCGGGGTTCGACGCCCTATGCTGTAATACCCCAGGTAGCTACCAATTGAAATACGTTCCGTATTAAAATAAACGAAAACAAATTCAATGGTCCGTGGACTAAAACTCAATAAGAAAAAAGAAAAACGAAAGAAGATCATTTATATGAAAAGACAAAAATACCCCTAACAAAGTG
Source organism: Nymphaea colorata (assembly GCF_008831285.2). NCBI lineage: Eukaryota > Viridiplantae > Streptophyta > Magnoliopsida > Nymphaeales > Nymphaeaceae > Nymphaea > Nymphaea colorata. The sequence goes on from NC_045143.1 coordinate 2,953,632, forward strand.
AAAAATGTGGAATTAAATGGATAAAATAAACCCCCCCCCCCCCCTCTCACTTTCTTTCCATCCTCTGCATTCCCAACCAATCGATGTTGCAGTTAAAAAGGGGTGTGCATATAACCTGTTTGGGTTAAGAGCACATATGGAATGAAACTGGAGGAGGTTTTGGCGCATTTTTGAAATTTTATAGAAAAAATATACTTTTTACATTTTTTACATCTTCAAAACTCATTTTTATCCTCATAAAAGGCTTCGTTTTTACTTTCACCAATGGCATTTTGGTCATCCCTGTGCACAAAAAAAAACGGTGTGCACATTACCAGTTTTGTTGGCTAAATGACATTGTAAAAACTGGCAGATACAAGCAGTGGCAGAGCCACGTGTTGGCAAGTGGGGGCAGTTGCCCACCGCAACCCAACAACATGTCTTGGTCTTCAAATATTTAATATTACCGTCCCTGTGCAAGCTTTTAGATTCGCACTCCCGAACCTAAAATTTCATTCTCCCTTTCTTCGCACAAAGACACGTGCATTATTATTATGAACTTTCACACAAACTGCACTTTTTTAACCCAAAACAAACCAATTCTTAAAAGGAAAAGGAAAAGGAAAAGAAAGAAAGAAAGAAAAAAAAAAACAGGACACACACACACAATTTTTAAAGCACAAAAAGAATAAAACAAAGGAAAATAGCAACCAACACACACACACACACACACGGGGGGAAACTTTAGCTAGTGCAGTCAATTGCCCAATTCATGTTGAGCTCCCTCCTAATCCTCAGCTTCCGCAGAAGGTAATTCACCACGGTCGCCCCTATGCTTGCGAAAACCAATGCAGAGACAGTTATCATCACTGGAAACTTTTTGGTTGTGGGGCAGTATATCAACCATGCACCGATCACGTAGTCGATCAATATGCATATGGCCGAGAGGTCCGTGAGTGTTTGCGAGACGTCCCACCGGCAGATGAGCCTGTCTCTGGTGAACGCCACATAGGTGGACTGCATGACGACAATGGCGAGGGAGGTGAGCAACGCGATCACGTTGAAGAACAAGAAGACATCGAAGAGCCGGTGAGTGCTCAGAATGGCCCTCCCTGCCAGAGCACCCTCTTGGTACACACCGCCCGGGGGGTTCAACAGCGCCGAGAACGCTAAGGTTGCGATGAGTGCGGCTGCGACGACGGTCGTGTTCAGGACCCCGTGAAGGTGCTTGTCCGGAGCCTCACGACGACTCCAGAATCTGCCTACACGTCCTGTGGTGCAGTGCGCTTCTCGGAGGGCAGCGATCATTCGTCCAAACTCAGGATGATTGTGTTCTTCAATGGCAATGTCCAGAGCGGTCTTCCTCTCTTCGTTGCGAGTGTTCACACGCACTACCGTCTCCTTGAGTATGAAATCAATCAACTGTAAATTTGAAAAATTAGTGCTACTACCAAGAACAAGCACCCTTCCCATCATACAAAGGAGGAAAAACAAAAACAAGATTAAAATATTCTTTTGACAAATCTGACTGTATATGACCTTATCAATGTTTTGATAAAAAACTAACATATATTAAGTGTAATAAAGTTACAATTACCTATTCTGTAATATGAAAAGAAAATAAACGACTCTTAAAATATTAAAATTTTTAATAATAGAAGAGTGAATATTTTTCGTAAATACTACGTTAACTAATTAGACATGCTTAAAGTTAAACTAGTAATATTTATAAACATATTAAAATGTTTATATGTTGTTTAAAATGGTTTCAAACAAGAATTTAAGATGACAAATCACCTCAATGATCTGCAATGTATCAATTTTTCAATTGAATGATTAATCTGAAAAGAACACTTTAATGATTATTTTGAATGGATCTATTACCTACTTAAGTGGTCTGGTATTATAATTTTATGTGTATATATATGCATTTTTCGAGAGTTGAAGTCTAAGAATATGAGAATTCACGAAGTGTCTGACTAAATTGGAAAACTGAAAGTTTGTCCTTAAGAAACACTTTTCACAATAGTGGGCTTTCAATCAAATATAATGATATTTCAGAAATGAAATGTTCATAGAGAGAACCTCCATTGATCTTTTCATAACGCTGAGGTGCAGAACGGTGTTTCCATGCTCATCACTTTTCCTAGCATATTTGCGGGGATTATATGCCAGGTAAGTACACCTAAAGGCCTCGTGCTGACCATTCTTCGCCATTAAATGAAAAATGTTCTCCCCAGCACTTGTGACTTCTTTAATGGCTTTAAGTTTTTCATCTAGAATCGCCCGGATTATGTCCGTCTCGCCGTTTTTTGCTGCCAAATGTAGAGGTGTTAGTCTCTGTGACCCATAAGTTTCGTCCACGAGCTCCGGTCTGTTGGCCAGCAGGTACCGGACGATCGCTAGCTGCCCTGATTCGACGGCCACGTGCAATAGCGTTTTTCCAGAAGACGGCACCAGCTGGTTGAGGATGTCCGGATCGACCGCCGCCAACTGCTGTAACAGCGGCAAATTCCCGGTGGCACAGGCGGTGTAGAGCCTTCCGTCCATCCCTACTGCACGCCGGACTTCAGGCCGGATGACGTGCCCACTATCGGAATCGTTGCTGTCGCTTCGTCTAAGCACTACTCCTGTTAAACACCCATCATGCATCACATCAGCAGCCAGAAGGAAGAACGACGAATACCTTTAGGTGTTTGTTCATTAAGCACCCCGTAATTGAACTTCAGAGTAATCGAAAGATTGATTGCAACCATAAACCATATAACCACTTGAATGGAGTCTGGTGACTAACACCGTAACCAAACTTCCTGGTTCTTGTTATTAAGAATCTCTAGTGGCTTGTGGGACAGGGTTTTGTTCCAAGTTTACGCATCCTTTTTATTTTTATTTTTTTGTGATTTTATAGAGTCCGCAATTTTTTTTGTTAATATATATATATATATATATATATATATATATATATATATATATATATATACTTTGTCTATTTTGAATAAAGGTGTAATACCTAACTCCCATCAACTTCTTATTCCCCTCTTTAGTCAGAGTGAGTTGCGTGCACAAAGGTGTGCACGCACCAAAGGAAGGGCAGGGCACTTTTGTGATTTTTTATAAGGGAAGTTGATATTTTAAATTTTTTGTCTTGTTAAAATCTTTTTTTTAAAAAAAATATTATGTTTATAAAACTATTTTGGCCATTGCAATCATTGTGCACCAAATTTTCGTGCACCAAACCAGCTTCCATTCAAATAGCTTTACTTCTCACTTAATTTTCGATGGTGTAATTTTGGACGCTAATTTAAATGGATGAGAGAGGCTGGACCAAATGAATTCAATCCAGTAGCTGATTCAAGAGCATGCCATGTCTCCTTTTTAATATTTAAAATAATAATAGTTGTTCTAATTTTAAATAATGCTGATATTTTAGATATAATTTTTCAAAAAATATTCCAAAAATGATTTTGGCAGCATTGTGTCAAACATGGAGCAGCTGGTAAGCTAAAATTAGATGGTTAAACATAACATGTTCTTAAATTTTTAAGATCGGACAAATGGAGAAAATGATAGAAGACATTAAAATGAAGACAAAATTAGATCCATGCAAGCCTGCGCATGTACCTTTACGCCTTGCGCTTTGCCGGTGAGCCCGTGCCCCATAAATTTGAAGAGATGTGTAATCAAAGAGGGCAAATTAAGAAGCAGAAGATTGATGGGAAAGAGATGATACGCACCTGAGATGCAGTGTGGCCAAGCCCAAGTTGTGAACACAACAAGATGCTTATAAATAGCAAGCGGGTCTGTGAATATCCTAATTACTATTGTTTAAGGATCATTAAGAATCTGTCATTGTCTAATGAACTACAATAGCTCAAGTGGAAAATATTTATTTCAGAAACAATTATTAATATTTGCTTAACTAGTCAATGTCAGATTGCAATATAATTAGATATGGAGTTGAAAAAGCCAGATGAATCAACCTCATTTTATTTTTGTTAGAATTGAGTTTCAGCTATCATATTTTACCAAGATGATTCGAAAGAGTGCTCAAGAAATTATCGAAATGAGGTGTTAAAACTTGTTGATCAGCCAGACCTTCTCTAGGAACAAATTTGAAGGAAAGGCTTAGACATTAATCAAACCATTAGCAATTTCGAGAGTGAGATTTTTTGTTCTTCTTTAACAGACAAGCAATTTCCCTTTTAAAAGACAAGTTGGCCTTCGTAGTACCAGCTGGCCCACTCTTGTACCATGCTCGGACTCCTCATTCTGGCAAATCCTAACCCTAGCTTTAGCAGTTTTGGTTAGCTTTAAAAAAGGATGCGAATCAGGACACTTAACTATTTAGTCAAATCCATTTATAAGTCTCTTAAGATTCCTCACAATCTTACATTGGGACTAAACTTTTTCTGCTGTGATAGCCAGTAATTTGCTAAATCCTTGTGAACATTTCATGACAACGATAGCATAGTTTAATCCAATATTAAATGCAGATATGGTCATAAAACTAGAGGTTGTAATGAACTTAATTGAATAAAAAGTCTACCTCAAGTCCTTCCACTATGAGATTTTTTGTTATTCTTAAACAGATCTGCAATTTCCTTTTCGAAAGACAAGTTGCCATTCATTGTAATGAACTTAATCAATTCATATGTTGTCACGGTGAAAAAAAACAACAGTTGCTTATTGTTACCATACATATGATCTCTCTTACTATGCATTGGTGCCCCGCTGACTAAAGTTTCCTGCATCGATCCGTTGACTGTGTCTCCTTCGGTGCGCGTCGACTATGAGTAGTCCTTGTTTTTCTTTTTAATTTTTTTTCACTTTGTAAAAACGTCTGTGGAGAGTTTTGACTCAGCCAACTCCTGCTGATCTTTTTTTTCTTTTTAGAAAAACAATATGTTGCCTCGCAGGGCACGGTAGTCGAGCTCATCTGGTATTTTCCTTTGGCAAGGAGTAACCTTTTTGGCAACAGATTGGACAGTATTAATTTCTGTGTCTCAAAACATCAGTGTAAAAATAAACAACCCGCTTCAGGTACTTTTCCACTCTTTGCCGGCAGCTGTTGCAGCAGCCGATGTTGGCTTCAATCTCCCACTTCTGCGGCAAGTTGAAAGAAGAAAGTTGAAAGAAGAAGATGGTATATATATATATATAGCTAGCTATTAGAACCAAGAGAGATGATCGTCCGATGAGAGGAAGGGGGAGGAAGTGTACCATTTTTCCAGAAGTCCATGCAGTACTAGAGATTATCGTCCAATGAGGGGGTGATTTGGTGGGGGTTGTCACTATTTAATGACCTTCAGGTTTTTCAGTTCTGCCTTTACAACAAAAAGGCGAAACTTTTTTTGAAAGAAGAGGGATAACTAGTCATCATCTTTATGACGTCCGTAAAGGGAAAGCTCTACACGTTTGATGAAAAACATCAGTAAAGTTGTGGTTCTAGACCAGACACGCTTTATCTTGTTTTCCGGTATTAATGGGAACAAACAAAAGGTGAAATATATTCTTTTCATCCACACTGAAGCAAAAGTTCATTCTTAATACACTCAGGCTGCTGTTAAGAGTTCATTTCGGCAATTTAAACTGTTGTATTCCCATTGATTACAATACAAGGGAGCAGCGCATCTGAGAATCTGCTCAATCATTTCTGCTATGCTTCTCAGGGCCGGTGCTTGTTTGCTTTACATTTAATACATTTAATAGAAATGCCATTAAATGTTTTTTCTGGTTACACTTTTCCTGAAATGGGGAGTTTTTTCATTCTGTTTTATCCATCCTAAAAAACTAAAAACTGAACTGTGTAAATATAAATTTCTACGCCATCCGGCTGAACCAGATAAGGGGACATGAGTGTATCATACGTAGGGGACAACTGGATAGGATCAACGACTATCTGGTTAGTAAAGCAGGGAAACCAAATAGTTCTTGGGGTGCATCAGGGCACCAAGTTAACCGTGGCCGAGTGCTATGCCTAAAACAGCCCTACACTTGGGAGGCATTGGGAAGGAAGGGCATCGGCCTTGGCCTAGACAGCTCTTACCGAGATTTGAAAAATATTTGAAAGTTATGATACCAAAAAATATCTTCAAATCTGTGTGTCTAAAGTATATTTTTACAACTTGAGAAGGATAAAACAATACACTTTTGACCGGTTTTTGAGTTAATATATTTGTGTAGATGATTGAATCTATTGAAGATAAGGGAGCCGGTGCGGGCCTCACGAGGCATAGCATATTGGGGGATGGAGCTACAAATAAATTTTTGTTTATGAAGTATTAAATATACAGATAACAGTCTTAAGCAGTGACGTGGGTCTTATTGGATGATCCATATAACTAGATCCAGATCTAAACAGATCCAATAATTAAAAACATAAATTTTAGAGTGGGTTCGATCCGTGCAGCCTTTTGCCCCTGGCATGTCGGTTGGACGGGCATCAAATGAAGCTTCTATCATTAGTTAAACTCTCATTGACACTCTATCGCTACATATACCTGTTGATGCATATTGTTGATGATAAATTCTCATTGACACTCTATCGCTACATAATATACCTGTTGATGCATATTGTTTCCATCTTAAGCTTCAATGCGATGCTTAATCCTAGAAGCAAGAGAAAAAGGAAATTAAAGGGACAGCGCTGTAACTGTTTCGTGATTTGCAGTTTCATGGTGATACCCGAAGTCTTTTAAGCATGTTTCGAAACTAGGGTGACAGTAACAAGATTGTTTGCAATATAGAATAGTGCCCATAAAAATGGAATTACATGCCATCCATATACCATACTAGGTAGTCCCCTTAAGGGGCACAAGACCAAAGGCAGATATCAATTTAAAATTACTGTGCATGCACGGACCGCCGTTGAATTATTAACTGGGTATCCGATAATCGGATTCGTTCTGCAACCTGAATCCGACGCGCCGTCCGATTATCGTCCCACCCATTCCCAGATTAATTAAATTGGTTTAATTAAGAGCAACCCAGAACGTTATTATGGAGATTGGGGAGCCTTGACCCTTTTGAGGACAATTTGGCCTCATTTTAAAACTCCTGCTCCCTCCTCTTCTTCTTCGTCCCCCTCTGTCACTCTCGTCAAATTTTCCCTCCGGCGAGCCCCTGGCCTTCTTCTTGACATTTCCGAGTTCCACCTTTCTTTCTTCTCGGCGTTTTCTTCCCAAAGCCTTCCGTTTCAGTTCCGTCTTTTTCCGTTTACTTGTCGTGCTTTCCGAACTCCTATCTTGTTCTTGGTTTCATGTTGAAGAAACTCGCCACCTGTTTTTCTATTATTGGGTTCGGAGCGAATTTGCGTTTGTAGTCTCTGAGGATGCCGAGCAGGTACGCCGGTAACATCTCCCAGGACTGGGAGCCGGTGGTGCTGGACAAGACGAAGCCAAAATCCGGCGACCTCCGCGACCCGAAGGCGGTGAACGCGGCCCTGCGGGTGGGTGAACTTTGAGGGAAAAGTAAATTTTCAAGAGCCTCTCTGTTTTACTCTTTCAAAGGCAAGTGCAAAGGGTCATTCAGGTACCACTTTTTTGATAAACCCTAACATGCAAAGGTACTTTGTCTTAACTTAACTGTAACCAGTGAAAAGAGAGATTTATACAAAACCTTGGCAAATTGACATGACATCTTTGCGTGCTATATATGCGACAAATGTTGGGGTGTATGTCACTTATTTTGCCATACTTAAGCTTTCAACATTATGGTTCACTTTTAGGTAACACATATCTCCCTGATATGTCTAGGTTGTCTCAATATTGAACCACATAGAAAACAATATAAAACGCAATATCAGTCATGCACTCGGCCACTTTGCTGGCCACAGATGCACGCTTATCTAAGTCTGTTACCACTCTTAAAGTCATTATTGTCCTTTCGTATATTTAATGATCTCAAGATACATGCATTATTATACCATGTTTAGAATGCAGTATTCACTATTCCATGATAACGAACCAATAATTACATGCAACAATACATATATATATATATATATATATATATATATATATATATATATATATATATATATATATATATATATATATATATATATATATATATATATATATATACACAAAGCATGCAACCTTGAAATTGATCAACTCTTCTAACAGTTAAAAAATAATAATAATTCACACGACAGGCACTTTGGTGGTATAATTACTACTTGTCATTTGTATCTTTTACTGCTTAGATGATCACTATCAATTAACAAATATTCACAGAATGATAAAACATGTTCAACTAATCACCTTACATACATGGTCATACTTGATTCATGCAGAAAAAAAAGTTATGAGCATTATACATAAAAGTATAAATAAACAATGTAAATTAGACAAAATGTTTGCTTATAATCAATGAAAAAAACAAATCCAACATTGAACTAGCCCACGGAAACTCTTATGGCTCGGTCAAAAAAATGATTGCTCCAGTCGGGTGAATTAGCCCACGGAAACTCTTATGGCTCCGTCAAAAAATAGATCAACACTCATATAAAGCCCCATAAATCAGCCCTAAATTTGCAAGGACCAGATCCAATGCCCATATCGTCTGAAGCATCCTGTCTCGTTTATAAACCGTGCTACCAGAAAGAAAATGAGCTGAAATCATTTAACAACGATATGAACTACCAGTTCTTAAATTGGGCGAAATGGCTCAAATGGTTCATGAACCAGCATAAAACCGTGTTAACTAGTTTATAATCCACTGAATTGGTCTCAAATTTACATTGACCGGCTCCAAACTATATGAACCAGTTTAAAATCATCTAGTTTGGTTCCAAGACCTCACATACTGATTTGAGACTGCTTTGACCCAGTTCCAAAACTTTATAAATTAGAAAACGAAACCAAGAAGTACCATAAAACCTGGACAAACTGGTTCTAAACCTGAGCTAATCGTTCTTGTAGCACAAAAATTAGGTTCTAGTACGATCGAGCCGGAATATGTGGAGTGTGAAACTCCATCTTTACAGATCTTGAATTCCATTAGACCCAAAACGCTATGGCCTAGATCTTACTTTAATTGGATCTAAGTCTTAATGGATCGTGAATTCTAAATCAGCTACTTACCTCAACCAAAAAAAAAAAAACAAAACTGATTAACTTCCTTAATGCATCATCCAAATCCAGTTCACACTTGAATGAACCTTGGTTACCCGACAACAGATATTTTTGGGCTTAGGGCGGTTCCATGCTACCTTGTCGGATTTGCCTTGGTATGTTGACCCAAATAAACGTTTGCCTTTAAATCTGATCCGAGCCTTGGCCATAATCGGATCCAATTTATTAACATTATGGATCTGTTTTGGGAAAGGACCCACCCAAAAATCCCAGTGGGAAGACCAACTCAAACATTCAAGATGTAATATCTAACGGGATCCATACCCATAATACTAAAAAATTGACCCATATCACTTTATTGGTTCGATCAAGACATGAATTTGGGTAATGTGGATCCAAATAATGTATAATAATCTGGTTGAAAAGTGCCCTGAACTAGTCCCAAGCCTTTATAAACTGTTCAAAGGCAATAAAATTCTGGTTTGTGAATGAAACAATGAAGCTCATATAACCAAAAAGCAATCGAGGATACGGTCAATTGATTCCACTGTACCGATTCATCTTTATGATATGGACTCCAAAGATGTTAGATCCAAACTTTATGACCCAGAGTCAAATTAAATCGAGTGGAACCCGAACATATCCTAGTAAGGATCCAAAAGGTGTTTGATCGAGATTGGACTAGACCTTTAATTGAACTGATCCCTTAATATAGTAAAGTCAACCATGCATGTTCGGATCACGCAGGGTTTGAACCTAGTTGACTTACAACCTGGAGTCATTTGAAGGCATTTTTTGATAATAAAAGTTCTAGACCCAGTTATCAATCTGGATTCAATGAGGAATAGTGGATGAGAATTGAACTTGAATCTGGTCAGCTTGGCATCCAGATCCTTTCGGCCGCGAAAATCAGGAAAGGATGTTGGAATATTCTTGAATGTGGGTTAATGTCTTAATGACTAAAATACTCTTAGTTTGCACTGAAAAAAAAAAAAAACATTTTACAAAGACAAATGAAAATGAAAAAATTAAATGAAAAGTAGCATCTACAAAAATGACTTACGATATACTCTTTAATTTGAAGGTTTCAATCTAAAAAGTAGCATCTACAAAAATGAAACTGAAGTCACGTCAATGGCACACGCCACTCAAGTTGAGCAGTTCTACTATGCATGCCATTTTTTCATTTTTACGTTCTTGATAATGTCAAGAACAAGTTACATACTAACGCCCTGAAAATGGGAGTACAATTTATATTATGTTAACTTGATTTGATAATAAAAGTTAAACCAATATTGACGCTGCATCGATCTTACCGATATCAGTAAGACGAATACAATGGCTCTAATATGGAGCATATTTTTCAACACTGGGAAAAAGGGCTACGATCCAACTTAGTACAAGGCTTGTCAGCTAACTTTCACAGTTGTTCATTTTGAACTCATCCTTTGTTGTTCCTTTAACATCCTTTGTTCTTCCTTTTAACTTGGTCACATTCATTCTTGCAGGAGGCCAGTTTCCTTGTTGGGTGCTAACATTGCAGAATGATACTTTGCTCTTTTTGGTCAAATTTGAGCGTCAAGAGTATTTTAATCATTTTCTGCTTCCTACAGTCTCATGTGAGGGGCCAAACATATAACTTGCTTTGTCCCGACTCTGGGCACAATCATGAAACCGCATGTAGAATTTGGGCACGCTTAAACCATCGGGTCCACTTTACTTGTCAAGGCTAAACAATTTCAAATTCGGGTCAATAATTAGATGCACCTAATCTCTTAATATTAATGGAAATTTGTTGATGATACTGAAAGGAACTCACTTTCAAAGATAAAACGGAAAATGAAATATTAATCGAAAATGTGCAATATTTACCGCCACCATCGTTGTGAGGTGTGTGTATATATATATACTTGCTCCACCATTAATATGGCATATCGGTCTATACGCATTGGCTCATATCAATATATTTTCTTGTTCTTGAAAAATAATTTTCATCCATCGCTTAAAGGGCTGTACCCTTGAACTTGAACTTGCGCATCAATAAAGTACAAGTCTACAAAACTCTCAGTTTTTTGCATTACCAACAAAAATATCCATTTAGTGGGCCAATGGTACCCGATCATTTTGACCGAACCACATAAAATAAAAAGATTTGGATACTGAAAAAAAAAATTTGATATTCAATTATGAGTTCATATCTCTTTCGGATATAAGAAATGACATCCGATGGGGTTTAGAATCAGATTTAAGTAAACGTTGACCAAATTCAAATTCAGATTTGGTCAGGACAATAGTTTTAATTTGAATAAACATCTTGTAATAAATGTCAATAATATGGTTTGGATTAGATCTAAAAGTTGGATTTTGATGTTAATTTAAAAACCAAATTCAGATCAGATTTGAATTATGAATTCATATTTTGGGTTTGAATATGATTTCAATTTTCTTTTATCCGAATCAAAATTCATATTTGAATCTAAATATATAGATATTTGAAAAAACGGATGTGGTAAGTATACATGATGATTCCAATTGTATCCCTACCGTTCCCTACAGCTTAGGAACTAAATACAGAAGCCTTTCTAGTTTGTTCACGGATTATTGAAAAATTTAAAGGAATAAAGGAAAAAAGAGTAAAGCCATGAATTTGCCTACTTGTAATGGAGTTTACGTTGGGGTATTGCATTGTGAATTTGCATGCTATAAAATTTAAATCCAAGCATGTTATCGGTCTTCGTAGAAAGAAAGAGAGAAAAAAAAAAGATCCTAACTTAATGACAATAGGTAGCCTAAAAATGGATCAAAAAGCAAATAATTACAGAAGAACAATGAACATTAAGGCTGAAAATTGAATTTTGCACATTAGAAGACAAAAATAACTTCTCAACTTATCATCTATAATAAAGTCATTTTGGCGGATTAGATTCTAAGGGTCTGATCTTATGCTGAACTCATCTTAAGGTACAGTTCGATTGCCAAAACATGGATTTCCGGTCCAAAGCTATCAAATTAAACATGACCAAAATTTATAGTTTTAGATGACAAAGTGTCAAAGCAAAAGAGTAAATATCCTAAATATGCTTCCATTTCCTTTGACTTCAAGTCAGATTAATTCAAATACAACAACTATGAACATATGATGCAATTCTTGATTTTTTTTTAAATAAGTAATTTTAAATCTTTGTTAGTAATCAAATATCTATATTTGAACTTTAAAATATCAAATATGATCTCTTGGATTTTTCAAGTATGTCTTGGAGGTGAAAATGGAAAGTGTTGTGCAAATGATTTAGTGTTATAAAAAAAAATCTTCTCAATAGAAGAAACATTATTATTGTTAAAGATAATGTAGCAACTTATAAGAGAACGACATCTATAAAAGCAAAGATGTAATAAGAATAATAATAACATTGTTATCAAAGAGCGTGGTCATCCACTTGAATTTGCAAAAAAAATCATGTTTCTTAACCTTATTGAGTTATTGTAAATGAGTATAAATATCAAATCCAACAATATTGATGTTACCCAAAGCATTTTTGCTCAACAAAAGAAATGTTATTATTGTAGACGATAATTTTGCAACCTCTAGGGAAATGATGTCTATAAAAATAAAGAAACCAACAAAGATAATAATTGCATCGCTATCAACAAAGAAATTCAGAAATCAAAGATATGCCAAGAAATTATTGCAAGCAGAGAAGATAAATATCAAATCAAACACTATGATCCTTAAAGCCAATGATGACCTTAAGTGGTGGAAAACCACGTTAAATTTCATGCTTTCATTATAAGACATCTCCCAACTTTTCTTCAGGCAGCCTTACTTAGAGTAAAAGACCTCTCTCTCTCTCTCTCTCTCTCTCTCTCTCTCTCTCTCTAGCTATTCAACCGAACGATTACCTCCAAACCAAGTTATCATTTCTTCTTCCTTTTTATAGTGGCGGTCCAAGTGTTGCGCATCCAGTAGTTTCTAAGGGCATGGTAATCATCCGGTATCCCTATTCTTGTTTTTTGAATTGAGTCATTGCAAGGACTTGGGGGGATGTCAGCTAATGCTTTTTGCAAAAGCAAGTTTGTACGGTGGTGTTCTATTTTGCCCGATTGATCGGGTAATATCATTGTGTATGGTGTGTGGTGACGGGAATATATCGTTCACGTCATTTGTATCTTTATACCTTATAGTGAGGATTGTGGCCTTGTCATTCATTTGCTAATACCTGAATTGATAAGCTAGCACGTTTAAATTTTGAACACGTGAATTAAGAAAATGAATTCTAGGAAATGAAAATCTGAATTTAACTGCGGAAGTAAAGCCAGTAAAGGAAAATAACTATTTGATTTCTGATGACTCCTCTCAAATATCAGTTATTGGATGTCCGTTCATCTATGTGATGAATATAGATCATCAGCTAAAATTGATACCCGAGGTATTCCTGTTCTCAGATATTGTAGACAGTTTGTTTTTTAAATTACGTCATTTCAGTTCTTTGAAGAACTGGGCGATTTCCTTTGGGTATCATCTTATACTCTGGTTTCTAGAGTCACCATGGCAAATGAAACTGTTTAGAGTTGAGCGGCAGTCATTATACTTTGCATTTGTAAATCTTTCTCTTTCTTTTATCTTGTTAAGCACACGAGTACTGCATATGCAAAGAGGGGTGAAGTGTTTGAGGGAGGAGCATATGCGACGCTGTTGGATCTGGATGCATAGCAGATGTTTTTTTCATATATACTTTTGTAGGGAATGTTTCGCCCTCGGCTTGTTTTCCTAAGTTTGGGTTTTAAAGTTTGTTGTCAATCATTGTCATGATCATCAATTTTATTGGTTAGTTTTGGTTTTCTTGTTAGGTGATCTGCCTTGCGTAGGAGGGGATGTCGTCTGGTTTAGATGATTGCAGAGTTTTTAGTGAGGGGGAAATCGATGAGCAGTGCTTTTAAAATATGTATATTTTAAGCTTTTAACAGCTTTTTTTCTTAAAAAACTTTTTTTTGTATTTTAGTCATGATACACCCTATGGACATAACCTGTTCTTTCAGTCTGCTACCAAAAAAAAGAAAGAAAAAAAAACTCTAAAGTCTAGAAAGGGTAGAGTTTGAGGATTAATGTGTAAATGAAAAGAAGTGTGAGTAAAACCCCGAGCCAGTTAAGTGGCACATCAAGATTGAATAAACTTGATTGCCTCACCACATTTTGGGTGAGTAGGAGTATTTGAAGAATCAAGGTCGACCCACAAAACCCCTATCTCCTTATATCACAATGGTACGGGTACAAATACGGGTATGGGGGTACGGGTACTGGTACCGCGTTTTCATAAATCTTGGTTGTGTAGGGTGACTATTATATATTATTACATATTTTTAATTCAAAATGAAACATATAACACGTGAGGGTGAAATAGAATGAAACATAATTAGAATATGGATATAAACAATGAGCAATTATTATTTAGAAAAACATAATTAGAATATGGATATAAACAGAATTATATAATCACATCAATGATATATGAAACAGAAATAATGTAACAACATCAGAATGAAACAGAATGATGAAAACATAAATAATTGTAGTGGGTATTGATCCCAAGTGCTAATGAAAGATAAAGGGGATGTGCTGCTTTAACACTCATTGCAGAGGTCCTTTGCTTGTCCTTGTGTTAAGTTTAATTTATAATTAAGTGAATAATGCAAGGTTTGGCTCCTCGTCTGCTGCAAGTGAACGTAAAGGACTATGTTCTATTGTTTTGGCTCAACATGCACTCATACACTATGTTCTTCTACAATTGTTACCAAGTCCTGCAAAAGTATTACCACACAACTGCTACTCGTTGAATGAGGCCTGGGGCTCAATCATATGAATGTGTGTCTTCTACCATGAAGGCTTCAAGTAACAAAGGGATTTCTTAGGAAGAAAGAAAACCCAGCTTGAGAGTTTACAGTGACAAACTAACTATGACAGGTTTAAAACAGAACTTGCTGCAGTGCTGGACTTGACAGCAGCTTCAATTGTTTGAGAAGGAGCAAGTTTTAGGGAAATAGCACAAGGATTCGGGGACAGCGAAAGTCATAGCAGAACAAAAGGAGGTTCAAACTGGCTCCTATGTCACCTGAGTACATGTACCGGTGCGGTACGGGTATGAAAAAATGGGTACAGGTACAACATTTTTGCCAAGCTTGATACGATGGTATGGTGATAATATTATTTTTAATTAAAAAGTTGTAAATTTTGAGAAAAACAAAATGATGCATGCATGTTCTGCAACAAACTGTAGTCACACTTGAAACTGAAGTTTGAACTCTGTAAAACCCTATTATGACTACAGATCAATTGAGAAGTTCAGTCAGAGTACAGGTGACAATGCTGGCAGAACCCTGAAAGAAAGAGAGAGGGGGAGGGCGGGGGTGCAGAGAGAGAGAAACAGGGAGAGGGAGGGACTGATTTGGCGTGGAAATTCCAGGAACTTCCAAGATGATCCGCGACGATAATTTTCTGAGCTTCTCTCTCCCGAACGAACCTCGCAGTCTTCGGAGGGTTGGTTTTAACGCACTTCTTCTAGCGTAACGGCTGTTAGTTTTCGATGATACAAAATTCTTCCTGCCTCAATTGCCCCAGGTAGTCTTATCAAATTACTAACATATCTTCTTCGTTTTAGCGACCTTGCAAGTGTCCGCGCCTGATCGTTCGCTATCAAATCGATAGTATGGTTGCTTACACGTCCAAGGTATCACCCTGCTTTTAATTTTCTTTAATTTAAAATTTTTAGATTATTTTAAATAAAAATATATATTAAAGATAGATAAACTCGTGGAGACGTATGTTGTCCTGCGTGAGATTGGTGGATGGTTAAAAATTAAAAATCTGTTATTAAAATTTAAAGTCAATTAATATGAATAAGTTAATGCAAATTCAATACTTTCTAATTAGTATGAATAAGCGCATTAGGATTTACGAATTTCTTCTTTAATATATATGTATCTTACGATGGTATGGACATTCTAAGTAGTCAATTCAATAATGAACCTTAATTCGTGTCAAATCCAAATCCAGGTTCAGGAACACCAATGTCGAAACTTAAACCGGTCGATTCCCTATTATTAAGACAGCATCGCAAACGCTCCGCACAACGGCACTCTGTGGCAATGAGAAATTAAGCGAGACCATAAGGGCTTTGTTGGTATTTCAGATGAGGAGTCACTGATTAATTTAATCAGATAGTTCAGGTCAACAGGAGAGCAAACATATAGGATACAAGGTTAAGGTTTTGCCATTTTTTAAGTGATACAAGGTTAGGGTTTTACCTATTATATTATAACAATTGAAACAAGTTTCGTATATTTTCAAAATAAAATAATTTTATGGGAAAAAAATATTTAATGGCCTAGTTGTGACCTAGTTGGAGCGCATAGTCAATTTGATTCATGTGGGTGTTACACTTATGGGTCCAGCTCGGCGTTTTGTCACTCTCCAAGAAAATATAGGCATATCAATCCTGATATTTTGAAAGACATCACTTAAAAAATGGCAAAATCATAACCTTGTATCCTGTTTGCGATCCTGTGATCCTGTGTCCCTGAACTATCTGATTCAGTCTCCTCATCTGAAATACCAACAAAGCCCTTATGGTCTCGCTTAATTTCTCGTAGCCACAAAGTGCCGTTGTGAGGAGCGTTTGCGATGCTGTCTTAATAATAGGGAATCGACGGATTTAAGTTTCCAAATTGGTGTTCCTGAACCTGGATTTGGATTTGACACGAATTAAGGTTCATTATTGAATTGACTTTGAATGTCCATACCATCGTAAGATACATATATATTAAAGAAGAAATTCGTAAATCTTAATGTGCTGATTCATACTACTTGGAAAGTATTGAATTTGCATTAACTTATTCATACTAATTGAACTTAAAGTATAATAACATATTTTTAATTTTTAACCATCCACCAATCCCACGTAGGACAACATACGTCTCTACGAGTTTATGTATCTTTAATATATTTTTTATTTAAAATAATCTAAAATTTTAAATTAAAAAAAAATAGCAGGGTGATAACTTGGACGTGTAAGTAACCATACTATCGACAGATAGACCGTGTTTGATAGCAAACGATCAGGCGCGGACACTGGCAATATCGCTAAAACGAGGAAGATATGTTAGTAATTTGAATAGACTACCTGGGGCAATTGAGGCAGGAAGAATTTTGTGTCGTCGAAAACTAACGGCCGTTACGCTAGAAGAAGTGCGTTAAAACCAACCCTCCGAAGACTGCGAGGTTCGTTCGGGAGAGAGAAGCTCAGAAAATTATCGTCGTGGATCATCTTGGAAGTTCCTGGAATTTCCTCGCCATATCAGCCCCTCCCTCTCCCTGTTCTCTCTCTCCGCTCCCCCTCCCTTCCCCTCTCTCTTTCTTTGAGAGCTTTGCTGTTTCCTTTCCTCCATTTCTGATTCATCATAATGCAAAAAAGCTCTCGACGGTCGTTTCTCCGTTCACCCTCTTCCCCTCTCGAGCGTTCTAACGGCTGCTGCTTGGAGATTTTGATTTTTTGGGCAGCCGCGGCGGACAGTGACCGGCGACCGACGACCGGTTGACGGCGACGGCGACGGTGACGGACGGTGAGTTGGCGACAGAGGTAGAAAACTACTGAACTGCACACGGCATCAATGATCCTGAACCACCACTATAAAAAGGTAGAAGAAAGGATAACTCGGTTTGGAGGTAATCGTCCAGTTGGATAACTAGAGAGAGAGAGAGAGAAAGGCCATTCACTCTAAGTAGGACTGCATAAAGAAAACATGATATTTAACTTGGTTTTCCACTGGATATAGTGTTTGATTTGGTATTTGTACTCTTTGTTTGCAATAATCTTTAGGCATATCTTTGATTTTTTTTTTACAACTTCGGGTCTACGAATTTTTTGCTGATAGCGGCACAATTATTACTTTTGTTGGTTTTTTTACTTTTATAGATATCATTTTCGTACAGGTTGCAATATTATCATCGACAATAATATTTCTTTTGTTGAGCAAAAATGGTCTGCGTAACATCAATATTGTTAGATTTGATATTTATACTCTCACTTTACAATAAGGTCAAGAAACTTGATTTTTTGTAAATTCAGGTGGATGATCACGCCAGTTGATAACAATGTTATTATCATTTTTATTAGATCCTTGCTTTTATAAATGTCGTTCTCTTATAAGTCACCACATTATCCTTAACGATAATAACGTTTCTTTTATTGAGAAAATTTTTTTTATAACGCTAAAGCATTTGCATAACACTCTCCATTTTCATCTCTAAGACATACTTGAAAAATCCAAGAGATCATATTTGATATTTTAAATTTCAAATATGGATATTTAATTACTAACAATGATTTAAAATTGATGATCTCCCTCCTTGGACGCACAATCTTGATGTTAGAAATGAAGAACAGCTACGTTCTTATGAAAAAAACCCTTAAAAAGGAGACGTCGGGCCCCTTTTTTTGAAATAACACCGTATCGTACGATACGGGCCCTGTATCGTACGGTACATGCATTATAGGGATGGTACACCCTCATTTACGATACGGAGGGTGTATCGTATCGTAAATCACAAATGATACGATATGTATCGTACGATACGGCTCTATATCGTATGATACATACAATACTGCGTGAAACAGAGAGAGCAACAACTCTTAATAGAAACTCTCAACCGAAGTGTCTCTTCTTGGTGCGCACATGATGGTAATAACATCAATGCAACATAGTCTAGGAAGGTAGAACTAATTGCATAAACCGTTTCACCTTAAAATGCAGAGTAAATTAGTTCATCATCTACTCAATATCATCCTTGTCGGAGAGCAGCAACTAAATCTGAATTTCCATCAGCTGAAAAAGGTAAATCATAAAAAAGAAGAAGCAAGCGTTTCAAAGATCGTAAGGCGAGGTAAATAATGGGAAAGAAAAACGCAAACCAAAAGCACAGATACCCAGGGAAAAGAATTTTCATATATTCGACTAAACAAGGGTGCCAAAGGAACCTTCCAGAAGTCACAAATCCATATAAAAGTCTTCATGTATTAAAATAAACAGGAGAAACAGAGAAGAACCATTTCAGAAATCAACCTTCAAGGAGTCCACCATTTGATAACAAGAGTGTCGATTTCTATCAAAACCCACATGAGAATATTATCCCCGTGGCTACTTAAGGTATAAAAGAAGCTGAAAAAAACAGAAGAGATGCACTTGAATAGAGATGAGATAGACAATAAGAAAAGCTAAGGGTTTTGTAGGTAGCATCTCACTCCTTGAATATAATGTCTTGGTTGACGCTCGTTTTAGGGTAGATGACCGGGTGCAAAATGCTCATTAAAATTTTGGGGACAGGAATTGTTTGTAGGTGGAACACTCAATAAATGTCACGAACTTGCCTAAAAATAAATGATGATTTCTTTAAAAAAATGAACAAAAGAAAATAAATGAAACATTTTTTCCCTACAAAAGCACCTGAAAACTGTGAAGGCCACCACGTACGCTCCCCTCCAAACGTGAACCCCTCTCTCATTTTAGCTATGTTTACAGTCAGTTAAATTTTCACAAAAGTAAATATTAGAGACTTAGGCTAGGCCCTCGTTTAAATATGTTTTAACAAAGTGCTTATTGTATGAGGAAATGTAGAAATATGAAGGCCCGCCCTCGCTTAACTATTTTTTAACAAAATGTTTCCTGTATGAGGAAATCTAGAAATATGGAGCTGGCTTTTGAATTTGCATGAAAAAACAGGTGGTTACTTGAATAGATATTTTGAGTAAAACATAAAAAAAACAGCAATCGACAACTCCTACTAGATAGCTTAAAGGACTGGTAGAATTAGAGGTGGGCATTGGGCTGATCCTAGCTCATGACCGTAAATTGGGCTTAACCTGACTGTGACTGTCACAACTCTGGCCCACCCACTTTAATTAGAATGAAAAAATATATATTTTAATGTAATTTAATACATAAATATACTTAATTATAACAAATTATACATAATTATATATATATATATATATATATATATATATTCAATTAAAATCATATTAAAAAGCAAGTTACTAAGTTGAGTGGGACAAAAACACAAAACCCAACGGCACCCAATTTTACGGAAATATCAGGTAACCCAACCCCGTGCCTACCTCTACTTTTGAATGAGAACATATCCCTTGTGATTCAATTGGAATGAAACTTGTAATAACGCTTAAAAAACAATACTTTAACTTTCCCACAAATTTTCAAACGTAAGATATTGTGTGTAGGTATTAAAACTCGGAGGCCACTTTCATGTTCATTATTTTTATGTGCACCTGTGAGATTTTTTATGGGTGCCAGTTTAGATAATACTTTTATGTATTAAATGCATATTAGTTTTATATTTATTATTTTAATTTCTAAATTAATTTAAAATATTTATATTATTTTTCAATTCATAAATTAAAGAAGAAATCCAGCATGTGGAGATATATGACAATTTCGACGTGCCGTATGAAGATACATGAGACATGACATACTATCACTTTGACCAAACTCTTTAGTTTGGTCTTGTTGAAATTTGGAACAAGAGCATCAAGAAAATTACGCCTTCAAGCGTAAGTTGATTTCTTTCACGGGATTGTGCAGAGCACGGACTAATATTAGTATCGAAAGTTTTTCTTTCCTACCTTCCGTTTGGTGGACATGAAATCTTCTATTCTACGTACTCTTGCAATTTGTTCCTCTCTAATGATTTTTTTCAGTCGGTGAGTAAATTAGACGGCAGGAAAAAACAGAGCGGAAAGCAGCTCGCAGGTCAAATCATCTTTCTCCCTCTCCAAGAATTCGACAGCCACACCAAACCCGTCAACTAATTCTTCTTCCCCCTCAAGTATATTATTGCGGCCTATTGTGTTCTTCCAATTCGGCTGCTGGACGGATTATATCCATGCATCTGTCAAGAAGGAAAGGCAGTTTCTCCAGCCCTGACGGAGTATCCATGAAGCATATCCCGCTCAGGAGCAACAACCTGACCACGCGGCTCATGTTTGTGAGGGATTCGATCAATAGAAATCAATGGGAATCAATGCTTTGCTTCGTCCAACCCGTCATACCCTCCGGCAAGAGGAGCTTGACCTTAAATGGATCCCTGAACGTGTTCAGAGCAGAGGTAACGTTCACTTTTTATTGTTTATTGTTCATGGTGAGACCACTCAAGGATAGTTGACCTGCCCCAACTATTTTAACTTGTTTAACTTCTGGTACCCATTTGTGTACTTGCTTACGCATGTTCATGATGATTACAAGACACAAATAAAGAAGCCAACTTTCGTACAGCAGATGATTTTAAACTTCTAAACGACATGATATTTGAAATTATACATAAAAGGTGACTACCCACTTCTGTCATTTTTTATTTTTGTTGCACAAATGAGCTTGAAGAGATTCGATTCTTTTGGCGGAAGGGATGAACCCATTATTCCTTATTCTTTCTCCCTCGCGTCTTCTTCTTCTTCTTCTTCTTCTTCTTCTCCGCAGAGAGAGAGAGAAACGTGCGTAGATGAAGAGAAAAAGAGTGACGAGGAGAAAATGGAGATGGAATTATAGGGCTTTAGAGAGAGAGAGAAAGATATATTTTATCTGAAACCCCCACCCTGAAGAGCCTATAGTTGTAACTGAAATTTGACATATGCAACTGAAATCGCACTCACAAAACAAGGCGGAGATTGTCTCTTCGTCACGTCATACATCAACTCTCTTTTCTAATAAGTGGCTAGAGCTCGTGAATGAACTTGATTTTTATGTTATTACCATGTCATTATAGAACCCAACTTGATCAACCTGCGGATACCGCAATCCAAGGACGTAAAGCTCAGCTCCAGAGTCAAGACCAACCTGAGCATGAGTCCAGTGTGGGTTCTTAGCTCGGGTCAGATCGGTTCCAGTTACTTCTTGGACGTCCTCAACTTACCTTAGCTTCACGAAATACCATCATATCGATGTGATTTCTATGGTCCACGGATCCACCAAGTCGCTCTTTCCAATGTAAAGGACCAACCTTCAGATCCCAAATTTTGACACGTTACAACTATTGTTCTTAAAATGTTAAGAGATCTTACATACTTGACTTATTTCTTTTTGTTTTTCCTTTTGCTGTACTTTTTCATGGTTTTTTGTCATGATAAAATTTAGTGGTCGAGCTCAATTTCATCATTAGAATGTGTAATTTCCTAGTAAAACAATAATGTAAGAAGTTTTTAACATTTCATCTACCTTGTAGATGTAAGCAGGCCTATAAAAATAAATGTTGCTTTCATAGTGTTTGTGGTGGGGATTTCTCTTTAGCTAAGGACAATTGATATCATTAAAAGCTTTTGCAATCGGGCTTCTTATTTTGTGACCAAGGTGAACTTCGACTACCACAAAAATGTTTTCTTTCATCATGGTATTTAATGTATGTGTTCTAAAATGAGACATTCAGCACTGCATTGGAAAGAGTTTTTTTTTTTTTTACCAAATGCCCCCTACACAAATGGGTACCAATAGTTAAACAAGTTAAAATAGTTGGGGCAGGTCAACTACCCTTGAGTGGTCTCACAAATTCTTCATCAGCCAGTTAAAAGAATGAAATGGCCTCATGACGGTACTAGGAAATATAAATATCATTGTGGAAGAAATTGATAGTTGGAATAATAATATTGTCAACTCGACAAAGTGCACCCCACCTTTAATGATTTGATCGGGACATGCTATCATCCCTCACTGAACCAATTATGCTACACCCCTTAAAAGAAACACAAGCATTTTGATTTTTTTTTTTTGTTTAAGGACTCATATAGTTACTAATTTGTACCTATTTTTACTTTTGTATTGGAATTTTAATAGGGGTATGAATGATTGTGTAGCTGGAAAACAAAAAATCTTCAAGAAACGATGAATTGGTGCTGAGAATCTGGGTCCCTTGGTCATTATTCAAGCTCTAATGGATGGGTCAGACTAATTTTCAAACTAATTAACTTACATGGGAATTAACATCTCTAACTATTGAATGATTCAATTACTTCCCTCACTGAATGCATGGTACTGTGGGCATTCAATTAGAAGAACGACCTACTTCGTAGCCATAGAGTCAATAGAGGTTGCTGTAACCGATTTAATGCAAAAAAGAATCTTCGAAACTAAGTTGCTTTGGCACTATTCAGTACATTACTGGGCATAGCTCGTTATTATATATATGTATTATCTGATCATTATGCCGCTGATCTTGTTATCCAGGAATATAACGCAACAGTGGAGTTCTACTGGGCGCCTTTCTTGGTGGAATCCAACTCCGACGACCCAAAGATGCACAGCATATTGAATCGGATTATAATGCCTGAATCGATCGCCAAACACGCAGAAAATTGGAGGGGAGTTGACGTTTTGATCTTCAATACATATATCTGGTGGATGAACACATTCAAGATGAAAGTTCTGTAAGTTATTATTCTTTTGGATTGAAGTTCATGAGGAAGGGAATTGGTGGGGGTGACTCATATTTGTTTCCTCTTACTGATCTCATTCTCGCCGGAAACGGCTGAAGAGGGTCGTTTGAGAATGGCTCCACGGATACGACCAGATCGATAGATCGGTGGCATATGAAAGGGTGCTGAGCCAAATCAAATAAGCTAAAAAGTGTTGGAGGCCTAAGCGCTCAATTTTTTACTCTCGATGGTTTCATAAATTTGTTTTAAAGAATGAAGCAGACTCATAAAATATTTTATTACAATGTTTTACAAAAATTCACTAACTTTAGAATAAATGGTAACGAACTGTTTTTGTCGCCAAAACATAACATATTCTTGAGAAATAATTTGCAAAGAAGCTTGGCCCGGTAGAAGGGGCTCGGCCAGCATTGCCAGCAACTTTTCCCCGTAATAATATGCTGGATGTTGTAGGAGCATCGACTGGTTCAACCCGAATGGAATCAAGTGCGTGCTGGAAACCACGCCGATCCCGAAGAACATCTCACTCTTGGAGGTGGGAATGGACCGGCAATTCTTAGTGCTGGCGATGAACGTGACCTCTTCGATGAAGGTTCCAGTGTTCTTCGTGAACCTGACGACCCAGTCCGAGTACCAGAAAGAACATCTATAAGGGCGTGTAGCACTTTCAAAGATTTAACCGGTTGCACTACTTATCACAAAAAGTGATTAAAGTGCATTGCACACGTTAGGAAATGACATGAGAGTATGTGACGTGACCCATAAGAACAAAGAGATGACCATATTTTTCACATGTAAATTTGTCATTTATTCAAAATGTAATACACACACACACACATATATATATATATATATATACACACACCTCATGTGAAAGCAGGTATATATATTATGTATCCCTCTAACACCGCATGTGAAAGCAGGTGCTCACACCATTGGTCAACCAGTTCGCTTTTTAGAACAGCTAGCGATCTTGATAACCAAACCCATATAAATGGCTGTAAGATGTGATAAAAGTTTAATATGAAGAAAATACATTTTACAATTGACAATAGATTTATAGGTGTTTGACACCTAACCGGTTCCTTTATAAACCAATTGCATTGGGTGAATCCATCTATGGTAAAACTGATAACTCATGAAACTAAGGATCTTAGGTTGGATCCTGAAATCCTTCACTTTTTTTTTTTGCGTTGAGAAAATGTCAGATTTAAGATCAGAAAAAGGAACGTCTGATTTTAAGTTGACGGTTATTAAATCCTGAGGATTTTAGATCAAGTACAAACAAATGTCCTCTAAGCACTTAATATGTCTCCAAGAGCAACATGCAAACATGAACAACTCGGAAGTACATAGGCTAGAAGAAAAACTGGATGAAGTAACAATTTAAATCCCCAACCAGATAAACCTATCCAACCAACCTCAACAAAGTTCACCAACACAAACCCGGTGACTACTACACATAGTAGGCCACCACATACCCCACTACGTGCTATGAACTTGGTAGAAATGGACTGGCCACCTGAGTTTCCTAGATTGATCAAGACCATCACTAGGTTTGAGCTAAGTTGAGTCTTCAGCCATTGCCAACACCATTAAGTGTTCAATTTCAATTAACATACCATTAATCTCAACTTTATTAATTTCATTGCCTAATATCGCACTTAGGCTAAACTAATTGGCATTTGAAGTTATTTTGCATCAAGTTGACTCGCATCGGTATAAGTTTGCAGGAGGATGCAATTAAGAGTGGCACACTTGATTTGACTGAACGAGTATTAAATTTGCTGTGTTTGTTCAAGTCAAGGCACCAATGCTGTAGGATCTTATTTTTAATCATAACACTCAACATGCCAGTCAGTTTGTGAACACAAAGGCAATCGAATTCCATGTATTCTGATATGGAAATTCAAAAAACATTATTGGGCTTCTCCATGTAGGTTAGGTCAAATTAATAAGAGATAAAGTGCTTCATTGTTTCTATTTTGTATACTATTTGTGTACTACATGCATGTTGTTTGTCTGATGAACAAAAACTTTTTTGTTTGACAATAAGTGAAGTCCTTTATGCAGCGCTTGGTAACCTCGGATTTGAGATCATTAGAATCTCAGATTCATGAATTTAAGGACAGATCTAATCCCATTCAACCTCAAATCCGATGTTTTTGCCATAACTGCCTGGGAAACAAATCTCTTTTTTCACATAATAGTAAAATTGAGTCTTTTTTTCGAAAGAGATCTTAGCGAGATGAGCTTTGGAATTGAAATCTATGGTTAAGTGTCAAACACACTCTTAATGTCCGATGACGAAAGACGTGAACCAAAGGAACTAGGTGCTAGATATGTTTAAAATATCGAACCATGCATGTGTGGACGTTGGCATCCATTATACACTTGGATAGAGTTTGAGTTTAAATTTTGGGCTTGGCTGGGGGAAGTGGGTTGTTGGCTGCTTTAATTTTCATTGAACTTTCTGTAATTGTTTAGGCAAATTGAACCTTTAATGGGTTCCTCGCATTGTATTGGTAATATGCATTGTTGAAACCCATTTGAAGCTTTAATACTTTGAGAAGAGCAAACCCAAAGTAGACTTTTTTACTCAGACTGGCCGGAAGTTTGATGTGCATTCTGTGGTGTCTTGTTCTTTGATTACACCTTTGAAAGAAAACCTTTATGAGAATTCTATATGTGTTGTTTCCCTTAAAATAGAGGCTTTTCCATGTGTGAATTTCTATTCCCATAAATTGAACGTTCTCCCACTGATTTAAATCAACAATTATGAATATATGACGTAATTCTCGAATTTTTAAATAAATAATTTTAAATCCTTGTTAGTAATCGAATATCAATATTTGAAATTTAAAATATTAAATATGGTCTCTTAGATTTTTCAAGTATGTCTTGGGGATGAAAAACGAGAGTGTTATGCAAATGATTTAGCGTTATAAAAAAAAAATCTTCTCAATAAAAAAAAACGTTATTATTTTTAAAGATAATGTGGTGACTTATAAGAGAACGACATCTATAAAAGCAAAGATGTAATAAAAATAATAATAACATTATTATCAATGAGAGTGGTCATCCACCTGAATTTGCAAAAGAAATCAAGTTTATTAACCTTATTGTAAGGGAATGATATCTATAAAAATAAAGAAACCAATAAAAATAATAATTGCATCGCTATCAACAAAGAGATTCGGCGACCCTGAATAGTAAAAAAAATCAAAGAGATATCTAGAGATCATTGCAAACAGAGAGTATAAATATCAAATCAAACACTACGATGCTTAAAGCCAATGGTGGCCTTCGGTGGTGGAAAACCACGTTAAATCTCATGCTTTCATTACAAGACCTCTCCCAACTTTTCTTCAAGCAGAACTCTACTGGGGAGTGCCCGCTGCTCCTAGCTTGCAACTTTAATTGTTTATTAAGGTCTGAATCAAACCAGAAATCTCGAGACGATCCACGGTGGCCCTAGAAGGGAAGAAAGAAAACCACAGAGAGATGGCCAATGGAGTTCTTCCTGGTTGAGAGCTTGGGTTTGTTTTGTGCTGAATGCGACACCAAAGCCCGCTGGTGGGACCTTAATAAACAATTAAAGTTGCAAGCGGGCTTTTACTGATGTTAATTGTTTATTAAGAGAGAGTATTATTGAAGCTAATGTTGACAAGGAGAAATGGGGTGTACAAGAACACTTCACTCCTTTTATCTTGTGGTCCAATCTCGAACCCTCTTTTCCTTCCCTCTTTTTCTTCTCCCCCTTTTTTCCATTTTTCTTTCTAATTCGGGCCGGGTCCATGCCTTGGAAAAAAAGACCTGACTAGAACAACAGACAAAAAAGACCTGACTAGAGAGAAAGAGAATACCACAAGAAGATGAATTCCTGCTCCAGAAGAAGATGGGTAAACGAAGCAGCGTGAGGCAGCAGGCGAGAGTGCAACTTCTTTCCAGGGAGAATTGACCTTGAAATCGACTTTTGAGTGGGGGAATGAAATTTTCGCTCCATCAATTTTTAGGAGAGAGGGAAAGATTGGAAAAAGGGAGGGCCTTTGGGGGAGGGAGGGAAGAGAGAGGGGGTTAGCACATCATAGTAGTGTACGTAAATCATAATAGTGTATGTAAGAAGGGGAATAGTGACTGACACTTTTTTTTGTTTTTTCCTTTCCCTTCTTTTTCATTATATTTGTCGATCGCAATCCAAGCCAGGCAGTGTGTGGAGAAGAGAACAGAAAAAGAAGGAAAATCTCTACCACCTCGCTTGGATCGCGATTGACAATTATTAAGAAAAAGAGGGATAAGGGAAAAATGAAAAAAAGTGTCAGTCACTATTCCTCTTCTTACATACACTATTATGATTTACATACACTACTATGATGAGCTAACCCCCTCTCTCTTCCTTCCCTCCATGGGCAGGAAAAACCCTGCAGCGAAGGGAAAGAAATTCAAATATTTAAAATTTTTTCTTCCCATCAAACGTGGAAAAAAAAGACCGTTGGACGCGATTTCGGAAAAATGTTTCGGGAAAGATGTTTCCACCGAGAGATGTGGAAATATTTATCTGGTTTTTTTTTCCCTGTTAGGGCTTGCTCGAATCTTTCCTCCTCCTCCTACCATTGCCACCTCCCCTGGTCGACTCTCTCTCCCTTGCTCAACCTCCTGCTGCCTCACCTCGTCGTCTCTCTCGCCCTCTCCCTTGCCCTTGCTGAAGAACATGTCTTCCATCTCTTCCTCTCTCATTTGTGCAGTGGCTTCTGTGTTGAGGTCGGCATTGAAGTCGAACAAGGAGAAGGGTCTCCTTAATGTGGTGAGGGAGCTCAAGAATGAAGGATACTCGTAAATGCCCCTTCCCCTCATTTTTTTTCGTTATCATTTTCTCACTTTCATGAGTTATTGATGTCTAAAGAAGGCAACCAATTTTAGTTGTATCTTTTGCTTCTGGAATACCATCAGATTGAGTATTTGAGGCTTTCAGTTAAAGGATTAGCCTTAGCAGATAAAGAAGGAAAGCATCTCGTTTTACACCAGGCCAATTGCCTGCCTTTGATCAGATGAGCACCAACTTTTGGAAAACATGTTTTTGGATAGAGATGCAGATTTTGCCAAAGATACTTTTCTTGGGTGGAAGGACTTGAGCCAGGCATTAGTCCGTTATCTAAAGTTATTGTTATGTCATTTATGTTTGCTTTCGAGCTGCTTTCATAGTCAATTGAATTTACTTTCTGACTGTTTTCCTCAGCTTCTTCCCTTTTATGTCATTTTATTTAATCAGGATGACAACCTAGGTGGTTCGCATTGCATAATGACACTGATGAAATTTAAAATTTTTCATGACAAATAATACTTCAGAATAGATATGCTATTTATTTTTTTTTTCTCCAATGACCTTTACTTCCAAACTTTTAACTTGACAATTGCATATTTGGGTTAGAAATAGAAGTTCCATATATAGCCATGGCTGCTTGAATGGTTTCCTGTTGTCTGTTATACTAGCATACCTTACAACAGATCTTGGTGGGCTCGTGTCAAGCAGTCTATGAAGCCAATCGAGATATTTCGGGTGACTTTGGACTTCTTAGATTTGTGCATCCTCCAATTCATTTGCAAACTTTTTGGACTTTTGCCTTTCTCTTGTTTGATTATTATCTATTAGGCTTCTTTTCTCTTTCTTTATTTCCATGTTGTATATATCGTGAGATTTATGACATATATGTGTCAATTCATCCTTATTCAAGTGTTTCATGTAATCTGTTACGTCTTGTAGCTTACAATTTTGGGTTCTTTGGCAGCTACCTTCAAATTACTGTATCTGTAACTAAACTTTTAAAAATTCCATTCTGACAGCTACCTTTACTTACATGCTGAATTCTTTTTCTTTGTTATGGAACTCTTGCTTTCAGAATTGTGAGGAACAGAGGAAGTATATGCAGGTATTTAGTTTTTCATTGTGTGATCCATTTGGTTTTAACCTTGCATTCAGAATGACCAGGAGTCCCTTGTTGGAGGTATTTGTTTTTCGATGATCTTAGTTTTCCCCCTTTTTTCCTCTTTTTGCTCAATTTCATGATGAAATGTTTGCAACCATTTTCCAACTTCGGGATGAGGCCAGATGGATGCTTAATTGCATGGACAAACAAAACTATACCGGTTTTGAAGAGGTTTTTGTAGTCAGGGTAGATTTTGCTGCCAAGTTTGATTATTGTAAGGTATGCTTCGTAAAATGGTTATCTGAATAAGTTGGATTATTGCAACATTGTGTGTTATCCTTGTCTAAATTAATGTTACAAAGTGCATCATAAAGAATTCTGTATTTCTGGTATTGCTTGCTTGTGGCATGTCACAAGGAGAAGAATCATTTGCTTTGTTTTTTGCACTTGGGAGTTCAAATGACTTATGTGTTGTTGAATGTAGCTAACGTTGATAACCTTTCGTCAAAAATTTGGTATAGTAATGACGCATGTTGTGAAATAGTACACTCAGTAGGAATTTTTGTCCTGGAATAACACAATGGAGGCACTAAGCTGCATAATTGGGAGAAATGAGTCCAGTCTTTTGAAGGAGTGGCATTTAAGGAGGAGGAAAAGAAAAATGGTGATGGACAAGTTTCTTTGCAAGATATTTTCCTGGATTCATTTTGGGGTTCAGGTCTCTTGTCATATATATGCACGGGCATTGCACCTTGATTATCATGAAGGTGTCTTTCACTATTCATGTAGTTCTTCCATACATGACATAGAAAGTGCTGATCTTGACCGATGATCTTGTTCAACATCCTGTATAAATTGAGAATATGATCTGTATGAACATTATCTATTTTTCCTTGCTTTTGAAGATAATTTATGTTGCTATGTGTCTACAGCTGTGCATGCAATTTGACAACATGTGGTGTTTAAATTTGACCACATGGGTCTATGTTTTTGCTTGTTACTGTTGTTTATGTTCTACGTCAATCTTTCTCTTCTAGAAAATCTGGAAATATGTTTCTTATATCAAACTAAAAAATATGTTTTTGAAAATCTGGAAATATGTTTCTTTATCATTAAACACAGACATATATTTCTCAGTCATCACACACAAATTAAAATGGGAATCAAAAAGATTTTTCTCATTCTATTTTTTCAAAAAATATATTTTCAAAAATATATTTCCAATTCCATATTTCTAAGCCATCAAACGGCCCCAAAGGCCCTCCCTTTTTCCACCCTTTCCCTCTCTCCCCTTCTATCTTGAATCACGAAAAAATCAAGTGAAAATTTCTTTCTTTTTTTTTTTACGGATTCAACTGGCGCCATCAAATGGAGGAAAAATTCCACTGCTCAAAAGTCGATTTCAGGGTCAATTCTCCCTGGAAAAAAGTCGGACCCTTTTCAACGATTTTTTTTCTGCCCGTTAGGGCTTCTTCCGTCGCGCGCCTCTTCCATTGCGCTCCTCTCCTTCGCTACCGCCTCTTCATCACGCTCTTCCTCGCTTCTCGTTGTCATCGCAATCAGTCCATCAGTTCTTCCTTTCATCGCCAGATTTTGCATTTCGATCGACTTTCCACCACAAACAGTCGATCGGTTTCTCCGAGGTCCATCCTCTGTTTCTGTCTCATTCAGTCTCGTGTTTTTTCATTTGATAGTTTTTAGTTGGTAATCGTCTTAATCTCCCAGCTGCGGTTTTGGGGAGTGGAAATTCACCATTTTAATACTTTCTTTTCTTTTTGTTTTTTTGTTGTTCGTTATTCTTTTTGTTTGGGTCCCTTTCTCCATTTCTTCTAGGGATTTTGGTCCTTTGTTGTGTTTCATGCATCTGCTGTTGCTTTCTTCTTTCTCTGTTTTGTAATGGTAGCTCAAGTTTTTGAAAGTTTTGTTTCATGATTCGTTTCCCCGGATGCTAAGTTAATTTTTTTTTTGTGAGGATTTTGTTAGTTTTACTATCTCTCTTTTTTATTTTGTGTTCCGTGCTTCCGTTTGTTCGTTTTGCGATTGTACCCTGGTTTTCCTACCCATAAACTTTTAGATGACAGAGATATTTGATATTTCTTTGAAACTGTGATTTCCAGGATGACTGTTGCCCTTCTTTTGTGCGGGTTTTTATTTTTTGCCCGTCAGGGCACGCACTCTCCCCTGCTGCCTCACACTGCTTCGTTTCCCCATCTTCTTCTCGAGCAGGAATTCTTCTTTTTCTGGTATTCTCTTTCTCTTTACCTCTCTCGTGCACAGGCACACGAGTTGAACGAATGACTGATGCCCTTCTTTTGTTTTTCTCCTGATGTTTTCGCAGGCCTCCACGGCAGCAATCAGGAGGATCCATCATCTCCTGCCCCCGAAAGCAGCGCCATCGTTCCTCTCTTCAGAAACAAAGTCTCATTGCTCTGGGGCCCGTGACCTGTTCATCTGCTTTTTTCTTTTTTATCTGTTTTTGAATTGAGATAATTGCCGAAAGCTTTTGATCATTTGCAATTTGAGGTCGCACTTTGTCAATGAAAATGGAAGAGAATAGAGGAAAAATGAAATTTGATGGCTCGATTATGTGATTTGGTTTGGAGCAAAATCACACATGGGCTTCTGTTTATGATCAATTTTTGTGGATTAGATTTGTTCTGAAGCGATTGTTTGTGCTTTCCTTGCCCGTAGAAGCAGGTTCATGAAGAGTTGGTAGAGAGACGGAGAAAATGATGTGTACATAATTGCAGTTTACTGTTCATGAAGAGCTATATTAAGTTCTTGAATGTAAGTTGATATATCAAAACTAATGAGAACTATACATGATAACATGGTGTGAAATCTAAAGGATCTTTTTCTTACAACAACTACACACTTTCTTGTTCCATTTCTTTACTGCTTCCCTTCTTGTTGCGTTATTGAACTGCATTTGTTACTTAGACGGTTAATTTAGCATCAACAAGTTAAGAACAGTTTGTGAATTAAGAGAGAGTATTACTAAAGGTAATGTTGAGAAGGAGAAGGGAGTACGTATCTCTGATATCTTGGGGCCCTGATCTCTCAAAATGCGACATCTCCTTCCTTCTCCTTGCTTCCTCCTCCTCCTGCACCTTCTGGTGGTAGAGAGAGAAAAAAAAGGGGGTACAAAAACACTTCCCTTCTTTTATCTTGTGGTTCGATTCTCCCCTTTTTTTTCAGTTTCCTTTCAAATTCCGGCCGGGTCTATGTCAAAAAAAAGGGCCCCATGAGAACAACGGACAGAAAAAGGCTCAAAATCGGATATAGGAACCATAGAAAGGCCATCACTTCTCCCAACGTTTGCTTAAATAGATCTCTCTCTGAGACAGCCTTATCTTTCCCCGTTTTTCTATATTTTTTTTCTTCTTCTTCTTTTCAAGATTATTTCCATCTACATTTCCATGAATCTTCTCAGATCTGAAATGCTGACTCACTCTACCTAATAAAGGTAAAAATCTTTACCTAATAAAACATTTTGGATATGCTCAGACTAATGAAAACGAGAATGGAGGCAGATTTTAATATTTATTTTCTAATCTTTGCTACTTCGGTTTTCATGAAACAGTCTGCTTGACCCTTTTCCGAACGTGCATGCTACTTCGTGAGTTGGGTCAACGTATAAACATGTCCCTACTTATACATTTTACACAGAAAGTATGTTGCTGTAAGGTATTATTATTCATTGGTAGTTGGAGTTGTTTCCTTCCGTTCTTTTCGAATCCATTGAAGCTTGAATCTTTTATGAGGACATCGACACGATGCCACCCAGCTTCCTTCGTCCGCACCCAGCATTCACTCGGAGAGATATCTATTTAAGCAAATGTTGGGAGAAGGGGATGGCCTTCATATCGATCTTGGATCTCTGATTTTGGGTCTTTTTCTGTCGTTGTTCTCGTCCGGCCTTTTTTTCTTTTTTGGACATGGACTCGGTCCGAATTTGAAAAGAAAATGAAAAACAGGGAGAGAAGAAAAAGAGGGAAGGAAATGAGGGTTGGATATCGGACAACAAGACAAAAGGAGGGAAGTGTCCTTGTACCCCCCATTTTCTCTCTCTCTCTCTCTCTCTACCGTCGGAAGGAGGAGGAGGAAGCATGGAGAAAGGAAATGTTGCATTTCGGTTCCCAGATATCAAGGATACATGCTCCCTTCTCCTTCTCAACATTAGCTTGAGTAATAAATAATCTCTCTTAATAAACAATTAACATCAGTAAAAGCCCGCTTGCAACTTTAATTGTTTATTAAGGTCCTACCTGTGGGCTCTGGTGTCACATTCAGCACATAACAAACCAAAGCTCT
This sequence comes from Nymphaea colorata, assembly GCF_008831285.2. Taxonomy (NCBI): domain Eukaryota; kingdom Viridiplantae; phylum Streptophyta; class Magnoliopsida; order Nymphaeales; family Nymphaeaceae; genus Nymphaea; species Nymphaea colorata. The sequence goes on from NC_045143.1 coordinate 2,987,409, forward strand.
CGACCAGGCAGAACTCCACTGGCCATCTCTCTGTGGTCTACTTTCTGCTTCTCCTTCTCCGGCCACCATGGATTGTCTCGAGGGCTCTGGTTTGATTCAGACCTTCATAAACAATTAAAGTTGCATGTCAGGAGCAGCGGACACTCCCCAGTGGAATTCTGGCTGAAGAAAAGTTGGGAGAGGTCTTGTAATGAAAGCATGAGATTTAACGTGGTTTTCCACCACCGAAGACCTAAATTGGCCTTAAGTATTGTAGTGTTTGATTTGATATTTATACACTTTGTTTGTAATGATCTCTATATATCTCTTTGATTTTTTTTACTACTCAGGGTCGACGAATCTCTTTGTTGATAGCGATGCAATTACTAATTTTTGTTGGTTTTTTTATTTTTATAGATATCAATCCTTTACAATAAGGTCAAGAAACTTGATTTTTTTTTGCTAATTTAGGTAGATGACCACCCTGGTTGATAACAATGTTATTATTATTTTTATTACATCTTTGCTTTTATAGATGTCGTTCTCTTATAAGTCACCACATTATCTTTAACAATAATAACGCTAAATTGTTTGCATAACACTCTCCATTTTCACCTCCAAGACATACTTAAAAAATCCAAGAGATCATATTTGATATTTTAAATTTCAAATATAGATATTTGATACTAACAAAGATTTAAAATTATTTATTTAAAAAATTGGAGGATTGCGTCATACATTCATAACTGTTGATTTAAATCTGTGAGAGAACGACCAATTTATGAGAATAGAATTTCATACACAGCATAAACCTCTATTTTAAGGAAAACGACACATATAAAATTCAGAGACATAAGAAACTAAAGATTTTCTTTCAAAAGAGCAATCCAAGAACAAGACACCATAGAATGCACTTTAGACGTCCAGCCAATTTGAGTAAAGAAAGTATTATTCTACTTTGGGTTTGCTCTTCACAAAGTAGTAAAAATTCAAATGGGTTTCAACAATGAATATTACCAATACAATACAAAGAACCCATTAAAGGTTTAATTTGCCTAAACAATTACAAAAACTTGAATGAAAATTAAAGCAGCCAACTGCCCACGTTGAATGTTAGATCTCTAGTTTAACAATAAGTCCAGTACTGTTACACAAGAAAGATGTCTGTACTTGGACAATTTTTAGTGCCCATAGTCTACTTGACCTGCCTTTCATATACAAGAAATGACCAACTGCACACAGATCATGTTGCACCAATTAATTGGGCCTTGCAATGGCCAACTAAACCAATTAGTGTTGCCATTGTCTGCTTATTTGGATCAGCACACAAACCATGATGGACAACACTTCTGAACAGTTAAAATAATAACATAACATGGTTATTATCTATTTCTATGGCATAGAACGACTTATTCATTGCTTGCATCAATACAGGCCTCCAAACAATATTTGCACATTAGTAACTTGAAAAGAAGTTTAGGAAGTTTGGCCTTTTTGTTGTAAAGGCAAGGAAGTTTAGGAAAAAAAGTCCTGACAAGTTTTTAAAAGATTTGGTGCCACTAAAATGCCTTTTGTTACATTCATCGTTTCTTGGCATCAATATAGTTGATGACTAAAATATATTTGGTTCACATTGAAAAAGAATTTATTGAAAATTATAAAATTAAAAATAAGAAAAAACTCACGCCCCTGTATAATTAATGATTAAAATATCCTTAATTCACAAAACTTTTTATAAACATAAAATTGAAAAAAAAAAACAATGGAAGACGGTCCTTTACAGCGCCTGGTGGGCCGGCGCAGGTTTTGCCTGAACCTAAGTTTCTCAGAAGACATCATCGTAGACCCGGCAGTATTCAGAAAACAATGGAATTCCTTCTCACTCTATGAATTCCATTCGAGCCCAAATAAGAAAGAAGGAAAATTTCCAGAAGATTCCAGTATTCAGTGAGCACAGCGCGACCGCGAAAGTAGAGTTTCAGGAAACGAACGGGACCAAGAAGAAACAGAGAGATAAAAGGCTGACGGCAAAAGGGAAAATGGCACTCAGAGAGACACCAAGGCGGGCGACAGTAACGGCACGGAACAGGACGAGGCCTTGAGAACGAGAGGAGAAGAAAAGGGACGAACACAACACGAATCACCGAAGCCCGAAGGACTTCCCAAGCGAACAGAGGATGTTGGTAGTTCAGCCATCGTCTCTGAGAAGCAGAAGGAGAAGGGAAAGGACAAAAGACAAAAATTCACTAGAAGTAAACAGTCGCAGAGAAGAAAAAGGCTGAAATTAAGGACCGCTGTAAGGGCCCCGAAGAAACCTCACGCGAGTTCAGAGCGGTACCAACAAACGTTACCCGTTGGTGAATCCCATCAACGTCACTTCGGAGTTCAGAAACTCACTCCCCCAACGTTGGAGCTCGGAAACTGAAGAAAGAACCGGGGAGTCACTTCAGCTCGAGCAAGAAGCCGCCAACAAGTTGGCAAAATTAAAGGACGAAGAAGATGAAGAAGAAGCGAGATTCAACGGCAGAAGATGAGAGTTGCGAGAAAGGGAGGGCCAATGAATCAATGGATCAGGTGTGGGGAAGCAGAATGCGCAGTATTTCATGCTTATAGAGGGAGAGAGAAGTAACCAGCCACGCATTAGGCAGCTTCTGGTCGGGCAGAGTCGGCAGTGCCAATGACGGTTGAGACTTGTTGAGTCAAGACTACCGAATGTATTGTTGAGTCAAGACTACCGAATGTATGCTTCCTATTCTAAAGGAGATAGGGGTTAGGTGGGGCTAGAAAACAAGTGTTTAGCCATAAACCAAATCTCAAGCAGCATGTGAACTTCTGGGAAGCTGAATATGACGCCTTACCATCGCCATGTTCCTCAAAGACAACTGAGGAGGAGTGGGGTGTGTGTGCTAGCTACCGTACTTCTCTTTAATAAATTAAATTTGTCTTAGTTTTGGACTTCTGTGACCTTTAGAGATGCAGCCTCAAGATATGCCCTTTTGCAAACTCACATGCTGATACAGTATCATTGGACGTAACATTTTCTAAGAGGCCCTGATAATAATTTGAGATTCAAAGATTCAACAGCAGCAGACCTTCTTCTCTTCTCTTGGACCTTAAATGAGACCTTTTGTCAATGCAAAAAGTGAAATAAAGACTTTCAACTGTGGGTCCTAATTAAGTGATATAACCTATGATTGTTAGTTTGATGAACTTTGAATTTTAGCAAGGAATTTTTGCCGCATCAGATCCACAGATCTGAGTTAATATAGATGAATTAATCATTAGCAAATGTTCCCTAAGAGTGTCACGGCAAATAATTTCCTCCACTAATTGATACAAGTAGTTCATGATTTGATTCTTATATAAAAACCAACCAGCAGAAGAATATTACGAATCCTAAATCAAATTAAGTCAACGTTCAAAACCTTAGCGGCTTAACGTAAATATCGCTGAACAGAAGAAGTGGAAGTGTGGGCGTCGTCGTCTTCCTGTAGCGGTTAAATATCACCGGGAATTTTAAATTAAAGGGAGGGTTGTAAGTCCGGCAAGTTGACATCACCGTTTCTTGAGCTGTCAATTGCAGCTGACAGATATATAAATATACGTGCATCGGGCAACTTAATTCTCTTGCGTCAACACGGTGCTGATGTAAGGCCGATCGTGCCGTCCTTTTTACGTCTCACGGCGTTGTCCTTGCCTGGGACATTGGGTCGGAACTCAACCTGGATGGGCTCACTCTTCAATAAAGTCTTTATATTTATGCTGAACAAAAGTTTACGCCTAACGAGAATATACATTAAAATAAGCTATCGATGAAATAATTTTTGAAACTTCACGAAGGTTGGAGCTGTTAGCCTTTGATAATTTTGACGCTTACGACCATTCCCACACCTACTTCACATTTGTGTCTGAATTTTTACTTGATAAGTCAATTGAGCCATGCACGAGACTAATGACGATTGGATACTACCATATTATTTGTTACACGTATGACGCTAGTGTGATGATATAGGCAGTCACACTTGTCCAGGGTAAGCACACCTAATACATACCAATTAATTAATGTGTAGCTGTCTCTTCGGGTACGATGAAAAAGACGTTTTTGTCTCGATTGTGCTCACCTACCTACATTCTAATGTCATGAGATACATGCCAACATAAAGACTAGTATTTTATTGACGATGTTTGTTTCTTTGCAAAAATTTAAAAGTTTGGTACACGATGGCATTTTCAACAACAATTCATTTCATATATTATATATATATGATCGGCCACATGATTTCGGAGGAAAGTGGGCTGGGGTGGTCCCCAGCCGCCGTCATACGATGTCATGTCTTCAAGTCGACGCTTTAAAAGAAAAACCACTAAAAAACATTTCTTTTGTTTTAGATTAAGAAAAAAAGAAGATCACGTGGCATCTGTTGCAGTCTATTGAAAATAAAAGCTTTGAGTTGTCGAAGTCGGCTTAGTCAGACTGAATTCGGCCAGATTTTGAAACCACCGGACTTTCTCTTTTTCTCCGTTCATTTTCTAAATTTAGAGTTGGTGATTACGCGCATACTTAAAGAAGATAATTTATGTTGTCCATTACTGAAATTTCAGTGACGGATTGGGATTGAATAAGTGGCAGATCAGTTCAATTCGATGACCAATTTAAGGGCATGCAAGTCACGTCATGTTTTTTTTCTAGTATTTAAAAAAAAAAATGAAGTTTTTTTGTACTTTTTAAACAATTTTTCATTTGATTTTTTTAAAAAAAAAACCTTTGAATATTCTTAGTCGATGCGATTGAATCGCTAAATTAGAACAGCATTCGTTTAGTGCATCTCCACTCCTTATGTATATATATATATTCAATGATTTAAGTATCGACCGGTATCACTATCAATTTATATTATGTTAAATTGATTTGATAATAAAATTAAACCAATATTGACGCTGCATCGATCTTACCGGTATCAGTAAGACGAATACAATGGCTCTAATATGGAGGAAAAAGGGATACAATCCAACTTAGTACGAGGCTTATCAGCTAACATTCACTGTTCTTCATTTCGAGCTCATCCTTTGTTCTTCCTTTAACTTGGTCACATTCACTCTTGCTGGAGGCCATTTCCTTGTTGAGTGCTAACACACCCGAAGGATACTTTTCCCTCTTTTGGTAGAATTCGACCGACAAGATTATTTAATTTTAATAATTTTCTGCTTCCTACAATGTCATGTGAGGGGCCAAACACATAACTTGCTTTGTTCCCACTCTGAAGTGATGGAGACTGCTAACTTTAGTGAAAAATAATGTTAACTTCGATTTGCGTGTGATATTGAATAAAACTTTTCTTTGGCCATATACAATATTTTATGAGGATTTAAAACTTAAAATAACTGCATCCATAAAAATAAACAGCTTGCCGTTTTCGTTATTAATGTCAAAATAGGGATGGATCATAAGTTCAGCATCACATTGGTTTTCTACCCAGAGCACATTTCAGCCAATAATATTCAGACATTTAAAACAGCTCAACTTTTAAACTTTAAATTTTGGTGCTCATCATTCTAAGGTTGCATTTCTTGGTTTTCATTGCTTTAGGGCCATTCTCAAACAAACCCTGAGTTTAAGAACTAAAATCCCTGCTCTTCCCTTATATGGCCTCGATGAATACCGCCTATGAGAAATGTCCCCGTTGAGGAGCCAAAGTGTGCTCATTTTCTCTTCGCCTAGGTTGTGGCCCCACCTCAACTAATTCAAAAAAAAAAAAAATTACATTACAAAAATTGAAAACTTTTAATTGTGTAAGTAATGTATTTTTTAGATTCGAGTTTGGTGGTCATACCCGGATAAATTTATCAGACCATTTGACCCACCACTGAAAAAAATTCTATCTCTGCCCTTACCTCTACCCCACAAGGCCTAGGACAAAATCATCCATGATTGTAATGAGAGGGTGCAATAAGCAAACTTCAACTCTATCAGTTAAGCTATACCCGCCAGATGTTATAAAAGCCAGAAATTTGTCAAATGAGACTTAAAATCACCGGTATGCATTTGTGTCATCATTCTTATATAACCATTAATTCTTGAGGAGAACATACCGAATCGCATGCACCACTCTAGTGCATGCAACAAATATGCACCAAATGGTTCTTGGGGCATTTTAGTCAGTTTTAAAAAGAATGGATGTTTTCCGAATGTTTTTTTTCTTTCTTTTCAATGCCTTTGTAGGGGTTTTTCCTTTGACAAGCAAAGAGTTTGTTATAATTTCACATCTGAATGTAGGAGAAATTAATACTAAGGATGGTGTTTCAAGTGAGCGAGGTTTCCTCCACCCAAACCTTTATTTCATAGGGCATAAAGCTTGCTTTCGGTGCCCTGAGGAGCGTCCCCTCCATAGTGTTTCTGTTTACAGGTCAGGTATCCCCTTTTGCAACATAAGGTTGACTCTCCTAAATATTCCAAATAGAGATTAGCCACCTACCATTCTCTCCTTAATCTATTGCACCAACTCCTTTGAGGATACATAGGGTGCTGTGTAGCTTGCATCATAGAAAAAAAAATGTGGTCAATATGCAGAGTGCACCGTGTGACAAAAAAAAAGGTGGTCAATATGCTAAGTGCGCCGTGTGACTGACAGCTCTGCAGATTCAAGATCCTCCTTCTAATTCCCATTGTTGGCCTTGACAACAATGGCTCCCATCCTGTCCACGCCAATGCCTGCGCCTTTGATACAGTTGAGCAGAATTCATATTCATGTACATCGAAGCATAAATCGTGCCATTTCGCCTCCGCATAAATGTACAAACCATCTTGGTTTCTCACCAGTCCAGCTATTAATATTTGCAAAGATGTCAGGACCCAGGCTCCATTGCCCCCATCGAATCCTTGACTTAATCCAGCAAGAGACTTTACTATGGTTTTGTGCACGCCACTTGGAAGGTAAGATGTGCTCTTTGAATCTCCACCAAAAGGAATCTCTAACATTTGGTTGTCTCTCTTTAGCGCCGTGTTTAGCTTCATTTCGTAATCTATATGAACCAGATGGCTATGTGAAAGCTACCCTTCCGGCACTTGCAAAGAACTTTGTCAGGAAATTTGTGGCTGAACCACCACCTAAAAGCTTGTGGAAGCGTATCCAATCGATGCTCCCTCTTTCCATATTTCTGAAAGATCATCTGCCAGATGGGCCGGACAGTTGGGCATTGGAAGAAGAGGTGAGTCTCCCGCTCCATCATCGATTTGCACAAGTAACATCGGGAGACAATACAAACACCATGTCTCTGCAAATAGGAGTTCAAAGGCAGGCGTCCTAGCAATGCATTGTACATTAGCCAACCAGCCCCCGTCCTCTCCAAATTTCGTTTCTGCATTCCTAACACAGACCTTTGCTGCTAATTTTGTTCCACAAACTAGGGTATCGCTAGAATCCTTGAGAGAGGAGAGGAATGTTGACATGAATGCCACAGTCATTCAAGAACCCCATTACAGATGTTAGTTGGCCCTTTGACCTTTCCTTCGTAGAGAGGTTTAGAACGTCATCCAACAGGTTGACAAGTAACAACCCGATCCATCTATCAATCCAGATTTTGACACGTACGCCGTTGACACTTTCCACTGCACTTTGTCTTTGATGACATTCTAGTTCTTAATAATTCATTTCCACCTCGTAGACATTTGCCTTTGTCGACAATGGAAGTCCCAGATGCTGCGGTTGTAAAGGTATTTGCCCTTAACTAGAGGAGCCGAAGGAGAGTCACAAGATATGGCTCGACATTCAAGAAAGGCAAGGTTTGGTTTATTAACAACAACTCATTTCCTCACGACTGACTGTATGCCCCATGTCTAGATCCCTTGGGAGATCACCAGTGGAATTGCCGGACCCCAAGAGCTCCTTAAAATACATTGTGTTGGTTTTTAGGGACCTGGAAATATAGAATTGAAAATATGTTTTTGAAAATATATTTTTTGAAAAAAATGAATGGAAAAAATCTTTTATGAGAAAAAAATTTCCTTGAAACTTATTTTTTAGTTTGATGGCTTGAAAATTTTTTTCAGCTTCTTATGTGTGAATGTGTCTTAGCTTTTTCACTGTTCAAAGAATGCATTCACTCCCATCAATGTGGCATTAGTTAGTTTAGAATTTTTACTAAAACCATGGTGCATTTAACTAATTTTGGTAAAGGAAGCAGCATAATAATGAAAGTAAAGAAAAGTAACTGGGGCTGAAGTGAAAGTTTTTTATGAAAGGGGTTCGACGTTTTCCTGCTTCTTATTTTTCATTGTGGTCTTCACTCCATGGTTCTTTCTTCACCTTCCGGCGTTCCACGACTTGCGTTTGGAGACCGACGAACTGTGGTTGGAGACTCGCGATTGGCAGTTCAGAACTGGTGACCGAAGAAATGGCTGTCAACAACCACAATGGTAGCGAGATGAGGGGTTTTTTTATCTATTTGTTTTGTTTTAAGTTTTATTTTTCTTTATCACTGGAAAAACCAATGGCCCTTGGTCGGAATTGTCTTCGATGATTTCTATCTCTTTCTTTCTCTCTTACTCGCTTTCTCTCTTTCATTAACCTTTGTCATTGAAACTCTTTGTCATGACTATGGGTCACCGAAAACTTAAGAAGAGGGTGCTGAAGAGGGTGTGAGGCTGTCGTCTCCGGCTTCATAATGATTGTCTTTCTTTTACAAATGCCCGAAAGCCGTGAAAAGCTGTCGTTCCTATCGTAGAAGAGCTGCTGTGAATGGGAGAAGGATAGGCTGAGGTGCTGCTGTGAACAAAGAAGCCAACTGTCATTTTCTTATTTTCTAAAAAATTTTTTCACCCCTGTAAGGGGAAAGAAATTTTCGAAAACATATTTTCAGAAATGATGGCAACTGGGGAGAAAAATTTTTTAAAAATTTGATTTTTAGTGAACCGTATATTTCCTGCCAGTCAAACGGGTCATGTCATCAACAGTGCTTCCCGCCAGGCTGTGTGGTGCGCCGCCATGCAGTCAGAACCAGGGGGCTATGATCTTATGACGTGTGTGGAAGGACCTCCAAGACTAAGGATTGTAAAGCCTCTTCGACCCAAATATTGGAGACATAACAGCGATCAATTCGAATCATTAACTCGTAGCGGAACCTTTACTACTCCAAGTGAATTTCATATCACTGTTACCAATTTTCCAATCTGCAACAGTATTCCTATGATCAATCTCAGTCGGAGTCAGCGTCGGGTGCTGGGGAGGCATAGCGTCTTCATGTTCCGTCGCCTCTTGCATCGGAGAATCCGGGCAGGAGGAGTCATCGCCAAGAGGGCACTGTGTCTCTCCTATCTCCATCATCCGGCTTAGTATTCCCCGGTCCACCGGGGAATCAGCGTCTTCACTGGCACAATCCTGAAATGCCCTAAACCCTAGCAGATTTTCTCTCTCGTATGCCCTAAACAAGCGTCGTCTTAGTCTTTTGCATTCTCAATAAATGGACATTGCACTAGTTGAAAGAGTGTGCACATCGCCTTTCACGTGGTGCATGGAACAAATATATATATATATATATATATATATATAAAGAGGTTTGCACATTTTCAAAAAAAATTGATAAAAAATTATACTTTTAAACTTTTAACTATTTCATAAACTTTTTTACTTTAACAATGGTGTTTTGGCCATTATACACCACTAAATGCAATTTTATATTTGTGCCACTTAACCCAAAATTTCTGCCTCTGCTGCACAAGACCGACGCGTATATTATCACAATGGTATGATTGGACTTTCACACAAAGTGCACATTTTTAACGTATAGCATACCAAATTTTAACGGACAAACTGAAGACTTTTGTTAAAAAAAAGAGGAAAAAAAGAATGCCAACGCACACACAACTTTTAAAAGAGAAGACTTTGGTAACGAAAAAAAAAAAAAATCCACACACAAACACACAAGCAGAAACTTTATCTACAGCAGTCAGTTGTCCAATTCATGTTGAGCTCCCTCCTCATCCTCAGCTTCCGCAGAAGATAATTCACGACGGTCGCCCCTATGCTTGCAAAAACCAATGCAGAAAGAGTAAGCATCAGAGGAAACTTTTTGGTTGTGGGGCAGTATATCAACCATGCACCGATCACGTAGTCGAATAATATGCATATGGCCGAGAGGTCGGTGAGTGTTTGCGAGACATCCCACCGGCAGATGAGCCTGTCTCTGGTGAACGCCACATAGGTGGACTGCATGACGACAATGGCGAGGGAGGTGAGCAACGCGATCACGTTGAAGAACAAGAAGACATCGAAGAGCCAGTGAGTGCTTAGAATGGCCCTCCCTGCCAGAGGACCCTCTTGGTAAACACCGCCCGGCGGGTTCAACAGCGTCGAGAACGCTAAGGTTGCGATGAGAACGGCTGCGACGACGGTCGTGTTCAGGACCCCGTGAAGGTGCTTGTCCGGAGCCTCACGACGACTCCAGAATCTGCCTACACGTCCTGTGGTGCAGTGCGCTTCTCGGAGGGCAGCGATCATTCGTCCAAACTCAGGATGATTGTGTTCTTCAATGGCAATGTCCAGAGCGGTCTTCCTCTCTTCGTTGCGAGTGTTCACACGCACTACCGTCTCCTTGAGTATGAAATCAATCAACTGTAACTTTGAAAAATTAGTGCTACTACCAAGAACAAGCACCCTTCCCCCCTCCCATCATAGAAAGGAGAAAAAAAAAAGCTCAAATTACAAACACCTGCAACTCTCTCTCTCTCTCTCTCTCTCTCTATATATATATATATATATATATATATATATATATATATATATATTGATGGATTTCATGCCACTTAGTCAGCGATAAAAACTAGATTAAAATATTTTTTGATAAATGTAACTGTATATGGCCTTACCATTGTTTTCATGAAAAACTAAAAATACATTATGCGTAATAAAGTTATAATTACATATGCTGTAATAAGAAAAGAAAATAAACGACTCTTAAAATGTCAAAATTTTTAATAATAGAAGAGTGAACATTTTTCATAAATACTACGTTAACTAATTAGACATGCTTGAAGTTAAACTAGTAATATTTATAGACATACTAAAATGTTTATATGTTGTTTAAAATGTTTTTTAACAAGAATTTATGATGACAAATAACATAAGTGGTCTGCAATGTATCAATTTTTCAATTGAATGATTAATTTGAAAAGAACACCTTAATGATTATTTTGAACGCATCTAGTACGTACTTAAGTGGTCTGGTATTTATATGTATATATATGCATTTTTCAAGAGTTGAAGTCTAAGAATATGAGAATTCACGAAGTGTCTGACTAAATTGGAAAACTGAAAGTTTGCCATTAAGAAACACTTTTCACAATAATGGGTGTTCAATCAACTCATGCGCTCTATAATTATATTTCAGAATTGAAATACTGGGAGAGAGAACCTCCATTGATCTTCTCATAACGCTGAGGTGCAGAACCGTGTTTCCATCTTCATCAGTTTTCCTAGCATGCTTGCGGGGATTATATGCCAGGTAAGTACACCTAAAGGCCTCGTGCTGACCATTCTTCGCCATTAAATGGAAGATGTTCTCTCCATCACTGGTGACATCTTTAATCGCTTTAGGCTTCGTATCAAGAATCTCACGGATTATGTCCGTCTCGCCGTTTTTTGCTGCCAAATGTAGAGGTGTTAGTCTCTGTGGCCCATAAGTTTTGTCCACGAGCTCGGGTCTGTTGGCCAGCAGGTACCGGACGATCGCTAGCTGCCCTGATTCGACGGCCACGTGCAAGAGCGTTTTTTGAGAAGACGGCACCAGCCGGTTGAGGATGTCCGGATCGACCGCCGCCATCTGAGTGACACAGGCGGTGTAGAGCCTTCCGTCCATCCCTACTGCACGCCGTCTTGAGGCCGGGTGACGTCCCCACTACCGGATCGTTGCTGTTAAACGTCCATCATGCATCATATCAGCAGCCACAAGGAAGAGCGACGAACACCTTTAGGTGTTTTCATATAAGCACCTCGCAATTGATGTTCAGAGTAATCGAAAGATTGATTGCAACCGTAACAATATAACCACTTGGATGAAGTCTGATGACGGACACCGTAACAAAAGTTCCTGGGTCTTGTTATTAAGAATCTCTAGTGGCTGGAGGGATTGGGTTTTGTTCAAGTTTCCAAGTTTAGGCATCCTTTTTAATTTTTATTTTTTGTGATTTTATAGAGTCAATTATATATATATATATATATACTCTTTGTTTATTTTTAATAAAGTGTTTAGTGAGACTGAGTTGCGTGTACAAAGGTGTGTACACCCCAAAGGAAGGTCAGGGCACTTTTAATTTTTTTTTTATAGAGGAGTAGATATTTTAACAAAAGTATTTTTTTGTCATTGCAATCGTTGTGCACCAAATTTTCGTCCACGTAACCAGCCTCAATTCAAATAGCATTACTTCTCATTTAATTCGATGGTGTAATTTTGGAAGCCGAGCTAAATGGACAAGGGGTTGGACAAAATGAATTCAATCCAGTAGCTGATTCAACAGCATGCCATGTCCCCTTTTTAATATTTAAAATACTAATAATTGTTCTAATTTTAAATAATGTTGATATGTTCGATTTAATTTTTCAAAAAACATTCCACAAATGATTTTCGCAACATTGTGTCAAACATGGAGCCGCTGCTAAGCTAAAATTTGAAGGTTAAACATAACATGTTCTTAAATTTTTAAGATCCGACAAATGGAGAAAATGATAGAAGACATTAGATTGAAGGCACAATTAGATCCATGCAAGCCTGCGTATGTACCTTTATGCCTTGAGCTTTTCCGGTGAGTCCAATTTGAAGATATGTAATCAAAGAGGGCAAATTAAGAAGCAGAAGATTGATGGGAAAGAGATGATACGCACCTGAGATGCAGTGTGGCCAAGCCCAAGTTGTGAACACAACATACCACAAGCAAGATGCTTATAAATAGCAAGCGGGTCTGTGAATCTCCTAATTACTATTGTTTAAGGATCATTAAGAATAGAAAAAGGACTGTAAATTGTCTAATAAACTACAATAGCTCAATTGGAAAATATTTATTTCAGAAATAATGATTATTATTTGTTTAACTAGTCAATGTCAGATTGCAGTATAATTAAAGCCAGATGAATTAAGCTCATTTTATTTTTTGTTATAATTGAGTTTCAGCTATCATATTTTACAAAGATGATTCGAAAGAGTGCTCAAGAAATTAAGGAAACGAGATGTCAAAACTTGTCGATCAGCCAGACTTTCTTTAGGAACAAATTTGAGAGAAAGGCTTAGACATTAATCAAACCATTAGCAACTTCGAGTGTGAGACTTTTTGTTCTTCTTAAATAGACCAGCAATTTCCTTTTCAAAAGACAAGTTGGCCTTCGTATTACCTGTCGGCCCACTCATATACCATGCTCGGATGTATCATTCTGGCAAATCCTAAACTTCGCTTTAGCAGTTTTGGTTGTAGCTTTAAAAAATGATGTGATTCAGGACACTATTCCATTTATAAGTTCCTTAAGATCCATCACAATCTTATATTAGTTGTTTAAAAGAGCCAACCCGATTTACATATGAATGCCAAATATTAAAAGCGTAGTCCAGCTCACCTAGGGTTTTTCTTTGGAACAAGATGCCATTAAGTATTTCAAGCTTTTGAAAGATATCTGGTCATTAAGGAGAAAGTGCTGAAGCACTAAGGAAGGAACAAATATATATGTCCGTACATAGAACATGTGAACCACGACTCAACAATTTGGGTACGGACGCAAGTGAAATTAGATATATTTCATTGCAGCAGTACATTTAGTATTATTTAGTCAGGTCTACTTACTAAGCCGATGTTTAGACCCGGTGGTCATGGTCACATTTTGGATTGTTATTTTTTCGACTGCAAATGATGGTAAGCATGACACCGAGTTGAAAGATATACCGTAAGTCCACCCAAGCTCCGAAGCAACCAAGTACCTTGAAAACAGTAAATGTATAGTCTTGAGGTTTGAAAATGAAAGTGTTTTTTCTTGTAAAATGTTACTTACTAGGCTGATAAGATTTTATTTGCAGATTTGATGAGTGGATATGAGTTTGGGACTGTTATCTGGTGAACAGCCAACACAATTAGGTATGAAAACAGATCGACCTAAACTAGTTTGACTTTAATTTGTTTTGGAAAAAGAATACGTGCCAAATAATATTGTTGTGCCAATTAAATTAAGCACTATCCAACTATATTGATAGCTGAGGACGTGGTTGGGTGAACAGAAGGAGTATTTTGTTCCCTTATCCTTCTGGGTATCCGTCATCAATATAATATATTTTTTGGGGATAAATTTTAACAACAAAAAATGAAAAAAAAAACCATCCAGCTATGAGAAGTCGGCAGATTTCAGCTATCTCTACAATTAGATAGTTGTTTTTTTATTTTACGTTGATAAAAACCATCACCTTTGTGTATTGTAATGGCAAGTTGACTGACCACTACTTTTAACAACAAAATGTACCTTTCATGATAGTTTTTAATGATACAACATAAAAAAATATATCAAGCCACCTTTAATGATACAAGATAAAAAATAACTATCTAACCACAGAGGTAGCGCGCTGATTTTATACACACATGTTAGTTAATTTGATTTATGAAAAAATTTTAAAAACACTATGAAACACACACGGACGTGAAGTTTGAATATTTTTTTATTTATTAATAGGATGTTTTAGAACATCAAGCTCAAGCCTCTTTCAAGGCTTTCCTGGCTTAAATGTTTTTTGCTCTAACTTGCTAAATAAGTTGTGGGGACTCTTCCATTTTACTGCCGCACTCGAGTCGACGCGACTTGGGTGCAGGTGCAGCTCTGACTTGCACCCAAGCCCAGTCAATGCGAGTGAGATGCGGTCAGCCACTCTAGACTATATTGGTCCAATTTCGAGATGCAACCTACTCGTGTCATATGTGAGCCAGGAGCAGTCAGCCCATGTCTGGTCTAAATGTGTTCCATTTTTTTTTAATTTGTTAAAACATAAATGAAAAAGGGTTAGGGCTTTGACTCTTTTCAGTTGAAGCCCTCACCCCTGCTGCTACCTTTTCTGTGCCATGCCATGCAGCGTGCTCCTCCTTCCGTTGATCTTCACGTTTTTCTTTTCCACAAACAGCGGCAATCTTCAACCTTTTTCCGATGACAAGAGGAATTGATTTAGAGCCACCATCCAACGAGGTCATGAGAGGCATTGCTGAGCTGAGACTGCACCATCGCCATCTCCTACAACGATAAAGAGGCGTTGTATCTCCACCCAAATCCGTTGGAAAACAAACAGATTGAAACTGAAGACTTTGAACCCACCATAACCCAACCACACCGCAGATTCCAGCATGAGGAATCGCTCCATCTGTTTATTTTCTTGCTGTGCCTTGTGTGTTTGTCTTTCATTGCATCTCTTTTAAGTCAATTTTACTTTTGTTTGATACTTTCATATCATGCCATTGTGGTATACAGCCTATATGCCTAAATAGTATATGGTTCTCAACTTCTCTTGCTATGTACTTTTGTAGACAGTGGTATATATACTGTCAGTCGTATATGTAACAATCGGACCCATTCTTGGGCTCAGGCCCTTGGTTCGATGGATCCCAACCCGCTCCTTAGCAGTTTCATTTTCAATTTCAAAAAAAAGTTAGGAACCACGACAATCATCTCAGTAATGACCCTCCTTTATAAGCCCTCGAAAATACCTCACAATCTTCAATACAGGACTAAACATTTGGGCGTTGCAATCCACCCCCCCTAAGGCACACGCGTTCGTGTGTGTGGGACCTTAGGTTCGAATGTTGAACCGGCTCTGATACGACTGTAACAATCCACCCACTCCTGGGTTCGGGTTCCTGGTTCGGCTAGTAACCAGTACAATCATCTCATTAATGACCCATAATTATAAACCTTTGAATATCCTTCACAATCTTTAATACAAGACTAAACATTTGAGGCGTTACAGTGTATATATACTTTGCAACTAATGCAGTGCTATATTGTCTTGTTATAAAATCATAATATCTAATATAAGCTTTTGTACATATGCATTATGCAGCCGACCAGCTGTGGTCCGTGTTGTTCTTTTGAAGTTTAGTTTTCAAGATTTCAATTTCTGCTTCTATGATTCTATCATTTTTTTATGCTCTATGTTAGATGGTTAGTATGTTATATTACTAAATTACTATATATAATATATGTTGTTCTGATATTTTTTTATGCAATACAATTACTTAAGTATGTTATATACATTAACGAGGAAATTGTAATAATAATATATACATGCTCATGCTGTTTTGCATATATATATATATAATAAATTAATAATAATAAATACTGTCACTATCGCCGTATCGTTGCACCTCACTTTTTTGATATATGCCACTCCAGCACCCCTGCACCTATGTGACATAGCATGCTAGTTCAAATGATTTTGCTTTAAAGGTAAATTCTTTTCACGTGAAATTCACTATCCAGCTCAAGGTCCCCACATTCCCCTGCCTTTTAACTCGACATAGTGCAACACCTTCAACGACCTAGGGGAATAGCATCATCGAGAATCATAACAAAGATGTGTCATTCACATGACCCTGCTCCAATCGACTATGCTACACCCCTTCAACCACAAGAAATTCATTAGGCTTCTTCTTTAAAGATGCTGAACTTTTAAAAGTTACATTTCTACCAAGCCCATTAACTGCTTTATAAAGAGTCACCCATCCAACTGGTTCCATGCTACTGCGGTTGTACGCTGAGCCCTGAGGGTTGTACATCATACCCACATAATTGGCAAACTTGTTGATATGAATTATGAGTCGCCTAAATTTGGTTATAATCGTTGATTTGATGCGTCACAAGTCTGGGCTCGCTGAGCCACTTAGGATCATCAACTATTTACATGGTCTTCTTTATGACTTAGCCTGACTGAGTACTGAATCAAATCTGATTCAAATCTCAACGAGTCAGTCTTCAGCCGATCGGAGTCCGAGTAACGAGTTTAACAACTATGTCTATTCTTTGCTCTTGCACTCCATGCTAAGTGATGCATATGGCCGACACGTCCGTGAGTGTTTGCGAGACACCGAAAGATGAGCCTGTCACTAAAGTAAACTGCATGACGACAAATGGCCCTCCCAGCCAGAGGACCGCCATGGTACACACCGCCCGGCGGGTTCAACAGCGTCGAAAACGATAAGGTTGCGACGAGGGCGGCTAAGACGACGGTCGTGTTCAGGACCTCGTGAAGGTGCTTGTCCGGTGCCTCACGACGGCTCCAGAATCTGTCTGCAGTCCTGTGGTGCCGTGGCATTTCTGAGGGCAGCAATCATTCGTCCTAACTCAGGATGCTTGTGTTCTTCCAATGGCAATGTCAGAGAGGTCTTCCTCACTTTATTGCGACGAGTGTTCACACGCACTACCGTCTCCTTGAGTATGAAATCCATCAACTGTAACTTTGAAAAATTAGTTCTACTACTAAGAACAAGCACCCTTTCCCCCTCCCATAATAGAAAAGGGAAAAAAAAAAAAGCTCGAATTACAAACACTGCAACTATCTCTTTTTCTGTCTATTTATATATATATATATATATACATATATATATATATTGAAATAAGCTATTTCTATGGCCGAATAGTTGTTTTTATTTTACGTTGCTTGTAAAATGTGTATTTGTGATGTCTAAATTGTTCATGGTTTTTAGACACGGAAAGCATTTTTTGTGGCTAATTTTAGTGATAAAAAAAAAAAACTATATGAGACAGACGTAGCAGACTCATTTCAATTTTCTCTATATATATACAAATATATAATAGATTCCACGCCACTAAGTCTGAGATAAAAACAAGGTTCAAATTTTTTTTGACAAGTCTAACTGTGTATGGCGTTATCAATGCTTTGATGAAAAATTAACATATATTAAGTTAATTATTTTTTGAGTTTAATAAAGTTATAATTACATATGCTGTAATAAGGAAAGAAAATAAACGACTCTAAGCTATCAAAATTTATAATAATAGAAGCGGTAACATTTTTCATACATACTACGTTGAACTAATTAGACATGCTTGAAGTTAATCAAGTAATATTTATAAACATATTAAAATGTTTATATGTTGTTTAAAATGTCTTCTAACAGGAATTTAAGATGACAAACACCCAAATGGTCCGCAATGTATCAATTTTCCAATTGAACGATTAATTTGAAAAGAACACTTTAATGATTATTTGAATGGATCTATTAAGCACTTAAGTGGTCTGGTATTTATATTTATATACATGCATTTTTCAAAAGTTGAAGTCTAAGAATACGAGAATTCACGAGGCGTCTGACTAAATTGGAAAACTGAAAGTTTATCCTTAAGCAACACTTTTTGCAATAGTGGGCGTTCAATCAACTTATGCACTCTATAATTATATTTCAGCATTGAAATATTGAGAGAGAGAACCTCCATTGATCTTTTCATAACGCTGAGGTGCAGAACCGTGTTTCCATCTTCATCAGTTTTCCTAGCATGTTTGCGAGGATTATATGCCAGGTAAGTACACCTAAAGGCCTCGTGCTGACCATTCTTCGCCATTAAATGGAAGATGTTTTCGCCACCAGCCACCGCTGGTGACTTCTTTAGTGGCTTTAGGCTTCTTATCAAGAATCTCACGGATTATGTCCGTCTCGCCGTTTTTTGCTGCCAAATGTAGAGGTGCTAGTCTCTGTGACCCATAAGTTTTGTCCACGAGCTCCGGTCTGTTGGCCAGCAGGTACCGGACGATCTCTAGCTGCCCTGATTCGACGGCCACGTGCAATAGTGTTTTGACAGAAGACGGCTCCAGCTGGTGGAGGATGTTCAGATCGACCGCCGCCAACTGCTGTAACTGCCGCATGTTGCCGGTGGCACAGGCGGTGTAGAGCCTTCTGTCCATCCCGACTGCACGCCGGACTTCAGGCCCTATGACATCATATCATATGTTGCTGTCGCTCGTCTAAGCACTACTCCTGTTAAACGTCCATCATGCATCATATCAGCAGCCACGAAGAGCAACGAACACCTTTACGTGTTTGTTCATTAAGCACCTCGCAATTGAAGTTCAGAGTAATCGAAAGATTGATTGCAACCACAACCATATAACCACTTGAATGGAGTCTGGTGACGAACGCCGTAACCAAAGTTCCTGGGTCTTGTTATTAAGAATCTCTAGTGGCTGGTGGGACTGGGTTTTGTTTCAAGTTTACTCATCCTTTTCATTTTTATTTTTTTTGTGATTTTATAGAGCCTGCAATTATATATATATATATATATACTTTTTTATTTTGAAAAAAGGTATAAAGTCTAAGTCCCATCAACTTCTTATTTCCCTCTTTAGTCAAAGAGTTGCGTGCACAAAGGTGTGCACGAACCAAAGGAATTGTGCACGCACCAAAGGAAGGTCAGGGCACTTTTGAATTTTTTTTATAAAGGAAGTAGATATTTTAAAATTTTTGTCTTTTTAAAATCTTTTTTATCCTTTAAAAAATATTATGTTAATAAAAGTTTTTTGGTCATTGCAATCATTGTGCACCAAATTCTTACTTAATTTTCGATGGTATAATTTTGGACGCTGAGCTAAATGGACAAGAGGTTGGGCAAAATGAATTCAATTCAGTAGCTGATTCAAGAGCATAAGATGTCTCCTTTTAATATTTAAAATATTAATAATTGTTATAATTTTAAATATTGTTGTTATGTTCGATTTAAGTTTTCAAAAAACATTGCAAAAATTATTTACGCAACATTGTGTCAAACATGGAGCTGCTGCTAAGCTAAAATTTGAAGGTTAAACATAACATGTTCTTAAATTTTTAAGATCCGACAAATGGAGAAAATGATAGAAGACATTAGAATGAAGGCACAATTAGATCCATGCAAGCCTGCGTATGTACCCTTATGCCTTTGAGCTTTTCCGGTGAGTCCGTGCCCTCTAAATTTGAAGACATATGTAATCAAAGAGGGCAAATCAAGAAGCAGAAGATTGATGGGAAAGAGATGGTACGCACCTGAGATGCAGTTTGGCCAGCCCAAGTTGTGAACACAACATACCACAAACAAGATGCTTATAATTAGCAAGCGGGTCTGTGAATATCCTAATTACTATTGTTTAAGGATCATTAAGAATAGAAAAAGGACTGTCATTGTCTAATAAACTAAAATATCTCAAGTGGAAAATATTTATTTCAGAAATAATGTAAAAAAACACAAGCCTTGTGACCACGCCAACCTGCTTCTTGGTCATTAAGAAGAAAGTGATTAGAAGCTCTACAGGTCAAATACCGAATGCATGGCTGGACATAGTAGATGTGAGCACTATCCCAGCCACATGGATACGAACGTAAATGGATTGGATACAATAAACTATAGATCCAGTATGCATGGCTGGACATGGATCTGATCTAGTGTCCGACTGAGATTTTAAAAGAGCCGACCCCAACCCGATTTATATATGAACGCCAAATATTAAAAGCGTAAATCTTATTTGTATATAAATAAGCAATTTGTGTGGGTTTGCTTTAGGCACAGTGGTCCAGCTCACCCAGGGTTTTTCTTTCGAAGAAGGTGTCATTAAGTATTTTAAGCTTTTGAAAGATATCTGTTCATTAAGGAGGAAGTGCTGAAGCACTATGGAAGGAACAAATATATCTGGCCGTACATAGAACATGTGAACCACACTCAACAATCTGTATACGGACGCAAATGAAATTAGATATATTTAATTACAGCGTTGGTTTTATTTTTATTTAGTCGGTTCTAGTTACTAAGCAGATTGCGTCAAGGGGCATAGTGGAACCAGGTGGTAAGGAGGCTCACATTTAAAGGATACATTTAGACCTTGTAGTCACCGTCATATTTCAGTGTGTTATTTTTCTGAACTGCAAACAATGGTAAGTATGACACTTGAGTTGATAGATGTACCGTAGGTCCACTCAAGCTCCGAACCAACCCAGAACCTTGAAGCGGTAAATGTATGGTCTTGAGACTTGAAAGTAAAAGCGGTTTTTCCTAAATCAAATGTTACTAGGTGGATTAGATTTTATTTGCAGATTTAATGAGTGGATATGAATTTGAGACTGTTATCTGATGAAGAAACAACCCAATTAGGTATGAATATCAGATCGTTGTAAGTTAGTCTGACTTTAATTTGCTTTGAAAAAAGAATACCTGCCAAATAATATTTTCGTGCAAATTAAATTAAGCACAATCCAACTATATTGATAGCTAGGGACGTAGTTAGGTGAGTAGCAGGAGTATTTTGTTCCTCTTATCTTCCAGGGTATAAACCTGCCTAGGTGGTTTAGAGTAGGTACTTCTGATATACTTCAACTTGCATATTGGTGTATCTATTTTGTAGCCCAAGAAATTGATGACTTGGAGATTCAAAACAGCCACAAGCAGAAGCACACATGCAGTCAGTTTGCACATGGGCAATCCAAAACTCAGCAACGGTTGAATGACTGAGTTAATAAAACATCACTGCATCTGATATATATCCACTTGGAGACTCGCTCTTTATGCGGTAATTTCGATTATCCAGAATCAAAATCAGCAAAGATTATTCCCATGAAACAAGGATCTTAGACCCTGCTGCCCCCTTGATTAGGTGATTGGAGTTACATACTTTCAAGTTGAACATGGTTAAAGCGTTAGCACCAAGGGCGAATCTCAGTTGCTGCCGATTCCCAACTTGTCTATTGAAAAGGAAAAAGACATAAACTCAGTTTCTGTGAGCATGAGGATCTTTATTTCCTTACACGAGTTTCTGTTTCTCTCTGAAATCCTGAATTGCGAAACTCAAAGATCGTCGCTCTCTTGACAGTCTAGAGTTTCTGATAAACTCTTCTGCTCACAATCACACACTGGTCTTTGCATATAGATCTTTGGTTAATATGTTTCGAAACACACAAAACTGTTTCTCATGACCGAAAATGGGTACAACGTTACATCAACTGCATGCAGAAACAAGAGAGATATAACAGGAAGATCAAACTGAACAGGAGGATACTAACGGAGGGCACAAACTGGAAAAATATACAGTTGTTTAAACGGTTCAAAGCATGTGCATACATCCGCTTGGAAGGAGAGAATAACTTCAGTACATTGACAATGGAAAATAAGAAATTTAGCCAATAAAAACTGCAGTGGATATACTGGTTTCTTCCTGTTCTCAAAATGACATATACCAATTTCTCAGGAACTCCTTGTATAGGGATGTCAACGGATTGGATTCAAATCAGCACATTCAAATTCAAATTCAGATTAGAATTTGAATTTTGCATGCTTATTTGTAAGCTAATCAATATTGGCCAAATGTTTGTGGTCGAATGTCTCCATCTCGAGCTTTCATATGTGCATGTGCATGTGTATGCTTTGGGATTCCAACAGATTAATTAAAATTTTGAATATAAAACAAAATTATGCTATTGATAATGTTTGTTCAAATTTCTTCCGTATAAATGAGTTTACATAGCAGAGCAGGACTATCTTTTTCTCTCGTAAATAAATGTGGACGCTTTTGATAATCCCCTCATGTATATTTTTGGCTGGGCATCGGGCTGGGCCGGCCTGATAAGAAAGTCCATTTTTGAGCCCGGTTAGTTTATCAGTCCAGCCAGATGCCCGGCCCATTAATAAGCAGGCCGGACCGAGCCTATAGTTAATTGAGCCCCGGACTTGATCTTATGCCCGAGGCCCGGCCCAGCCCGATTATTAATGGGCCGGGCCGGGCTTCTTTTGGACGGGCCAATAGGAGTTAAGTCGACATTACTTGGATATTGGGTCTGTTCAAGGGTTTTGAACATGCTAGACAGAAGTAGAGCCGGAGGCAATGTTTAACAGTCTCTTCTTAGATGGGACTGGATCTGCCTCTTGCACAAGGCCTACCATGCCCAGCCACTTATGTGTGGTATCTGAAACGCCTACCAAAATTTTTCAGATATCCTAGTTATACTGCAAATCATAAACCTCTGTAAGGAATTAGAAGGCATAGTATGCTGTAATGTGTGGCTGCATCAAAATTAGTATTTTACAGATTCAGAATGAAAACCTGTTGTTCCTGAGCCTAGGTTGATGCCAAAACCAGGTCTGTGATTGTGTTGAAAAACCTGCTTTTCTCATTGACAGAGGTCTGTGAACCTAGATTGAAGCCAAAACCAGGTTTCTGGCATGCTTTCAGTGACAAACAGAAGTAGTTCCAATAAATATGATCTTAAATCAAGTACAAGATTTGTTCTGAGATAACTTGATGCATTTTGTTTAAAAGATCAAAACATAACATCAAGGAAAACAAGAAACAGTTATGAAAACCAAATAAAAAGGACGAAAAACATCATAATCCCAACAATCAGTATATTAATGAAAGTGAGCTAACAATTTAGTGGTGACTTCTTCCTGTCATACAATGAAGAATGTGCTGGAAAAACACTAGCTTCAGCCTTCCAATGTAATAATCACAACAACTTTATCAATGAAATGCTGAAATTTCAATCTTTGCAACAATTCAACTGGTAAAAGTTTATCAATCCTAAAAGTGTTTGCTCGCTCCTTTCTTAGGAAGGAAGGCAGCTAACTTTGACGGAAAAAGTGCTTTGTTTGAGCGCTTACTCATCCTTCTAAAGGTTGATTCCGAAAGAATCACTGTTGTCTTGGAAACTCACAATGGAAATCTCTTGCTACCAACCCAAAACTCATTCAATCAAAAACCCACTCAATTTAATAGGAGTGGGTTTATAACACTTTTAGTGGGGTCTGAGTCGGCTCCCCATCGGGGCTCGCACTCCTAAGCAAAGAACGGGAGTTGTTCAAAAAGAGAGAGTGGGAAAGGCTAAAATCCAAAAAATAGAAAAAAGAAAAAAATAGAAAAAACAGCAAATAGTCCGGCAAAGATTAATTCTTTGATTGAGTGGGTTTTTGATTGAACGAGTTTTGAGTTGGCAGCAAGAAATTTCCATTGTGAGTTTCCAAGACAACAGTGATTCTTTCTGAATCAACCTTTAGAAGGATGAGTAAGCGCTCAAACAAAGCACTTTTCCGTCAAAGTTAGATGCCTTCCTCCCTAAGAAAAGCGAGCAAACACTTTTAGGATTGATAAACTTTTACCAGTTGAATTGTTGCAAAGTTTGAAATTTCAGCATTTCATTAATAAAGTTGTGATTATTACATTGGAAGGCTGAAGCAAGTGTTTTTCCGGCACATTCTTCATTGTATGCCGGGAAGAAGTCACCACTAAACTGTTAGCTCACTATCCAGCTGGAAATATATTTCCGGAATGGACTTCAACCGTCGAAAATTCTTTTTTGTGTTTGTTGGAACTGAAAAATTTTGAAATTTTGAATTTTTTTTCCAAGTGAACAGTATTTTTCGAGGCCATCAAACGGCCCCTGATGGATTTAAGTGGAATTTTAGTGGAATTTTATTGCAAGCTTTGATTGGTCGAGGAGAAGCTAGGGGAGGTCCGTCTCGGGGAGGTCCGTCTTTGGTAGCCGAGCCGATGGTGGCACGACGCCGCTCTCACCAAGTCGCTTGCTTAACATGTTCCCAGTGAGAGAAGGGAGGGAGAGAGGGGGCTGAAATGGCGGGAGGAAAAGGAGGGAAGCAAAATAGGCGGTCCCTATGGCGCCATGTGAATGGCAGCCCACAGGAAAATCCTGAAGTGCCCACCAGTCGCCGGAAGTCAAAGAAGGGGACTAGTTTAAAAACATGGAGTGGGAAAGAAGGAGAATAAGAGATACACAATATTACGTGGTTCAATATTACTGCCTACATCCATGAGAAAAGAAGGACAAGCTTCATTATACTTCTCTGGTTTGCATGCCCTGTTGAATTACATTCACATCTTTATAAAGACAGGGGATGAGGATAGAAGTTGAGCCATCAAGAGATTCGCGATGGGATCACATCCTAACGAGGGAACCAACATGTGAAGGCAACTTTATCTATATCGAGAGAAACACAAGATGACATTCTATCTCATTAATCTCTCCTATTTTCTTTCAACTATAAAAGATTTACCATGTGTTCCTCCTTCCATAATAAGAGAACAATCTCCCTCTCAAGTTGGTGCACATATATCTATTGTCCCAACTTGTGAATTATAGTTTGGTGTTTTTCCTTTGCCAAAACTTTGGTAAATATGTCGACCAATTGCTTGTCGGTTTTGACATGAAGTGTTTGAATGGTGCTATCTTGGATCTTCTCCCGTATGAAATGACAATCGACTTCTATATGCTTGGTTCGTTCGTGAAACACCGGATTAGCTCCAATGTAGATAGCTGCCATATTGTCACACATCAAGTTCATGGTTCTATTAGTATCAATATTCATATCCTTTAGTAAGGCTTTAATCCATATTAGTTTACAAGTGCATGCTACCATGGCTCTGTATTCAGCTTCTATGCTTGACCTGGCAACCACTAATTGTTTTTTACTCTTCCACACAAGATTACCTCCAACAAGGATGCAGTATCCAGAAGTTGATCTCCTATCATATGGGTCACATGCCCAATCAACGTCACAATATCCAATGACATCTAATGTCTGATCTTGCTTCATTAAAACTCTTTTTCCGGGAGTTCCTTTAAGATACCGAATGATTCTATGAGCAGCATCGACGTGTGAAGACCTAGGCTTGTGCATGAATTGGCTTATAAGACTGACAGCATACATAATGTCTGGTCTGGTGACAATAAGATAAATAAGTTTTCCAACAAGTTTTTGAAAACATTGGACATTCTCGACAACGTCGCCCTCATTAGTTTTCAATTTGCAATTCATTTCAAGAGGTGTGTCGGCGGCTTTTGCTCCAACATTACCTGTCTCCTTAAGTAGATCTAGAGTATATTTTCTCTAACATATGAAAATACACCTTTTCTGAGTGCGCAACTTCAGTCCCTAAGAAGTATCGCAAGACTCCTAGATCCTTGGTCTCAAACTGTTTTCTTTTAAAAGAACAATCAAAGAACAAAACATCACAGAATGCACATCAAACACCCGGCTAGTTTGAGTAAAGAATGTATTATTCTACTTTGGGTTTGGTCTTCACAAAGTAGTAAAGCTTCAAATGGGTTTCAGCAATGCATATTACTAATACAATGCAAGGAACCCATTGGAGGTTCAATTTGCCTAAACAATTACAAAAAGTTCAATGAAAATTAAAGCAGCCAACAGCTGAAATGTTAGATCTTAGCTCAACAATAAGTCCAGTACTGTTACACAAGAAAGATGTTTGTACTTCGACTGCTTTATTGCCCATAGTCTACTTGACTTGCCTTTCATCTACAAGAAATGACCAACTGCACACACACCATGTTTCATCAATTAACTGGGCCTTGCAATGGCCAGCTAAACCAATTAGTGTTGCCATAATCTGCTTATTCATCCATTTGATCAGCACACAGACCAGGATGGACAACACTTCTGAACGGTTGAAATAATAACTTAACATGGTTATTATCTATTTCTATGGCTAGAACGACTCATTCATTGCATCAATACAGGCCTTCAAACAATATTTGCACATTACTAACTTGAAAAGAAGTTCAGGAAGTTTCGCCTTTTTGTTGTAAAGGCAGAGAAGTTTTTTAAAGATTTCGTGTCACTAAAAGTCCATTTGTTACATTCATCGTTTCTTGGCATCAATATAGTTTATGATTAAAATATATTTAGTTCACATTGAAAACGAATTTATTTAAAATCATAAAAATAAGAAAAAATTCACGGCTCAGTATAATTAATCTAGTGGAGTCAACTCGACCCATAGAGCAGGACCCAGGCCCGGTCAAGCTATTTCACGATGTTTTAATTCTGCTAACTGGTTATTGAATACCAGCTCACAACCTGCAGCTCAATTAGATTTTAATTCACAAGCTTAACCAACTTGACCTTAAGCTATGACACATCTAACAAAAGCTCCAACTGGGCTGACCTTGTAAAGTTTTTACTCGATTTGGAGCGAGCTTGAGCCAAGCAATATGTGACTCGTGTTGAGCTCGACTCGGCTAAATAGACAGCCCTAGTCAAGACTATTTTAAGAACCAATTTGAAAAAGAACGAAAGTCTTAGACGACGTTATTTGAGGAGTATTAATATCGGAGGTCTTGAAGTGTAGCTCCTCATTGATCCATGCCGTCCACATCAAATTTCCTTTCAACGAAAACCAGAGGCTACCTGATCAACTCCTTTTACTATGGTATTTGTTTATTCTTTTTAGACAGGTAAGCGTCTTTTTTTTTTTAAAGGACAAGCTGTCCGTGGTACCAGCTGCAAATTTCATATCTCCTGAAGCTTTCTTTATCAAGAATATTTTTTTATTCTCCAAATTTTAAGTCCAAAGTAGTCTTAAAGATTTCAGCAATTGCATATCATCCTTTTATTATGATCTTTTAGTAAAATACTCAATGTTCTCTTCTCCTTATATTAAATGCATATATATATATATATATATATATATATATATATATATATATATATATATATATATATATATATATATATATATATATATAGTCACAGAAAATGACACGGTGGTCGGAAATATGTTGTGGATCATTCGATCCGCGAGGCCCACATAGTTAAGGAACCATTTGTTATTTGACAGGTAATCCAATTCTTTATTTTCTTGCAACGCCAGGGTAAGCCGCTTCTCCCCTTATAATTGCACGTTACAGTTGTCAATGAATTAGATTTGAATTGGATAATACCAATAACTGTATCCGTCTTTTCAGATGTTAACAAATTTGGAGTCAAATACAAACAAAGAAAAGTCATGTCCAAGCTCAATTCGAAATCCAATTCCTCAATCCAAATCCGATTTTTACATTCATATCAGAATTCAAAATCTAAATTTGATCGACTTATTTTGCAAATGTAAGAGCAATGGATAAGTAAATTGATCCAATATGTATGTATATCTAGATCTGAGTGCAATCCCATTTCTTAATTGGACGTTAATTTGTTCCTTATATCCTATTTTCCAAATCGTTCTGTCAGGTATCCAATCCGAATTAAATATATTGACATCCCTATTTGCCTAGGCAGTGCAAGATGGTATAAGTTAGGCCAACTCATTCACGCGTGCATCTTTCTGTATGGCCATTGAGTTCTTTGATGAAAGGAGGAAGATACCCGTTGGAAAGCACATGTTTGAAGAGTTACTTTTGAAACAGTAAAATGAAAATGAGAACACATTTGTAAATGCTACAGCACAGGCATAATATGGATAAATTATAAACAGATAGTTAACTTTTGGGCAAATACTTTTTGTTGAATAATAAATCACTGCTCAATTATAGGTGGCGTTTGAATGGCAAAGTAAGAAAAATGGTTTTTGTGAAAATTAGCTTTCTTTAACAATTGCTCGGTTAAATCTGTTGTCCCGAAAATCTGTTTGGTGTTTGGGTAACAGAACCAAAACACATTTTTTTTTGTGAATAACCTATTTAAAGGATTTTTTTTTTTTTGTCAAAAACGAGTTTTGGCAAAACTCTTTTTTTTTTTAATCATCTAAGTATTTATGAAATGGTTCTTTGGAAGCAAAATCACTTTTTACAGTGTCATCTTAAATGCCCGTTAGGAATGTCAACGGATCGGATTCGGATCGGATACATCTTCAACCATATCCCTTTTTTCGAATATTCATATATTCGGATTCGGATTCAGATTCGAATTCGGATAAAACAAAGTCATATCCGAATCCGAAATCTGATTTTACAATCCGAATTTGATCCGAATCCGAATCCGAATTTTGAACCGGATTTTGCCATTTTTCAAGTATTAGATAGAGGATATTTGTCTAAAACTGAATCCGATCTGAATCCGTATCCGAATCCGATCGGATGTCATTTATTAAATCCGAATCCGATCCGATTTCTTAATCGGATATTAAATTTTTATCCATATCCGTTTTTTCGGATCGGATCGGTCGAATATCCGATTCAAATCGGATATATTGACATCCCTAATGCCCGTACTCATCCTTTGGGAAAAATTATACGCTTGCAGTCACCATGATCAGTGAAACTGTGGTTACATTGAAGTCTAGTTGTTAATTTCTTGAACTTATCCATCTCTCCCACTGAAAAGGAGTTATGAACTTGCAAAACTTGCAAAAATAGTAAAGGGAATAACATAGGTGGTCAAGCTGCTGCCCATGAAACCATGTCTCATCAGCCATGCAGTGAGGGGCGGAGCCAAGGTAGGATTCACATGAGCTCTGCCCCCATCTCAATTTTTTATTAATTTATATGTAAATTTTAAAAAATTTCAACTGTATTAAAATTTTGGAAAATGATATGCATTAGTTAAAATTTAGAAATTTTAATTTGGCCCACCTCATGAGAAAAATTTTAAAAAATGTTGGCTCCGCCTTTACATGTAGTAAGTTGGATGTCATGCATGTTCAGGGCTAGAATTAGGAATGTTTCATTATACCGAATTATAGTTTCAAAGTTTTAACCACGGTTGAAATATAATTTTTTAAATCTTTCTATATATTAAAATAAAATTTTTAAATTTTACATGTAAAATTTTGAACTTTTATAAATCTGAGTTGGGGTCATGACCTCTGCCAGCTCCTGCTTCCACCCCTGTGCATAGGGTAATTTATTTACATGGAAACTGTTTGAGTTGACATTTTTTGTCACAATAATAAGCCGACAAACTGAATTTGATAGCTTTTAAGCAATTTTAATTGTCCGTTTTAAGAAGGTTTTGTTGGCACAAAAATATTTTGCCGAAAACATTTTTTCTTGCTTAGCACAGTAACACTTTTCTGACAAATAGTCAGACCTTTTCTTCTCACTTTCTTTTTAAATTTGAAAATGCAAAAGAAAGTGAAATTTTGCCGGAGAATACTCCGCCATGTACGCACAGTGAAGTTTCACCTTTACAATTTACATCCTGAAATCTCTTTCGAGTTATCTAATTCATGAACAGAAAAGAAAACTTAGCATGTTAACGCCTTAATTTCCTGTTACCTTTTTTCTTTAAAACAACAATGTTCCAGCTGATAGAACCAACCGCATTCATCTATGATCTATCATTTTTGAAAAGCATAACATCAATTTTTAGGACAAAAGATGTTTTTTGTCCTAAAAGGGAAAAAATAGATGGAGGAAAAAGACACGGAGGAGAGATCAAAGAACTTAAGACAGTGCCGCACAGACATCGTTCGGGCAAACCATGTTCTGCCTCTTTCTTTTCTTGTTTAACACACTGAAATGCATTTTTAGGAAACCATTTTATAAACATTAAGAAATTTATGTGCAATAAACAATGAAAAGAATTTGAAGAATGATGATATGGTCCTCTGTAATCATCAAATCCGTGAAAAATATAACTGAAAGTCTTCAATCTTTGTTCTTATAAATGACTATTGTTTTGGATTACACTACCTTAGACCCCAATAATCTTGGCCTTTGCAACCCCTGCAGAACTTTTTTTCATAAGTCTGAATCGCTGTTTATCTTTTCATTAGAACGACCGCTAGCTACTTGTCTATTTTAAAATGTCTGGTTGGGTTGGTGCAGTGCTCTAGGTAAGAGCTGGTAGATAGGAGGTCAGTTTCTGTTTCAAATCTAAGATCATATTCTTAAAAAAAAAGACATATATATGCAAGTTGAAACATTATGCCAAGGCACCGAAAGCATGTGTATATAAGCCTTGGTATCAGACCGTTTTGAACCGACACTTAAAACCTGAGCCCGACTCGGGCCCTGCCTACCCCGATTAATTGTAATAAAAATATAAAATAATGTATAAATATAATTAATTGTAATAAAAATATTATTTTATATTTAATTAATAAAAATATATATTTAAAAATGTTATTGGGTCCAACCGTACTGGGTAACCGGTACCCCGGTGCCCATGCCCAGGCTTATGTGAATACCATAAAGGGATGGAGAAAAACGTGGGGGTTTATTGAGGGGTAGCATGAAATACTTCTCTTGTTCACCCAATCTACTTGTTAATTTTAAAGAAAAATGAGAAACATAAATGTAACTAAAGAATCCACTAAGGTCGTAGGTGATCTTAATTAATTAGCCTGAAGTCTCAGCTAGCTACTTCATATATTCTTGAGAAACTGTGGTATCTGTGAATGTAGTTCGGAAACGTGGGGTTAGGTTTTGATCCGAAGGGACAAGATTTAGACTCAGTGAAATTCTTTAATGGAACTCCATTCATTAATGGCATTTAATTCCTCTGAGGTGTAAGGGGCTTGGATTTGGGTTGGGTCCATTTTTTACTAGATTCAATTTAATTGGACATATGCCTTGAGATTTGGATCTGAACTCAGATCCAGACCCGTACGTAGCCTATATATTTTCAAAACCAGATTTGGTCTGAGCAGCATAAGATCCAACAATTGCAATAAGCTGTACCGGTGATAGTGATGGTGAGGCTTTCGGCACTAGACTTTTGGAGAAACAATGGGTATATCATTCTAAACCCAAATAAATTTTATTTTTAATTCAAATATTTCATAACTTTTCCTTTTTCCCAATTTTTGCATGCAAAAGCAACGACTGAACAAGGTACATGATGGCTGGACCATTATAAGAAGCTCAGTTTATGAGAAATTAACTTGAATTTAGAATTTTAACATATGAAGATGAGTATAATATTAATCAGCCCAAATTAATTTTATTTTCAAGTGATCGAATTGAAAGATGCCGTTTTCTTTTTTTGGGTTTACACCCGAATGCCATTGCTGCGGTATCGATTGAGTTGCACTATCGTTTGCCTCGTAAGTAAATATCATGTGGCCGGCTTTAATTTTCGAGTAAAAAAGCACGCACACATACACAAGGAAATACGCTGCCAACGAACGAAAAAGGTAACATTCAAACCCATATTAAAAAACAGTATGAAATGTTCACACTGAATTTGATCTGAATATGTTTCGTAGCACCAAATGTGCAAGTCAGCACAGGGGAATAAGAAGGACTTTATCCCTCAAAAGATTTATTTTTGATAAAACATGATGGAACAGACATTGTTTCTTTCTTGCTGCAACCGGGAGATACAATCTACTCTGAGTATATCTATCTCGTAGATTTACATTCCATACTTTTCAACTACTTATCTTTACTAACAGAATTCACAATCTAAGATAAAATCATATAATTGCAACATATCTACAAGGCACGATTAGGATCTCTTCACTCCGGTTGTTATTCAGAGTGCCATCAATTAATCCTATCTTATTCTTAGCCGATAGAGCCATCATCATATTCATGGCTCTACTTCACTGGTCGGCTCGAACTCGGCTCGCCTTCTATATTGCACAACTCGAGCTCGGCTCAAGCTCGAATCTAGTTACATAATGTTAACTCGAGTTCGGCTCGATCAAGTGTGTCAAAGCTCGAACTCGAACTTGTTTAACTCATTTAAAGCCTATTGTTTACTGGTGTGTTGCAGTATGGCTATGGCAAACGATGGCAGCGAGGGTGCTGCTGCTATGAAAGAGTTGACAGCAGAGCATGCAAGTTTAAGTATGGCGTGATCGGCACTGGGGGTGAACACGAGCTGAGTCGAGCACGAGCTTGGTCGGCTCGAACTCAGCTCGCCTTCTATATTGCACAACTCGAGCTCGGCTCAAGCTCGACTCTAGTTACATAATGTTCACTCGAGTTCGGCTCGATCAAGCATGTCAAAGCTCGAACTCGAACTTGTTTAACTCGTTTAAAGCCTATTGTTTACTGGTGTGTTGCAGTATGGCTATGGCAAACGATGGCAGCGAGGGTGCTGCTGCTATGAAAGAGTTGACATCAGAGGATCTGCAGAAAAAGAGGCATCAGATGAGATATTGGGATTTCAAAGAATCCTATTTGGATTTTAAGTTTTGGGTTTTCAAAGAACCCTAGCTCATGTTCAGCGCTGAATGAAGGTTTCAGATGAGGGTTTGAAGAACCTGAAGGCCCCCGTTCTAGCACCAGCCTTTGCTGAGCGAGGTTTCTGATTGATCTGAAACCCCTTGCTCAGTGAGGGTTTCATATTGATCTGAAACCCCTTTCTGAAACCCCCTCGCTCCAGCACCACCCTTGCTGCGAGCGAGGGTGTTTTGAAACCCTCACTTGTTAGAGCAAGGGCTTTGAAA
The DNA here is from genome assembly GCF_008831285.2 of Nymphaea colorata. Lineage (NCBI taxonomy): Eukaryota > Viridiplantae > Streptophyta > Magnoliopsida > Nymphaeales > Nymphaeaceae > Nymphaea > Nymphaea colorata. Next base: position 3,020,514 of record NC_045143.1, read on the forward strand.
AAAGAAACCCTTGCTCCAGCGAGAGGGCTTCAGATTCTGAAGCTCCAGCGAACGAGGGTTTGTGTTTTGAAACCCACGCTTGTTGGAACAAGGGATTTAAGAAACCCTCGCCCCAGCGCAGTAGTGGAGCCATCGTGGGGCAGGCGTGGGCGCCTGCCCACGCCAGCCAAAGAAAGCTCCACAGTGAAGTGGAGCCTCGGTGTGCCTCATGCCCGTGTCGATGCCATGCTGCCCACTCCAAAAATAGATCGGGTGCAGCAGTCCAATTGATGCAGCTCCAGAAAACATAAAGCATTCTTGATTCTACACGTAGCCCACTGCCCGCCCAAATTCACCCGAAACCGAAAGTAGAAACTCTCGAAGGGCGAAGGCCGAACCAGCGAGCGAAGGGCAAGGCTGCAACCTACAGGCCCGCAACCGCGCAGCGATGCAAGATATATTTTGCAACAAAAATATGCCTTCAAGATTTGAGAGATAATGGTTGGAACTCTTTTATGAGTGAAATTTGTACATTTTGCAACAAATTTGATACATTTGTGCCTGATTTAGAGGAGATCTATACATCTGGAGGACGACTCAGACGTATACATGAAATGATTACATTTTCGCATCATTATCGTGTTGAAGTATTTTATGCGGTTATTGATATACAACTTCAAGAGTTAAACAGTCGTTTCACTGAGGCAAATACAGAGTTTCTTCTTTTAGTGGCATGTTTAAGTCTAAAAAATAGCTTTTCTACTTTTGACAAACACAAATTGCTTGCTGAGTTCGATCCTAAAGATTTCAATGGTGCAGAGTTTAATAGACTTAAAAGTTAATTAGATGTATATCTTGAAGACATGAAAACTACTGAAGAGTTTTCAAATTTGAAATCTTTGACTGAGCTATCTGAAATGATGGTAACAATTGGAAAGCGCATAATATATTATCTTGTGTATTTGTTGATTTTAATTGACACTAACTTTATCAGTTGCAACTGCAAGTGTTTATAGAGCATTTTCAGCTATGAACATTATTAAAACTATGCTTTGTAACAAGATGGGAGATGAATGGGTTAATGACGCTTTAGTCACTTACATTGAGAGGAACACATTTGATAGTATCAGTGACGAAGCAATCATGCATCGTTTTCAGAATATGAAAAACAAACGAGGCCACATGTAATTTTGTATATGGCTATAGTTTTTTTGACTTGCTTGTTGAGGCCAATTATAAATTTGTTTATAACTACAATCATTTGATTTATTTTTTATGCCAATTGTAAATTTATTCATATTCAGTCATCTAATTGACTATTTTGATGTCATTGACCAATTGTAATTTGTCCATAATACAAATGATATGATTTGTTTGTTGCTATTCATTATAAGTTTGTTTATAATTATGTTTATTTGCTTTATTTTTAAAATAACATATATTTTAGTTTGAAAATTTTTTCACGTACCATGTACTACTGCCCCATAGCAAAAAATTTCTGGCTCAGCCACGGCTAAAGTGAGCGACCCTCAACTTAGAATTAGACAGAGAGGGAGAGAGGCCTACCTCGACACGCTTTGTAGAGAAGGGCAATGGTGGTGTCGGACATTTGTATGAAGCATTGAAGACCCTTTTCACTTGGCTGAAGCGGTGAGGAAGAAGAAGAAGGAGAAGGAGAGGACTTGGATGAAGCATTGAAGAGAAAGAAGAAGAAGAAGGAGGAGGAGGAGAGGGGAGACAACGAACGGGATACGGGATGGCAAAATAGAAAAAGCAAAATAACTTGTACTTATACTCGAGTCGAGTCGAGCTTAAAACATTCGAGTTCAATGAATCAGGGGCAGAGCCAGGATTTTTTTCAGGGGCGGGCCAAACCATGGGTGGGTCGGGCCAAGATGAGCGACGGATCGGGCCAAACTAAAAAAATTTGATTTTTTACATATAAAAAATCTTCCTTTCTGGGCTCACCCGGGCCATGGCCCCGGCGACCCCCCCCCGCCCCCCCCCCCCCCCCCTTCGCCCCTGCAATGAATACAAACTCGGCTCAACTAAAAAAACGAGTCCAAGAATGAGCTCGAATTTAGCTCGTTTATTAAAATATGTGGCTCGAACTCGATTTCTAGTCGAGCTTTGACAAGCCGAGCTCGAATTGCTCGGCTGGTTGTTCACGCTTAATCAGCACCCTAAGACACCCAGGGGCGAAGCCATAAATTGTCATGAGGAGGCCAAATTAAAGTTTCTAAATTTTAACACGTACCGAAATATCATTTTTCACAATTTTCATATAAAACAAGTGAAATTTTTAAAAAATTTACATGTAAATTTATTGTTATTTTTTTTATGTGGAGCCATGGCTCTTGCGGGCCCTACCTTAACTCGGCCCTTGAAGTACATGTCTTGTATTATAAAAGAAATAGAGGTTAGCTGGGTCGACCTTGATTCTTCAAAGACTACATTCTAAAGGAGATAGTGGTGAGCTAGGTCGACCTTGATTCTTGGAAGACTACCTGCTCACCCAAAGTAAGGTGAGGCAATCAAGTTAATTCATTTTTGATGTGCCACTTATACTCGCACTTCTTCATTCACTAATTAATCCTCAAACTCTACCCTTTTTAGATATATCCATAGGGTGTATAATGACAATAATACTAAAGAAGTTTTTTAAGAAAAAAAAGATATAAAATGTTAGAAGCTTAAAATATACATATTAAAAAAAATTAAAATACTCCAACCACCTTTCTTTTACTCTTTGAGTGTATATTAGTTATCAGCAGCTATGTCACACAGATGCGGGTGCGATATGGGTGCGGATACGGGGATACGGGTGCGGATATGGGGATACGGGTGCGGATACTGCAAGTTTCATAATTTTCGGATACGCGGATACGGCAAATATAATATTCTCAAAAAATTATAAATTAAACAAAAAAACAAACAAAACATTATTTATCACACGTATCCGTGTGAGTTAGCTCAAAGCTTATGGTTTAAGGACTCGTTTTTTTCCTAGAAATGAAAAATTTGATACAATCTGAACGATTCTCTTTTGTCTCGCCTTAAACCGATGAACCAACAAAGAAGAGGCTGGACTCGTTTTCTCTTTTGTCTCTTTTGTCTTTGTTTATGTGTTCATTTATTTAGTAGATCTTGTCTTCATGATGATTGTGTTAACTTAGTTCAGAAAAAAATGTCTTCCTATATATATCAAAGTTGTATATTTAGAGGGCGGGAAAGATGGCCAACTTTAGTCATTTATCGAAAATATCTAAAACAATAAAATAGGATATAATCTTGCCGCCTGCTTCATGTAACAGAGAACACCTCCCGCTTCGGCAGTGGGAGGCCTGGAGGAGAGCTCAATCGGTTTTCAAATCGGGGGGTTTTTTTATTCAGATTGCGTTTGACCCAGACCCGATCCAAAACGTATCTATGTCGTATCCGTGTCCAAATTCCCGTATCAGCGTATTGAATACGTGTGACTTAGATCATAATATATATTTATTTATACAAAACACCAGTACACTCGCCATTTATTACCTAGTTCTTCTTGATTTCATGTCGAAGAGCACGAAAAGCTTTGAATTGCCCAGTCAAATCAAATTTGGTTAGATTTTTGGAACCTCTTTCTCCTTTCATTTTCTAAATTTTGAGTTGGTGTACTCAATAAGATAATTTATGTTCTAAATTTCAGTGACCCATCGGGATTGAATAAGTGGCAAATCAGTTCAATTTGACGACCAATTGAAGGGCATGCAAGTCACGTCATCTTTTTTCCAATATTAAAAAAATGAATATGTTTTTGCACTTTTAAACAATTTTCCATTTGATTTTTCAAAAGAAAAAACCTTTTTGAATATTCTTAATTGATGCGATCGAATCGTTAAATTAGCTCAGTATTCGTTTAATGCATCTCCACACTTTAAATTAGTTAGAAACTTAGAATACTTTAATTTTACCAAGGGTGGAAAGATGACGTCAAATCAGAAAATCTAACCAATGACTTTTTTTTTTGTTGTCATAAGAAGAGTCGGTCTATCTGGACGAGTTCCCCAAAAAACTAACAATTTAAAGGGAAAGCGTGTGATTCAGACAAGAGTTTCATAATAGCCACCCAAACAAAAGAAGGCCTGAACGACGTTGGGTGTGTGAAAGAAAGGCAAGAAGGTCAACATACAACACAATCTAAACTTCTTTGGAACAAGGAAGCTAAGAGCCAGGCATATAATTACGCCAGTTAACTTCAACTTAAAATTCATCATAAATTCGTAAGTCCAGTCTTCCCACTTACATGCAGCCAATTTGCAGCAAAAAGAGAAACTGATCTCAATCGCTATCAGAAATCGAGGTTAAATAGATCTTGCAGTCCGCAATGATCTCTCTTCACTTAGTGTCCTTCTATGGTCTCCCCATTCAGAAAAACTTTAGACCAAAAAATTTAATTTCTTGTCCGCTTGACCTGAGCGGCTTTACTCCGTTCCATCTTCAATGGAGGCCTGGCAGAGCACATACCACGCCAGAGCCCACGACAAGTGTGAACAAAGGCAATAGTGTTCGATTCTTGGATTTTCCAGGGGAAAACACCTGCCATGTAGTGTACAAATATAACACCATACACACGATGAGGTTCTTGCCAAGCCCAGGCTTATTCAGCGCAACAAAACTACAGTGAAGTGTGGTGTTAAGGAGGGAGACGAGCAAGGCCAGGAAACGAAGATGCTGAAGGCCCATGTATTGCTGAAAATGGCAGTTCTGCCAACGGACCATCTTGGTATATGCTCTTTTGATTATTTCTCTTCACTTTTCTTACGATGCATTTTTCTTCACCATCAATATTTTATTAATTGCTTATTCTATGGCTCCGCCATTGAAATTTGCAACTGTTGTAAGAAAAAAAAACTCCATTTTGTGGGCCAACGGTAGCCAATCGTTATGAACAACCACATAAAAAAAGAATTTGGATACTCAAAAAAATTTTGATATTTGATTATGATCGAATTTAGAGTCAGATTTAAGTAAATGTTGACCAAATTCCGATTCAAACTTGGTCAGGATAATTGTTTTAATTCCAATAAACATCTTGTTATGAATGTCCATAATATGTTTTGGGATAGATGTAAAAGTTGGATTTGGATGTTAATTTAAAAACCAAATTCGGATCGGATTTGAATTATGAATTCAGATTTTGGGTTTGCAGATCATATCATTTTTTTTTCATCGGAAATGAAATTCACATTTGAATCTATATATATTTAGATATTTGAAAAAACGGACATGGCAAGTATACATCCGATTCCAATTGTACCCTAACGTTGCCTACAGCTTAGGAACTAAATACAGAAGCCCTTCAAGTTTGTTCACGGATTATTGAAAATTTTAAAGGAATAAAGGAAACGAGAGTAAATTCGTAAATGTGCCTACTTGTAATGGAGTTTACGTTGGGGTATTGCATTGTGAATTTGCATGTTATAAAATTCAAATCTAAGCATATTATCGGTTTATGTAGAAGGAAAAAACAATAGGGTAGACTCATGGAATACTATTGTTTTACAAATCCAGCTAATTTCTCAAGAAATTTTTTTCGATTTCTAGGACATATTCATAGAATATTAACACAGGGCTGTTGTCACCAAACACCTCTAAAAGATGTTCTTGGCAGATCCGAGACTTAAAGCATAGGAGGGGAATGATGCATATAAACATTATATGAAATTATCAGTTGACATTGTTTCTTAAATAAACATATATTTTAAAAGTAATGTTGATATTAACAACAAGTATGATCAACAACTTGGCATTGAAAAAAAGACAGGAGAAATATCTAGATATTCTTATTATAAGAGAGTGCATATATATTAATTCTTACACTCCTAGGGTTGGTGTTGTTCTTCCGTATTAAAAAGTGACATTGGATTTTTATTTTTATTTTTTTAATATGGTATTAGAGCAGGAAGATCCTCATATGGTGCATGAGAAAATAAAGAGAATTATGCAAGTGTTTAACATTATTTTTAAAAAAATCATAATAAAATGAAAGTTATCATTGATGAAAAATAATTTTGTGACTTATAAGGGAATTATATTGTGGAGGTCAAGATGGACACAAATAATAATAGCATTATTATAAACAACGAGGGTCATTGACTCGTTGTAAAAAAAAAAAAGAATTGGTAGAAATATGATCTCTTGGATTTTTCAAATACGTCTTTGAGGTAAAAATGGAAAGTGTCATGCAATTGATTTAACGTTATCAAACAAGATCTTCTCAACAAGAGAAATGTTATTATTGTTAAAGGTAATGTGGCGACTTTAAGAAAGTGATATCTATAAAAGTAAAGATGTAATAAAAATAATAATAAAATTGTTATCAACAAAAAGGGTCATCCACCTGAATTGGCATGGAAATCAGGTTTCTGAAGATTATTGTAAACTATGAGTGTAAATATCAAATCTAACAATATTGATGGTCTCCAATATAACTATCATTTTTGTTCAATAAAAAAATGTTATTATTGTTGCCGATAATTTTGTGATTTATAAGGGAATGATATCTATAGGAGTAAAGAAGCCAACAAAAATAATAATAGCATCACTGTCAACAAAGAGATCCGTTAACCTAAACATGTAAAAAAAATCAAAGAGAAATCTTGATATTAATGTAAGCAAAAAGTATAAATATCAAATCTCACATCATTGATCCTTACGGCTCATGGTAGCCTTAGTAGAAAACCATGTTAAATCTCATGTTTCCATTATTTTTTATTTTTTATGTATTTTTAACAGCATTCAAATGTGTTGCATGTATTTTCTATGTGTTGCATGTATTTTCTATATCTTTTAGGGGAAAAAACATGAGTGATCAATAAATGTAAAATGCGACTTACGGGCCTTCATGAGAGTAACGCGTCCATACAAATAAACTTATACGAATGCACCATACCAACGTTTGCTGGCAAAAATTTCACCACGTTTCCGAGTAGGTGCCACCACCACAAGGTCACCATAAGAAATGGTGGCGTGGGAAAATGTGCCTAACCCTTTCTGGAATATCAAAGTCCAAAGGACTGGCACAGTAGGATGACAATGACAGACGCGACTGTATTTCAGCCCACAGTGTGGGGAGAGAGGGACGGCAAACAGTGTGGGGAGAGAGAGAGACTGTGATGAGGACTGAGGTGAGGTCGGTCCCGCTGGCACGAAATTAACAGTCTCCCAAAACCAATTGGTGAAGTCGACTAAAATCACAGCCCTCGCGTTTGCCGAAATACAGTCGCGTCTGTCGTTGTCATCTTACTGTGCCCTTTGATATTCCAGGAAGGGTCAGGCGCATTTTCCCACGCCACCATTTCAGAAGCCAACAACATGAATGGTTTCACCCCCGCACATTTGGCAGGTTTTAAGAAAGTGATGTAAATAATTCAGGGGAATCATTTTGGCGTTTTTGTTATACACTTCATGTACCATTTGAATATTTTTATAAGTTATTCATATAGATGTTTAGTTCAAGATATCCAAGGGCCAATTGAAATCTGCGGGCTGTTGAAAGTTGCCAGACTTATATATATATGATATGAATTACTAATTATTCGTTACTGAAAGGGAAGAACATGAGACGAGCAGACGGAGCTGTTGGAAGTAGGGGTGCTAGAATGTTTTGGTTTAGCTGGAGCTCAGTCAAACCAAGTAAGTGGAATATGAGCATGGGACGATGGGCCATAGCTAAGTCTTGAGCTCGCCAAACGACGCCTCGGTGCGCAACTAACCAAAATGATGAGCATTATTTTGGCAATAATATAAGAGATATAAAATTTGACTTTCAACACCGTTACCCTCATGCAATTATTCTAGCTTTTAGTTATTGTAAAACATCCCTCGCAAGCCTTACTTGAGTGCATGTGCTTCACTGGCCAGTTTCTTCTTTTTTTTCTTTTCTTTCATTTCGTCAACTCATCCTTGTGTTCTTTCTTTATCAATTGCTCCGCGCTTGATTTGCTGCTATTTCAGTCTCAATCAACCCAGTTTTCATGTTTTTAAAACAGAAAAAATAAAGAAAACTCTACCTAGTGCAAATTCCACAAATCGTTCTGTGTAGTACCTTCTTTATTGTCGCCACACTACCACGTAAAGGGAAACTGCGATGATCCCCACGTCGAACGCCCCAACAACCATCGAGAGAAAAAGGATTGACGGATTCTTCATATTTCCGGGGCGGTATATCATCCACGCAGCCATCACGTAGTCCACCGATATGGATATAGTGGACGCTATCAAGAGATGTGACAGAACACCCCATGTACGCCTGGCTACGACCCTCTTCAAGGGGACGGTCGTGGACCGTATGTGTTGGTTGGGAGTTTCGGTAGTTAAACTATCTTCGAGTCTCTCTTCCTCTCTCTAGCTCTCTTTGTGTGTGTGTGTGAGTGGGAACTCCTGCGCCGGCTTCCTGGCGTGAATTTGAAATCTGTGCTATGAATCTTATCCTTCCTTGAGACCATTTCAAACCTCTTGAATCTAAAGTATGTGTAGTTCATATTCTTTGTTTGATAGATCTTACGATATCTTAGCAAAAGGTCTAATTGTTGGAACTTCACTCGAGAGCAGAAACAATGTGCAGAGCCCCTTTCTCCTTGCCATTGCTGCCAGAGGATGAGCACGGGAGAGAAGACCCGTACTTCTCTCTTTCTCAAAATTTTCTCAAGCGATGTGTTGCTTGATTCTTTAGACTGTCCATCCTCTCATAAAAAATGGACATGGGTGTATAAGAGAGTGATTAACTAAAAAAAAAAAGCATGGATTCACCAGCACGTGGAAAAGTGGACGTTGGTGCAAGTGCATTTTTACCAACGTTCAGGATCCAATGTCGGTGAAGATTGAGTTTATTCGACGTCCGAAGGCAAACGTTGATGAAATTCAGCTTTCATCGACTCGTGCGGAGAAAATATTGTTACAATTCAATTTTTACCGATGGCCATCAGGTGGATGTTGGTAAAAATTACATTTTCACCGATACATACTAAAGCTCATGTTGGAGTAAAATGACCATTATATATGTATGAATACAAACATGACAATCCTAAAAGATAAAAATGAACTCCTTTATCATATCACTACAGGCCACTTAAGGTAGGATTTAACCACTAATTCCAGCATTCCCCTAAATGGCCTAATGTACTTTGTCAGCTATATATAAATCCATATAAGGTGCGTTATGAATAGGTTGACCTTAAATATATTCAAACGGTCATTTAAGTTGCTAGTTTGCTGACTTCTCGTCTTCAAATGAGAGAAAAGCTTCATGCGAAATGTATAACAAAAATTTAGAGAATCATATAAGACAATGAATTGTGATCACATAAAACTTAATATATCCAACTAAGAGAAATTCTAAATGATCACAAAACAATAAGACACCAACACATTATCATCGTTGATTCATAACAAATAATTCTCAATCATTTTCTAACATAAGTAAGGAAAAGAAACTGTATATATAACTTTATTATCCAAATAAGATCTTGCTTGAATTTGTTACGAAATTCATTCTCACCATACCTAAACAAAGTTATATACTGCATGACCTCTGCTAAAGTTTTGCATATTATAGTCCCTACCTTTATACATTCTCTTTTCTTTTACAAATATTGAGGTAGGAGACAAAATCGCTCTTTCATACTTATGGAGAATTTTATGGACATACATTCATATAGTGCTACAAAATATAGATAGACAAACACCCTACGTTAAAGCAAGTTATTCAAATAACACCAATGATCCTATAGATTGTTAAAGGGGAAAACATTTCATATTTAACTACCTTATGTTGGCCGTGCAAGAAGCTAAAATACATTGTAACTCTCACATTTATTGGGCATAATAATTGAATCTATGATCTAATTTATAATGGAATAATATATCTTTTCATGAGGATAACTCTAAAAACCTAAAGGATAATATTAACCTGCAAAATATAACTATTAATCATGAGAACATCCTTCATACAAGACTTTGATGGAAAAAATAAATTTTCAAGAGCCTCTATATTTTACTCTTTCAAAGGCAAGTGCAAAGGGTCATTAAGGTACCACTTTGTTGATAAACCCTAACATGCAAAGGTACTTTGTCATAACTGTAACTAGTAAAAAGAGAGATTTATACAGGTCTTAACTGTAACTAGTGAAAAGAGAGATTTATACAAAACCATAACAAATTGACTGGACACATTTGAAAGCAAAAGAGAGAGTACTCAATTTTAACGTGGTTCGGTACTCTGTACCTACATCCACAGTAGCTCTCAAAAGTATGAGAGACACACTATGTGCATCATTTTAAATATAAGATGTATGACAAGGATGAGGTTACAATATCTATCTCTTTGATTTCAGCCTTGGAGGTTACAATATCTATCTCTTTGATTTCAGCGTTAGAGGTTACAATATCGTGAGTGATTTCAGCAACAGCCGTTTCATCTAAGCCAGCATACTCGGTGGTGATTTTGGCAACTTATTTATTGTCAATACATTCCATAGATTTGATTTTTGCCTTATTGTTAACATTGCCCATCAAACTAGTGGTGGATGCAGTCCATACGCCAAGTTTATTGTGTAAGTTTACAAGTTGAAGTCTAGGCAATGGCTTGGTAAATATGTCAGCAATTTGCTTAAGGGAAGGAATGTATTTCGTGACGAGAGAGCCAATCGCAACTTTCTCACGAACAAAATGATTATCAATATCGACATGCTTCATTCTTTAATGTAATGCTGGTTTGATGGAGACCTGAAGGACTGAGATATTGTCACAATATAGTGTTAGAGGTTGCGAAATATAAATTCCAATATCCCGCAATATGTAGGTGAGCCAGATGAGTTTAGTGGGGGCAGATGTCATAGATCTACATTTTGCTTCTGTACTTGAGTGACCAACGGAATTTTGCTTTTTTGCACTCCAAAAGATAGGATTAACTCTAAGAAAGGTGCAAAATTCTGATGTTGAACGTCTGGTGAGGGGACATCCTACCTAATCCGCATTTGAGTAGGCTGAAAGTTCAATAGCTGAATTCTTCATAAGTCGAATCCCATAATCAAGAGTTCAATGGACATATCTCAATATTCTTTTCACCAAAGAAAAATGAAATGTATTTGGATCTTGCATAAATTGGCTCACATACTTCACACTATATGATATATCAAGCCTTGTTATAGTGAGATATTGCAAACCCCCTACCAAACTTCTAGATATGGTGGCATCAATTTTTGTTGGTTCTTGAGTTGAAGACGAGCGAAAGTTTGTGACCATGGGTGTGGGAACATCTTTGGCATTCAATAAATGGGTCTTATCAAGTAGCTCATAGGCATATTTCCTTTTACTGATGACAAGATAGTGATCATGAAAATGACAAGATAGTGATCATGAAAATGAGCCTTTATTCCAAGGAAATAATGAAGAAATCCTAAATCCTTCATGGCGAACTCTGAGCTTACTTGTGAAATAAAATCTTGTATCAGCTTTGTGTTATTCCCAGTAAGAATGATGTCATCAATATATAATAGTAAAATAAGAATTTCATGTGTATTTTGACACACAAAAAGAGATGAATCAGCAACACTTGCAAAGAATCCCAATGAGAGAAGAAACTTACCAAATCGATCATACCAAAATCGATCAGCTTGTTTTAAACTATAAAGAGCTCGCTTGAGCTTACATACATAATCTGGCTTGAAAGAATCTCAAAATCTAGGAGGTTGCTCTGATACCATGAAAGCAAAAGAGAGAGTACTCAATTTTAACGTGGTTCGGTACTCTGTACCTACATCCACAGTAGTTCTCAAAAGTATGAAAGATATACTATGTGCATCGTTTTAAATACAAGATGTATGACAAGGAGGTTTACAATTAACGTTTATCTCCTTGATTTCAGCCTTGGAGGTTACAGTATCTATCTCCTTGATTTGAGCCTTGGAGATTACAATATCGTGAGTGATTTTTGTCTCTTATTTTCCCATAATTAAGCTTTGAACATGGTGGACTACTTTTAGGTAACACATATCTCCCAGATAGGTCTAGCTTCTTTCAATATTGAACTACATAGATGACAAATATGCACAGAATGATAAAACATGTTAAACAGATTATCTTATATGCATGATCATACTTGATTCATGCAGAAAAAAGTTGTGAGCATTATACATAAAACTATAAGTAAACACTGTGAATGCAACAAAATGTTGCTTATAATCAATGAATAACTGATTCTACTTCTCCACAAACCAACCAACTAGAAAACAACAAAGCAACATTTAGCGAATATGCCAGAAATTTAAACCCATTAAAAGTTAGAACTTGTTTTTTGTCGAAACCCTCATCGTTTTGAAGAGAGGCAGAGCCTTTATCGCCCCTGCTGCTGCCGATTCACAGCCATTGCTGGAGAAAGAGCATGACTGCCGGACATGGCAGTGGTCAATCTCGTCGCCAGGACCAAAGGGAAAAAAATGAACTCTTTTATCTTATCATTAAATGATATTAAAAGACTAATTCCAGCACTAATATGATCTGGGGCAACCAAATATGCCCTGGTACTGAAGGATTAACCATCCTTGAACTGTAGTTTGTTTTTGTCAAAATAGCATTTGAAATGAGCATTTCGTTCATTTAGGCTATTGGTTTTCTTTTCTAGCACTTCAAAACTTAACGTCAAATAAGCTAAAATTTATATCCCGCTAATTGAATGATTAAGACACATCGCACATGGTTAGGCTCTAATTGGCTTACATGGCAAGTTCTCTCAATACACTAAACAAAAAGTGTGATTGGATAAATCTATTATCAGAGACGAGTTTGAAACTTTTCTTTGCATTCACTCTTTTAATTGGTGGTTGTTAAATTGAGATCAAGGGAGCGTGTGAGGAACTTTACTTTGATGTATCTACATTTGGTTTAATCATGTTAAAGTCCTTAGGAATTCATTGTTTTTCTTGTTTGCCTCTCTTAGCTTGTACGTTGAATACTTATTTTCCAAAACATGTATTTACATACTTTTTGAATCGAGAATGAACCTCAACTACCAAGTCTAATTATGAGGATAATATTGTAAGAAAGCTCATACAAGAAAATCTAAGAGTTGAGAACTAATCTTCTAAGACCTTCAACTTGCCCCTTCACAGTATCCTCTTATCCTCTTATCAACTGCTCACTCACTGTTGCGAGCCCAACTCATGGTCTAGAGTGGCTGAGGCTGGTTGGAACTGCGTTTCAGGGGCACCATAAGGGCCTTAGCCACAGCAAGGAATGGTTGATGCCTGAGGCCGCGCAAGAAGAACTCGAGCCAAAAGAGGTTGCAGCCCGATGCGCGGCCATAGAAGGCCGACAACCGAAGGAAGATGGCCCGCATCAGGCAATTGTCACCCTGAGAGGTTCGGCAGAGCAATGCCGAATCGAGAGAAAGGAGGTCGCCATGGGACTGGCGGCAGCAGAAGGGCGTCAGCGCAAGAAAAGAGACAATAGCCTCTCCCAAGAAAGAAGAAGAAAGCTGCACAGGGAAAGCCAATCTAATGAGGTTAATATAGGAGCAGCCAACTGGGTCCAGCTGTGTCCAGCGTCTCAAGGCATAGAACCAAGTTGTCGCTACAGGTCTGGCCGAGCATCATCTGCTAAGCACACCCGTAGAGCCACTGCTTGGCGAGCAGCACAAACCCAAGCACAAAGATCGTTAGCGGGGAGCCTCAGTGGCCATACAAGGGCAAGGACGATGAGCACCAAGCGCAGTGCATGGTCAACCGGACACCGAGGTGCAGCCGTAGAATGCAGCCTTCTAGCCCTCGAAGAACTAAGGTGATTAGGCGGCAGTGAAAGGCTGAGTGCAGGGTAACGAGCAAAGGGATCATCATCAGCGACAGGGTCAGATTGAAATCTTCATTCGGCAAGCACAAAGCATCCAGAACAACCAAACCACATCCGGTGAGGAGTTCAGTCGAGCCAGTGGAATCCAGCTCTAGGTCGAGTACTTCAAAAAGGAAAATAGTATCCTTTTTATAATTGCCCTCCCTTAGTTTTTGCATCCTTTTTTCTGTTTGTTTTTTTGCGTCTTCAAGTGTATTCCTTTTGTTTCTGGTTTCATTGCAACTTCTGGACACAATTTTTGCTAATGAGTTTTCTATTTTGTTGTATATATATATATACATATATATATATATATATATATATATATATATATATATATATATATGATAAGAACGGTCTGACTAAAAAAATCGAACTCCTTTTACTATGTCTCACCTAATTATGCTTAAGTTAATAAATTGAAAGTTTGACTTGAAAGTTATGTTTGATTTATCGGAGGGGATCTCGAAAACCACTGTGGATTTCATATTCCCCAACACCCAAGACCATACGTCTCATGTTCACGCTGTGTCAAAAGTGTGGATTTGAGGTATTCTTTTTACATTTCTTGATAAATATATTTAATTGGAGATAGAGTTGGAGAGAGAGTGTACCCCTATTGATCCTCTCTTAACGCTGAGGTGTAAAACGGAGTTTCCATCTTGATCGGTTTCCTTGGCAAGTTCGAGCAAATCATACGCAAGCAACGCGCTGACCATGCTTCGCCATTAAATGCAGGATGGTCTCGCCAGCACTCGTCTTCCGTTTCATGGCCTCAGAGTTAGGGTTCTGAGCAAAAGTCTTATTAATAATCGCACGGATGATGTCCGTGTTGCCCGCTTTTGCTGCCAAATGTAACGCTGTATATTTCTCTTCTCCATAAGTTTTGTCCACAAGCGCCGGTTTCTCGTCAAGCAGGTACTGGTCGATATTCAGCCGCCCCGCTTCGGCAACCACGTGCAATATCGTGCGGCCAGGCGGCTCCTCGTGCGTGAGGATGCCCGGAGATGCATAAGCCAGCCGCTGAAACTCCGCCAAGTCTTCGGTGGCACAGCCTTTGGCATAGTCCTCCGCCAAGTTCCCGGTGGCAGAGGCGTCCGCCGAATTTCCGGTGGCACAGGGACAGGCGTTGTAGATTAAGTCCATCCCACGCGGACTTCCGGCCAGATGACTCCTCCACTGCCGGATGGTGGCTCCGATATATGCACATTAAAAAAAAAAAACGAAAATCATCCAAAGAAAACTGAAAAAGGAAAAATGCGCTCTAACTTTGAAGAGATTGATTGGTCAAGGTGGGAGGAGAATCAGGAGATCATCATACACACCTGTGGTCAAATGGAAAAAAAACTTGTTCTATATTGCGTGCAATGAAATGTTTGACTCAGCCGGAAAATAAAACATTGTCCATGTGGGCCATCCAAGTACGGACACATATTTTTTAAGTTAAAAAAAAAAAAAACGACGCTTGTAAATAGCCAGCGGGCCTGTGAGTCTCCTAATTACTATTGTTTAAGAATCATTAAGAATAGAAAAAGGACTGACATCGTCTAATGAACTAAAAACAGCTCAAGCGGAAAATATTTATTTCAGAAATAATTATTAAGATTTGCTTAAGTAGTCAATGTCAGATTGCAATATAATTAAACAAGGAATTGAAAAAGCCAAATGAATCAAGCTAATTTTATTTTTTGTTATAATTGAGTTTCAGCTTGTTGATCAGCCAGACCTTCTCTAGGAACAAATCTAATAGACATTAATCAAACCACTAGCAATTTCGAGTGCGAGACTTTTTGTTCTTCTCAAACAGACCAGCAATTTCCTTTTTAAAAAACAAGTTGGCCTTCACAGTACCAGCCGGCCCACTCCTATACCATGCTCAGGCTCCTTGTTGAGGCAAATCCTAATCCTCGCTTTAGCAGTTTTGCTTGTAGCTTTAAATCCATTTATAAGCCTCGTAAGATTCCTTACAATCTTACATTGGGACTAAAAGTTTTCTTTTGTGATAGCCAGTAATTTGCTAAACCCTTGTGAACATTTCATGACAATGATAGCATAGTTAATCCAATATTAAATGCAGATATAGTCATAAAACTAGAAGATTGTAGTGAACTTAATTGAATAAAAAATCTACCTCAAGTACTTTGAATATGAGATTTTTTGTTATTCTTAAGCAGATCGACAATTTCCTTTTCGAAAGACAAGTTGGCATTCATTGTAATGAACTTAATTACTTCATATGTTGTCAGGGAAAAAAAAATTAATTGCTTATTGTTGCTATACATATGATCTCTCTTATTATGCATTGGTGCCCCGCTAATTAAAGTTTCCTCCATGATCGGTCGACTGTGTCTCCTTCGGTAAGCGTTGACTATGAATAGTCCTTTTTTTCTTTTTTCTTTTATTTTTTGACTTTGCAAAAACGTGTGTGGAGAGTTTTGACTCAGCCAACCCCTCCTCTCTTCTTTTTTTTTGTTGGGAAAAACAATCTGTTCCCTCGTAAGGCACGGTAGTCGAACTCATCTGGTATTTTCCTTTGGATATATATATATATATATGTGTGTGTGTGTGTGAAAGCATTAAAGTAAAAACAAACAAGCTTTGTGACCACGCCAACCTCCATGTATGTCCGCCACTGGTCGGCAATAGGAAAGTGATTAGAAGCTCAAATACCGTATGCATGGCTGGACATAGTAGATGTGAGCACTGTCCCAGCCACATGGATACGAACGTAAATGGATTGGATACAATGAATTGTAGATCCAGTTTTCGTTTTGTATGATCCAATTTAATTACCAAATGGCTTTGAATTTAACGTGCAGGTTCATAACTGGACATGGATCTGATCTAATTATTGACTGAGATTTTAAAAGATCCGACCGGATTTACATATGAACGCCAAATATTAAATATTAAAAGCGTAATCAAAATCTTATTTATATGCGTTAGGTACAGTGGTCCAGCTCACCTAGGCTTTTTCATTCGAACAAGGTGTCATTAAAGATGCCTGGTCATTAAGGAAGGAACAAGTATATCTGGCCGTACATACTACATGTGAACCACGACTCAACAATCTGGATACGGACGCAAATGAAATTAGATATATTTAATTACAGCTCCAGTTTTTGTTTTATTTAGTCGGGTCTACTTAGTAAGCATATTGCCTCAAGAGTCGTCGTGTAACCTAACCTGGCGGTAAGGAGGCTCACATTTAAGGGATATGAGGTTTAGACCCCTATCATGTTACTCTCTTGGACTGCAAGGGAAAGTAAGCACGGTATCCGATTTGAATGATATATTGGAGGTACATTCAAACTCCAAAGCAACCTAGAACCTTGAAGGGATGCATGTATGGTCTTGAGTTTTGAAACTAAAAGCAGTTTTTTCTAAATAATTTGAATGATATATTGGAGGTACATTCAAACTCCAAAGCAACCTAGAACCTTGAAGGGATGCATGTATGGTCTTGAGTTTTGAAACTAAAAGCAGTTTTTTCTAAATAAAATGTTACTTACTAGGCGGATACGATTTTATTTGCAGATTTA
The DNA here is from genome assembly GCF_008831285.2 of Nymphaea colorata. Taxonomy (NCBI): domain Eukaryota; kingdom Viridiplantae; phylum Streptophyta; class Magnoliopsida; order Nymphaeales; family Nymphaeaceae; genus Nymphaea; species Nymphaea colorata. The sequence continues at coordinate 3,037,904 of NC_045143.1, forward strand.
ACGAGTGGATATGAATTTGGGACTGAGTTATATTTTTTAAAAATCTTCACAGGAGATGTAAAAATTTTTATAAGACGTAAATTTTTTCCCAAAATAAGGTGGGTGGGGGTGGACATGTATTGCTTCATATTCTTAACAACTAGTTGCTTGAACATATGCAAAATCGCGCACATAACTATGTACCGTGGTCGACCTAGATTTCGAACTTGAGTTTTTATTCTAGTAATAGTTCATGCAGATTTTGATCATAGGTTCCATATCCGAGAATTGTAGTTTTGAAAAAATTACTACTTAACGCTTAACTTTTGATTGAATAACAAATCACCGCTCACCTTTTGAGGCGAACAAAAGAGCGCTGAACTTTTGTTCTGAATTCTAACGTAGATGCTTCAAGTCACCGTTGTAGAGTTATAAATTTGACAAGTGTACCCTTTTCTTCCAAAAAACCAAGGGCTTCATCAACTTGTCCAGCACTCGCCGGCGGCGGCGACGGTTGCAGAGGCAGTGGCATACGTGAAGGACGATGTAGGCTGACAAAGGCTCTCTCTATCTCTCTCGCTCTCTTGCAATAAATCGGCAGTGGCAGCCAAGAAGGACGGTGGAGGCCGGAAGCCGGTGACCTAGGAGCAAAAGTACGTCTAAATATAGTAATTTATTTCCACGACAGTCATCAGTGGGTGGTGTAGTTCTACAAAGACGGAGCATACAATGAGGTTTCGACAGGAACTGTGTGGGTCTGGTATATCACCAACCATAAAAACATTTCATACACTGATATGGGGATTCAACAATGGCAAAGAAATAACGATGGAATGTTGAAGAGATGCTTCAGTCGCACCAGACAAGGGTAGCATTGAGCTATTTGCTACTGTTGCTCTAAAAACAAGGCAGAGTGGGCAGTACTGTAGCTCAGACTTCAGATGCTTTATAAATTCAAAACGAAAAAGAGATGCTGGTGGAGACTTCACAGATAAAATATCCTAAGCAGATCTTTTGTCGTTGTTTCTCTAGTCTCATTGCCATATGCCAGCAATTACCAGGGATTATCCACAGTAACAAAGAAAATAGGAGCATCATAAAAAGCATGGAAACTTTCTACCTTTTTTCTTTCAGATGTTGTACGTCCGTTTACGGGCAGAAAAGCAAACCATGCCATTAAGGTCTCCTCTTTCACAAGACAAAAAAAAAATGCGACCCCAGAAAACGTGGTGGGAAGCTGGGAAGAGGCACTTTAAATTGAGGTTGTCTACGGCAGCATTGAAGTCCAATATTGGGTAGAATGTCAGAAATAATGGCGTTAACCTTGGGAAAAAGAATGATTTTGCAAAAATTTCCTTTCAGAAGTTAAGTTTATTCTTACGTAGAATAGCGCTTCCTCTGATGATGGCTATTATTTCCCATTAACAATTGAGTGTTTGGCCACCTAGCTTCAATATGAAGTTGATAACTCAAGCAGACTTTAGATTTCTTTTGTCACAGGGTACTTCACTAATTTACTAAAGTCCACGTACCCATGTCATTGTATCCGTGCCTAAAGTGGTACTTGGACATACTGAGCATTTCTTAAATCCAAATTGATCAAAACAGTTTAATTTTATTTGATTTAGCTTTCTTCAACTCAATTTTCAGTTTGTTACTAGAGTTACTGTTCATGTTGTATTGTTTTTATTTATATCACTTTTTTATTTAAATGTTGTTTTATGCGTTGTTTTGCATATATTTAAACAGTGCCTTAATAACTATATTTTCTAAAGTTTTCATGCTTATACTGTACCCGAACTGTACCTATATTCAAAACTCATTAAAAAAGTTTTTTTTCAAACCTAGTTTTTACAAAACTAAATTAGAGGAGAGGTCATCCAAACACCTTGCGAAGTTTTTTTTTTTTTTTCACCATATTCTCATGATCTTTTTATCTTTTGGGGCTGTTTGGCAATGAGAATAGTTTGTAACTATTTCATAAATATGTTTCAAACACTTTTTTAAGAAAGTGTTTCATGAATCTGTTTAAATCCTTGAAGTATATTGATAAAAGAGTTACAAATTGTTCTCTTTGCCAAATAGCCTCTTTAAAAGAATGAAAAAGTATCTGACCATATATACTTGTTGGGACAGCATGATGTTGCTTGTATTTTTGTTAAAACAAGCCAACCACCAAACCGACTCTTTTACCAGTAATGTGACACTGTTACTTTGAGCTGTATATAGATAGGTAACTGTCTTTAAGCATAGAATGAAAAACCTACTATTGATCGTCTAACGCTCATTTCACTCTCGTTCTCTCTGTTCTTGTACTCAATTTTCTCCTTTTTTTATAGAGACTCTATTATGACAATTCATGTTGGTGCAGAAATGGGTTTTGGTCTCTCTCTCTCTCTCTCTCTCTCTCTCTCTCTATATATATATATATATATATATATATATATATATATATATATATATATATATATATATATATATATATATATATATATAAGGTTAAATCCAAAAAACGTAAATGAAAATTGACGAACTGTCATATTAAATTAAATCTAGGAATAATTCAGCCAGAAAATTGAGAAGTCTCCATTGAAAAAACTTATATATAGCGACAGCGAAAGTTCTGAGTGATCATAACGAGAATGGAAGTATCATTAGGGCTTGTTTGGTAAATGGAAAAATTCTAACTGTTTTATTAACCTAATAAAGGGTAGGGCAGACTTATAAAATACTTTTTTAAATGTTTCATAAATTTATCACAATCTTTAAACAATAATCATAAAACAATGCATACTGTTTCATTTACCAGACAGACCCTTCCCAAGAAGGGTGTTCTCATTGTGATTGGCTCAAGCTCCTACGAACCCCTGGAACGTACTCGTAAAAGCATGGTCGACCGTTCTTTGGAATTAAATGCTGGCCACAACACTCATAATCAACTTGTTGAATGGCTTTCGGCTTCTGATCAGCAATCTATCTCTGCCTTCCATTATATATAGCCAACGATGTGTTAATTGTTGGAATCTAGTAAGGGCTGACATGCATTTTTGCCAATGCCTTGCATACTATCTATACGACATACGACAGACCCATAATTATGATAAACTGGGATAAATCTAATCGTCATTTTCAAAAGTATTAATAATTTCATATACATGAATACAAGTTATAGATTTTGGATCTGGATTTAAAAATTCCCTATAAATATATGGCAATGGTTGCTTTAGCCATATTTGCTATCATTTGTGGTTTAGAGAAGTAATATACCCAAGCGTAAGCGGACTTTGAACCACAAACCCCATCTGAGGAGCCTTCTGAGGAGGTTTTCAGTGGAACGAGGCACTGGAACACTTCAATGGTGGAGCTTTGATATGGCGTATTGGCCTATAAGCATTGGCTCATATCAAGAAGGGCTGGATCCATGAACTTGAGCATCAATAAAGTACAAGTCTACAAAACTCTAGTTTTTGCATTACAAAAAAAAAATCCATTTTGGGGGCCAAGGTAGTCAATCATTATGACCGAACCACATAAAAAAAAAAGATTTGGATACTGAAAAAAAAAATGATATTTGATTATGAATTTATATCACATTCGGATATAAGAAACGGCATCAGATCGAATTTAGAGTCAGATTTAAGTAAATGTTGATCAAATTTGGATTCAGATTTGGTCAGGATAATAGTTTTAATTTGAATAAACATCTTGTAATGAATGTCTATAATATGTTTTGGGTTAGATCTAAAAGTTGGATTTGGATGTTAGATTAAAAACAAAATTCGGATTGGATTTGAAGTATGAATTCAGATTTTGGGTTTGGATATGATATCATTTTTTTTTTCATCCGAATTGAAATTCACATTTTGAATCTAAATATATAGATATTTGAAAAAATGGACATGGCAAGTATACATCTGATTCCAATTGTATCCCCAACGTTGCCTACAGCTTAGGAACTAAATACAAAAGCCCTTCAAGTTCGTTCATGGATTATTGAAAATTTTAAAGAAATAAAGGAAAAAAGAGTAAATTCGTAAATGTGCCTACTTGTAATCGAGTTTACGTTGGGGTATTGCATTGTGAATTTGTGTGTTAGAAAATTTAAATCCAAGCATATTATCGGTCTTTGTAGACAGAAAAAAAATCCTAACTTAATGACAATAGGGTAGACTTAAGGAATACTATTGTTTTACAAATCATGCTCAATTTGTCGAGGAAATTTTTCCGATTTCTGGGACATATTCATAGAATATTAACACAGGGCTGCTGTCACCAAACACCTCTAAAAGATGTTCTTAGTGGATCCGAGACTTAAAGCATAGGAGGGGAATTATACGTACAAACATTATATGAAATTATCAGTTGACATTGTTTCCTAAATAAACATATAATTTAATAATAATGTTGACATTATCATGAAGTATGATCATTAACTTGTCATTGAAAAAAAGACAGGAAAAATATCTAGATATTCTTATTAAAAGAGAGTGCATAAATATTAATTCTTGCACTCCTCAGGTTGGTGTTGGTCTTCCGTATTAAAAAACGACGTTAGATTTTTTTTTTTTTTTTAATACGGTATTAGAGCAGGAAGAACCCCATATGGTGCAAGCATTATGCAAGTGTTTAACATTATTTTTAAAAAAATCACAATAAAATGAAGGTTATCATTGATAAAAAATAATTTTGTGACCTATAAGGGAATTATATTGTGGAGGTCAAGATGGACACAAATAATAATAGCATTATTATCAACAAGGAGGGCCATTGACTCGTTGCAAAAAAAAAAGGTAGAAATATGTTCTCTTGGATTTTTCAAATATGTCTTGGAGGTGAAAATGGAAAGTGTTATGCAAATTATTTAACGTTATCAAACAAGATCTTATCAACAAAAGAAATGTTATTATTATTAAAGGTAATGTAGTGACTTTAAGAAAATAATATATATATATATAAGTAAATCTAATAAAAATAATAATAAAATTAAAATCAACAAGGAAGGTCATCCACCTGAATTCGCAAGGAAATTTGGTTTCTGGATATTATTGTAGACTATGAGTGTAAATATCAAATCTAACAATATTGATGTTATGCAATATAACTATCATTTTTGCTCAATAAAAGAAATCTTATTATTGTTGGCCATAATTTTGCGATCTATAAGGAAATGATATCTATAGGAGTAAAGAAGCCAACAAAAATAATAATAGCATCACTATTAACAAGGAGATACGTCAACCTAGACATGTAAAAATAATCAAAGAGAAATCTAGATATTATTGTAAACGAAGGGTATAAATATCAAATCTCACACTATTGATCCTTAGGGCCCATGGTGGCCTTCCGTAGTGCGTCAGAAGGTACCACCTCCACAAAGCTGCATGAGAAATGGTGGCGTGGGAAATGCGCCTGACCCTTCCTGGAATATGAGCTGGCACAGTAGGATGACAATGACAGACGCGACTGTATTTCGGCAAACGGTGTGGGGGGAGAGAGAGAGAGGGTCAGTGATTTTTAGTCGCCTTCACCAATTGGTTTTCGGAGACTGTTAATCCCATGCCAGCGTCAAGGACCTCACCACTTTTGCCTTTCTGAGTTTCAAACATGAGCTTCATCTTCTTCCGCCCAGCGTGCTATTGCACAGGAGATCTAGAGCGAGAGAGACAGGGAAGGAGCCGATAAAATGAAAATATATAACAAAATTTGGGGACAAGAGGTCCCCTAATTACAAAAAAGAATTGGAGACAAGGAGTTCCTTAGTTACAAAACAAACCACAAGACAGAAGCAAAAAGACAAAATATACAATACAACTCATAGTAAAAAGAAATAAGAGGAGTGGGGAGAGAGTGGATGGACACAACGGCACCATCACCCAGCCGCAAAAGGATGATGACGCCGCAGCCGAATGGCAAGAGTAATACGACTTAAGAGAGAAAGCAGCTTTCTCTGCCAACACTGAAGGCGATCAACAAGCTTTTGCTCCACGCCATCACATTAGGAGAGTGTAGGAGGCGACAATGTAATCTGAAGACCCACATAATCCATGAATAAGCCAGCAGCCTTACATCCAAAGCAAGCTTCTTCAAACTTGTCTCTTAAGCTCATGAACACTTCCTTTTTCAGCATCCCTGGCTTGTTTGTGGGCTTCAATTCCAAGGGTTTATTGTGATGTTGTGAGAAGTCCTACTTCTCCTTTAGATGCGAGAACCTCATTCTGGACGCAGAGGTCGGACTTTGATGGTCTCCAAAGCCAGACAAAGAGCTGGTCTTCTAAGGGCATAGGCCTTGGAATTGTGGACTCATTGAGTGATGTAAGGACCCATCAGCCTCCAAATTCTCTAGGGAACGCAGAGAGCAAGAGCATCCTTTTCGGGCCACAACTGAGGATCAGTGTTCCTCAATGTAACGGAAACCAAAATGATTGTTTGGAGAAGACAGGTTCGTGTGTAACAAGCCCCAAATCTTTACCAAACTATGTCTTCTCTGCAAAAGTTTGGCAAAATCTGGTCTTTCGCATCTAGGATGTCCCCAATTTGCAGTGGAACAGGATGTGACCCTATCTGAGATGTACAAAAGGGGAAGTCGTATCGATCATGTTCATCTGAATCGATCAATGCCAGTGCTGAGTTCTTTGTTAAGGCTTTCAGAAAATGGCTTGCACCCTTTTTATTCGGGATTCGCCTCGCCTCAGCCAAATGTGGGAGATCGCCATCTTGATGCTAGTTCTAATTGTAGTCTTAGTGCCAGTTTTTCTCCTGGGGAGATTGAGCTTTCTGAAGATTACACTTGCGTTATCACTCATGGGCCAAATCCGAAGACAAAACATGTCTATGGAGATTTTATCTTGGAGGAAGACCATTCGCTTGATATCCCTGTTACTAATAAGCCAGAAGAGTCAGGAGGAGGAGTGGCACAAACAGGCTGCAACTCTTTTGGGATGGGTGATTTTCTAAGCACCTGTTATACCTGCAAAAAGAAATTGGTTAATGGGGAGGACATCTATATGTACAGGTATTCTTTGCCCCATCCTTCTTAATTTATTTCAGGATTACACCAAGTCAAGCATTAGTTTAAAACCTTGCCAACATGTTTTCATCGTTTGACACAGTTATGTGAAGTTACTGACTGTTTATATAGTTGCTTCTGTGCTTCATACTGCAGATTCCATTACTGGATTTGTTTATTTGCTATATGTAACGGTTCTTCGTTTAAGGGGGATTTGTACTTCCTGTCATGTTGATCTTTTATCTATTCATACCCAATTTGTAATTTTAAGTTCTGCTGGAAAAAACTGTCGAGGAGAAATGGGAAACAATGCCAGCAATCTGCATGGCTCCTTGATATGATTATTCTTTTTTTTTTTGTTATTTTACAAATTACAATTTTATTCTTTTACTACCTTCTGCCTGCCGCTGTCGCCCTTTCTGGTTATTCAGTAGCAAAATCACTATAAAACTCTGGCTGCGAGCCTGCCACTAATTAGCTTATTGTCATTTTACATTACTTATAAATGGATACTTGTTCTTTTTTTTTTAATGTGTGTCATGCTGTTGTGGTATTCAAATTCATGGCAGCTCGAAAGCGAGCGTTGGAACCTTGTCCTCCTTCCAACTTGTTTAGATTTTTTTCCTGGATTATACTTCCGATATCTGTTTGGCACTTGATGTTTGAGCTGCACGGATTCATGTCAGATTAGCTTTTTTTTTCTTATTAATATTTCTGCTGATTGGTGATTCGTTTTCTAAGAGGTATATTCTATTGTTCTGCTAGTAAATTTTAGTTTCATATACCACTAGTTCATGGATTTTACAATCCTGCTTTTAAGAAATGCATCAATGTTCTCTCTCTCTCTCTCTCTCTCTCTCTCTCTCCCTCTTGTCATATTCAGGTTTGAAATTAGTTCTGAGTTTTCTTGTTTTCTGCATTTCTGCAGAAGCGAGCAGGCATTTTGCAGCCCTGATTGCCGCTGGCAATAGATTATGATCGATGAGGAAGTGGAGAAAAAGACAGTGAATTCACATCCTTCATCTGGATCAGCCTCCTGTGATACATTTTTCTTCCCCCCGACTTGGCAGTGGCAACATAATACATAAGAATATAATTAGTTCAACCATAATACCATTTTTTTTGGGTTTTGAGATAATGCTGCGGAAGGTTCAGAAAGATCTTAGCAAGGGTGAACTCATGTCTGATTCATGCTCAAACTTGTCTCCTAAGCTCATGAACACTTCCTTTTTCAGCATCCCTGGCTTGTTTGTGGGCTTCAGTTCAAAGGGTTTATCAGATTGTGATGCTGTGAGAAGTCCTACTTCTCCTTTAGATGCCAGGATATTCTCTGCCTTTGGAAGCTCATTCTGGACGCAGAGGTCGGACCTTGATGGTCTCCAAAGCCAGGCAAAGAGCTGGTCTTCTAAGGGCATAGGCCTTGGAATTGTGGACTCATTGAGTGATGTAAGGACCCATCAGCCTCCAAATTCTTTAGGGAACGCAGAGAGCAAGAGCATCCTTTTCGGGCCACAACTGAGGATCAGTGTTCCTCAATGTAACGGAAACCAAAATGATTGTTTGGAGAAGACAGGTTCGTGTGTAAGAAGCCCCAAATCTTTACCAAACTATGTCTTCTCTGCAAAAAGTTTGGCAAAATCTGGTCTTTCGCATCTAGGATGTCCCCAATTTGCAGTGGAACAGGATGTGACCCCATCTGAGACTGAACAAAAGGGGAAGTCGTATCGATCATGTTCATCTGAATCGATCAATGCCAGTGCTGAGTTCTTGTTAAGACTTTCAGAAAATGGCTTGCTCCCTTTTCATTCGGGATTCGCCTCGCCTCAGCCAAATGTGGGTGATCGCCATCTTTCTGCTAGTTCTAATTGTAGTCTTAGTGCCAGTTTTTCTGCTGGAGAGATTGCGCTTTCTGGAGACGGGGAGAGAGAGAGAGATGGTCTTTACCCGACAGATCTTTTCAATAAACCTTTTAGCAGCTTGACTCGTGGCTGGAATTATTCAACCGAAGGTCACCATTTATCGTAACAAAACTTATCTTATTATCAACAGCAACAGTATCACCAACGCAGGGATGTAGTTCACTCGAGGATGCTTTACCATGAAACTTATCATCATATTCTGTTACCGCTTCTGATGAAGATGTCTTGCTTCCAGTTTCCTCCGGGGTTGGGTCATTTCCTGAGGATGATACGCTCGTTGCGAAAGGTGCTGATTATAATAGGGTTTCCTCCGGAGAGCCCAATGTGGGAATTGGACAAGATGGTTGTGTGGAGAAAGACAAAGAGATGCCAATCGCTAGCTCTTCTGCGGAGTTCAACGTGACGGCAAATAATGAAGGTTCAGGAGATTGCGGTGCACTGTCAGTGATGAGGAACGAATATGGGGTTCCTTTGATTTCGCCTGAGGAGAGCAATGTGGATGAAGCAGGATGTAGTTTGGGGACTACATCCAGGCCTTGTGAAGGAATAAATGGCGGGTTGCATGAAAATGTCGTCTATCGTGGTAATCAGTTTGGCAACGACTGCCCCTCTGCCCAATCTGATGTGCTCAAGCATCATTCCACTCCAGACTGTCAGATTTCTATTGTTCAAAGGCATGCCGAGAACCAGTCACATTGTTCCTGGACAATGGAGGAGACTTGTCAAGAGAAAACCGAGCCATTTCAGGCGAATGGTGCTTCTAAACCTAGTCCTTACAACGAAAGGATGATTACTGTTGAAGGGTCAAATGAGTTTAGTAAGCTAACACTAATGGAGAGAGAATGTGGGGGTTCGGCTCTTTCTTCTAAGCATAACCTGTTGGGGTCCCAAATTTGCACCTCGGAAATCACATAATAGTTCAGTGTGGATAAAGCTAAAATATCACAGGCAAATGCTTATAGCCTTGTTGGTTGTCCCAAAGAAAATAGTTATATTATTGATACTGAGGGTGTCAACAAACATTGGCAGAGCAGAAAACATGTGGCGAGTCTTTAGATGTTTTTGCAGATAGCCATGTGGGGCAACAGTTAGGTACTTCAGAGATGACAAAGGATCCTTGTCAAGAGGAAGAATAACATAAGTACGGACTTCTTTCGTGACACTGCTCACTGTCACGAAAGCAGCAAAAAGATGGCATCAGAAAAAGAATGTGGGGGCTTCTGCTCCTGTTTGTGTTAAAATTGTCACGGTGAAATCATTATGTAGTCTGGCATTCATTAAAGAGCACGTGAAATCCAATGTTGTTAATAGTTGTCACTGTGAAGAAGGCAGAATCGTTGCTGGCATTGATGCCGTGGATGGCTTACCAAGAGAAACTAAAATCGCTCTTGAAGAACGTGCACCAACTGAGAGTGACAGTCAGAAAACATTACGTAGTTCAGGAATCACTCAAGAAACTTATCAAGGTTACACCAAGATATCATTTCATATGATGCCGATTCCTGCAGAGAAAGTGTGGGTCAAATTGAAGAGGCAGTGGATAGCAATAAATTACCATATGAAGAGAAGAAAATTTCTACACTATCAGTGGGCTATTCCCCTGAGACAGCTTCTTACGATCCGGTGGAGAGATCTGGGTCACCACCATCAAGATTATCCATAACACATCAGACTGATACAGAAAGGATTTCAAAAGGCAGGATTGGGAGAAGCCGTTGGGCATGCGCTCCGGGAATCGCCTCCGCCTTTCGGTTCATCGTCGATCGATAGAAGGGAGAGATCGAGGAGGAGGAGAAGAACGCCAAGGGAGAGGAGAGATGAGGGAGATCATAAGCATCCACATCGGGCAGGCGGGAATTCAGGTGGGGAACTCCTGCTGGGAGTTCTACTGCCTCGAACATGGGATCCATCCCGACGGCATCATGCCAAGTGATACTTCTGTAGGTGTTGCGCACGATGCTTTCAATACCTTTTTCAGCGAAACTGGTGCTGGCAAGCATGTCCCTCGTGCAATTTTTGTGGATCTAGACTGGGTTCATTGCTGTTGGAGCGTTTGTCAGTTGATTATGGCAAAAAATCAAAGCTTGGATTCACCATCTATCCCTCTCCTCAGGTTTCCACAGCTGTTGTGGAGCCCTATAACTGTGTTCTTTCCACACATTCTCTTGTAGAGCACACTGATGTTGCTGTTCTTTTGGACAATGAAGCTATTTACGACATATGCAGGCGTTCTCTAGATATTGAGAGGCCAACATATACCAATCTGAACAGGCTTATCTCTCAAATAATATCATCTTTGACTACTTCATTGAGATTCGATGGCGCAATTAATGTTGATATCACGGAATTCCAGACCAACCTTGTCCCGTACCCTCGAATTCATTTCATGCTTTCTTAGATGCACCAGTTATCTCTGCTGAGAAGGCTTATCATGAACACTTATCTGTTCCTGAGATAACTAATGCTGTTTTGAGCCGTCAAGTATGATGGCAAAATGTGACCCCAGGCACGGAAAATACATGGCTTGCTGTTTGATGTACCGGGGTGATGTTGTGCCCAAGGATGTTAACGCTGCTGTTGCAACTATCAACTATCAACTATCAAGACCAAGAGAACTGTTCAATTTGTTGACTGGTGCCCAACTGGTTTTAAATGCGGTATCAACTATCAACCTCCCACAGTTGTTCCCGGAGGAGATCTTGCTAAGGTCCAAAGGGCTGTGTGCATGATCACCAACAACACTGACGTCGCCGAAGTTTTCTCGCGCATCGATCACAAATTTGACCTCATGTACGCGAAGAGGGCGTTCTTTCATTGGTACGTTGGTGAAGGAATGGAAGACGGTGAATTGTCCGAGGCGAGGGGGGACCTGGCTGCTCTGATACCATGTTGAAGTGGGAGAGAAATGGAGAATGAGAAATTTTTTACGTGGAGCAGCAGCCCCTTTGATTTCCTCTATTTTCTTTTTCTCTGTTTTTTTTCCTTTGCTTTACAAGGCTATATATAATACATGATGAATATGAACGTTAAGAGACATTACATACATGTATCAAGAAGTAGAAGATTGATCGGAAAGAGATGATACGCACCTGAGATGTTGTTTGGCCAAACCCACGTTGTGAACACATGATACCACAAACAAGATGCTTATAAATAGCAAGCGGGTCCGTGAATCTCCTAATTACTATTGTTTAAGAACCATTAAGAATAGAAAATGGACTGTCATCGTCTAATAAACTAAAATAGTTCAAATGGAAACTTTTTATTTCAAAAATACTTATTACTATTTGCTTAACTAGTCTACGACAGATTGCTTACCCATTGCAATACGATTAATTAGACAAGGAATTGAAAAGCCAAATGCATCTAGCTCATTCTTTTATTATATTATTATTATTATTATTATTATCGAGTTTCAGCTTTCATTTTTACGAAGATGATTCGAACGATGGCTCAAGAAATTATCTAAGTGAGACGGTAAAACTTGTTGATTGGCCAACAATGTCACAAGAGTGTGGGGTGCAGGTGCGGGAGCCGGAGCAGCACATCCTAAAATATTTAGGTGTGGCAGTGAATTTTTAATTTATTATATATAGAACAAAATAAGCATGTATACATTATCATTACAATTTAATTATATGTGTATAACATACTTGAATAATTGTATTGTATAAAAAGATATCAGAACAACATGTATTATATAAGTAATTTAGTAATATGACATTTTAACTGGGCACGGGTGTGAGTCAGAGCCGTACCCATGCCCGGTGCACGCCCGACTCGATGCGACTCAAGTGCGACAGTAAAATAGAAGAGTCCATTGACTTAGTCGGCCAGATCTTTTCTAGGAACAAATTTGAAAGAAAGACTTAGACATTAATCAAACGATTTGAGGTGCAATGGCAGAGCTCTGGAAGTGTTCCTCCTTTAACTACTTACACATAAAATTCCTTGAACCAAAATCTACCTCAAATCCTTTGAGTACGAGTCTTTTTCTTTCTATTTTAACATTCATCACGAACTTACATTGGGACTAAGCCTTTTAGAATGTGACAACCAGTAGTTTCTTAAACCCTTGTCAACATTTCATGACAATAATAACCCATTGATGTTTTTGTTAAATATCCAATTTATTTTTTTATCATATTAATTGCTGTTATGGTCATTAACATAGAGTATTGTAATGAACTTAATTGAATCAAAGTCTACCTCAACTCCATATGACATTTTTTATTATTCTTAAACAAATCAGCAATTTCCTTTTCAAAAGATAAGTTGGCATTCATTGTAATGAACTTAATTAATTCATATGTTGTCATGGAAAAAAAATTAGTTGCTCATTGTTGCCAAACATATGGTCTCTCTTACTATGCATTGGTGTCCCGCTAATTAAAGTTCCATCTATCATCCGTCTGTTGACTTTCTCCTTGGGCATGCGTTGACTCTGGGTAGTTCTTTTTTTGTTTCTTTTTTTTTTTTACTTTGCATTTATGTGTGTGGAGAGTTTTGACTCGCCAACTCCTTCTGATCCTCCCCTTTTCTTTTGAAAAAATATTATGTTGAGCTTATCTAGAGGCAAAGGGAGGGGGCCCATCTCGCCATGGCCCCACCCAAGCCAATTGAAAAATATATATATATATATATATATTGAAAAAAATAAAAAGTTTTAATTGCACTAGGTATTGTTTGGATTCAGATTTAATTTAATCCTACTTAGATTCAAAGGTTGAACTGCCCGCACCTTAAAAAAATCATGTCTCCTGAACTTATATGGTATTTTCCTTTAAGAAAGAGTTTGTTTAAGCTTTGAAACCTTTTGGCACTAGCGATTGACACGATTGAGGCAGTTACCAATTAAAATAAAGGAAAATAAGATTCAATTCGATGGTATATGGCTTAAACTCAAGAACAAAAGAAGGCCCATATGATGATTAAATGGGAAAATTTAAAAAAAAATGTTTTTATTAAAAGACAAAAATACCCTGACAAAAAAAATGTGGTGGATCTAAGCGGACAAATAAGATGCGTATGATGGAACTTTCACACAAACTGCACACTTTTAACCTAAAACAAACCAATTTTTAAACTACAAACAAGAACTTTGGTTGAAAGAAAAAAAAAAGGCCAAAGACACACAAGTTTTAAAGTACAAACAGAAGGACCGTGCTTAAGGGGAAAAAACCACACACACATACTATGGCCAATATTGTAAAAACTTTATCTACAGCAGTCAAATGTCCAATTCATGTTGAGCTCCCTCCTAATCCTCGCCTTCCGCAAAAGGTAATTCACGACGGTGGCCCCTATGCCTATGAAAACGAATGCAGAGAGAGTAAGCATAAGTGGAACCTTTCTGGTTGTGGGGCAGTATATCAACCATGCACCGATCACGTAGTCGATCAATATGCATATGGCCGAGAGGTCCGTGAGTGTTTGCGATACGTCCCACCGGCAGATGAGCCTCTCTCTGGTGAACGCCACAAAGGTGGACTGCATGACGACAATGGCGACGGAGGTCAGCAGCGCGACCACGTTGAAGAACAAGAAGGCGTCGAAGAGCCGGTCACTGCTCAGAATGGCCCTCCCTGCAAGAGGACCGTCCTGGTACACACCTCCCGGCGGGTTCAGCAGCGTCGAGAACGCCAGGGTTGCGATCAGAGCGGCTGCGACGACGGTCGTGTTCAGGACGCCGTGCAGATGCTTGTCTGGAGCCTCACGACGACTCCAGAATCTGCCTACACGTCCTGTGATGCAGTGGGCTTCTGTGAGGACAGCAATCATTTGTCCAAACTCAGGATGATTGTGTTCTTCAATGGCAATGTCCAGAGCTGTCTTCCCCACGTTGTTATGAGTGTTCACACGCACTTCTTTCTCCTTCAATATGAAACTCATCAACTGTAAATTTGAGAAGTTAGTTAAACTATTAAGAGCAAGCACCCTTCCCCCCTCCCAAAAAAAGAAACGGAAAAAGGTCTCTCTCTCTCTCTCTCTCTCTCTCGCTCTATATATATATATATATATATATATATATATATATATATATATATATATATATATATATATATAGAGAGAGAGAGAGAGAGAGAGAGAGAGAGAGAGAGAGAAATTGGTGCAAAGATATTCTCAAAAAACAAATAAGCAACATCCTAATATGTTTATAAAATCTATTTTGATATAAAACATGCTTTGAGTCTGTTTTTATGAAAAATGTTGAATTTTATATCATCAAAATGGTGACGCTACTTGAGCCATTCATTTTTGCTTATTATAAAAACACTATTAAAAACCCAAAAAATGATCAACTTAACATGCATTTTGCATGAACCTATCTTTATCATATTGGTAAGGTTGAATTAAAAAAAAAAAAAACCTGAAATGTAATATTAAACGGGTTTGGTTTTTGTCCTTGACCCATTCGTTTGGTTAATAGTGTTTTTATAATAAAGCAAAAATGAATGGCTCAAGTAGGGTCACCATTTTGATGATATAAAATTCAATATTTTTTCATAAAAACTGCTTGACTCAAAGCATGTTTTATATCAAAATAGATTTCATAAACATATTAGGATGTTTATATGCTTTTTAGAATATACTTTGTACCAATTTATCTCTATCTCTCTTTCTCTCATATATATATATATACACACTATTTCAATGGCCAGATAGTTGCTAAATACCATTGTAAAATGTGTATTTAAGATGTGCAATTGTTTGGCCGGGGTTTTTAAGATGTGATGCACTTTTTCTGATGGATTTTAATGAGACAAAATGAAAAAGTAACCAGTTGACCATATAAGTAGCTGACTTATTGTAATTTTTCTCACACACACAACGTGTGTGTGTGTGTGTATATATATATATATATATATATAATTGATAGATTCCATGCCACTAGATCTGCCATCAAAACTAGATTAAAATATTTTGACCTTATCAATGTTTTGAT
Source organism: Nymphaea colorata (assembly GCF_008831285.2). NCBI lineage: Eukaryota > Viridiplantae > Streptophyta > Magnoliopsida > Nymphaeales > Nymphaeaceae > Nymphaea > Nymphaea colorata. The sequence goes on from NC_045143.1 coordinate 3,053,754, forward strand.
GAAAAGTTAACATATATATATAGTTAATTGTTTTTTGAGTTCTTTGAAGTTCTTATATATGCAGTAATAAGAAAATTAAAATCGACTCTTAAAATATCATTATTTTTAACAATAGAAGAGTGAACATTTCCATAAATACTGCTTGAACTAAGTCATGCTTGAAGTTAAATTAGTAATAATTATAAACAGTTTGAAACGTGTATATGTTGTTTAAAATGTCCTCTAACAAGAATTTAAGAGAGCAAATCACCTAAATGGGCTCCAATGTATCAACTTTCCTGTACATATATGTAATATACATAAATTTGAATGATTAATTTGAATGCATCTCGTACTTAAGTGGTCTGGCATTCGCCTATAATATATATATATATATATATATATATATATATATATATATATATATATATATATATATATGAAATCTAAAAATATGATATTTCACGATGTGTCTGACTAAATTAGAAAACTGAAAGTTTTTCCTTAAGAAACACTTTCATGATAGTGGGCCTTCAAATATTGGGAGAGAGAACCTCCATTGATCTTCTCATAACGCTGAGGTGCAGAACGGTGTTTCCATCTTCATCAGTTTTCCTAGCATGTTTGCGGGGATTATATGCCAGGTAAGTACACCTAAAGGCCTCGTGCTGACCATTCTTCGCCATTAAATGGAAGATGTTCTCGCCACCACTGGTGACTTCTTTAATGGCTTTAGGCTTCTTATCAAGAATCTCACGGATTATGTCCGTCTCGCCGTTTTTTGCTGCCAAATGTAGAGGTGTTAGTCTCTGTGGCCCATAAGTTTTGTCCACGAGATCCGGTCTGTTGGCCAGCAAGAAACAGAGACGAACACCTGAAGATGTTGGCCATCAAGCAAGTCGCAATTGAAGCTCAGAGCAGTAGAAGGATTGATTGCAACCATTACCATGTAACCAGTACTGGAATAAGAATATATATAACTAGTCATGTGACTGGAGGGACTGGGTTTTCTTCCTGGTTTTTGCTCAATATTGATGCTCACAAACATAGAAAATGGATCGTAAGATAAGATTTTCAGAAGATATTGAAATGAAGACACAATTAGATCCATAAGCCTGCATATGTACCACTATGCCTTGGGCTTTTTCGGAGAGTAATTGTCCTCCATGATTATTTGGTTGATTGTAAGGGTTACCAAATAATTATATTGTGCTTGGATGGTCGTCCCTTGCAAAAACCGAAAATAAAAATTGAACTCTAAATTTGAATAGATATATAATCAAAGCGGCCAAATTAAGAAGTAGAGGATTGATGAGAAAGAGATTATACACACCGGAGATGTAGTTTGACCAAGCCCAAGATGTGAACACAACATACCACAAACAAGATACATATATATATATATATAGCAATGGTCTATGAATCTCCTAATTATTATTATTGTTGTTATTGTTCAAGAATCGATTAAGAAAATGAACTGTCATTGTCTATTAAACTAAAATAGGTCAAGTGGAAAATATTTATTTCATAAATAATTATTAATGTTTGGTTAACTAAGTCAACGTGAATTGCAAACCCATTGCAATACAATTAATTAGACAAGGAATTGAAGAAGCCAAATGAATCTAGCTCATTCTTTTATTATTATGATTATAGTTGAGTATCAGCAATCGTATTTTAGGAAGATGTTTCGCTCAAGAAATGATCGAAATGAGATGGTTAACACTTGTTGATCAGCCAGACCTTTTCTAGGAACAAGTTTGAAATAAATACTTACACATTAACCAGACCATTTGAGGAGCAATGGCAGTGCTGTTGAAGTGCCCCTCCTTGACCACCGACACATAAAATTCCTTGAGCCAAAATCTACCTCATCTCCTTTGAGTTTGAGAATTTTTGTTCTTCTTAAACAGACCTGTGATTTCCTTTTTAAAAGACATGCTGGCCTCCGTAGTACCAGGCTTGGGCTCTTTGGCCTGACAGATCTCAACCTATGCTTTAGCAGTTTTGATTCTAGCACCAAAAAACATGGGAACGCAAACACTTAACCAATTGACCAATCTTTAATAAGCCCCTTAGCATTCTTTACCATCTTAGATTGGGACTAACTTTTTAAAATGTTCCAACGAGCAATTTCCTAAACCATTCTGGACATTTTGAGACATTGATAGCGTAGTTTAATCCGTGATGTTTTAGTTAAATACCTAATTTACATTTTATCATATTAAATTCAGCTTTGATCATAAACATACAGGATTCTAATGAACTTAATTAAATCAAAATCTACTTCATCTCCTTTGAATATGAGATTTTTGCTTTGTTCTTAAACTGATCAGCAATTTCGTTTTCAAAAGACAACTTGGCGTTCATCGTAATGAACTTATGTAATTCATACGTCGTCAGAGAAGCAAAATTAGTTGCTTATTGTTGCCACATATGGCTTCTCTTGCTATGCATTATAATCTGCATCGATCCGTTGACTGCATTTCCTTCAGTATGCGTTGACTATAAGTAGTCCTTTTCCTTTTTCTTAAAAAAAAAAATGAGAGAGAGTGTGTGACTTTGCAATTACGTCTGCGGAGAGTTTTGACTCAGCCAACTCCTCCTCAGCCTTCCCTTTTTCTTTTGAAAAAAATAATCTGTTGCCCTCGGATTACCAAGGACTTTGTTTATGCTTTGAAACCTTTTCGCACTACCAGAACCAACAATTTCGATTGCAGGGTCACTGATTTAATAACTTTAACATTGTGTGTGTGTGTGTGTGTGTATATATATATATATATATATATATATATATAATGTAAGAAATCATTAATGTAAAATTAAACAAGCTTTGTTTAATAAGATCTAAAGTACTTGGGGAGCCATTCAAATTCTCCAAAATCCTCATTGAATGTAGGATAAAAAATTATTCAAGGTTTTTGATTTCTAACCAACACGCTCCATTCTCTTTGAGTGGCCCTTCCCCCATGGCCGTAGGCATTCCAAGAAATTACTTTGATGAGGAATGAGGAACAATGATCTGTGTGAGCCTAGTCCCGAAATATTGATCAGATTCAGGCCCATCATGCATCTTACAACCCACATCAGGAACTTTAATAAAGTTGTTCTGCTTATGAGGAGAAACCCTTTCCACTGGAGTCCCTTTTGATTTCATCGATACTCCCATTTTTTAACTGCACCCACTTCCTGACTTTTAAGAGCTCTTTTGTTTCGGCTGTGTCTGTTTTGATCGAGCTATCCTCTTCGTTTTCCTCCAAAGATCCCTTGCTCTGCCATGGAATGGTCCGCCTCTATATCAAAATCTACTAGAATACTTGAAGCAAAGGTCTCCATCATCACCTTCTCCTAACATGAAACTCCTTCATTGTACCTTTTGCCATCATCCTTGTCGTCAATCAACAATTCTTCACGATTCTTCTGTGTCATAAGCTCCGCGAGCTACACCTTTCTCCGTGATTGCTTGAGGCAATGGCCGGTCCTCTGTCATTTCATTTAAGTACTGCAGAACTACAATTTGGTTAGCATTTTCTGCAGCAGGTCCATGGCATGGTTTTCTTTTTGCAATAGTGACCAAATCCCAACCATCTCACACTGCCTGCTCCTTTTAAGCATCAACAAAAGAAACATGCCCCATGCAAAATCGATCCACAAAGAGAAGACTTTTTTCTATTTTCTTATTCTACAACTTGTTCAACATGTGGTTAAGCTTAGTTATTATGATCTTTATGGAAACATGCCTGATTTCGACAAATGCAACAACTTTGGAAAGATGAAGAATGACAAGAAGAAGCGAGTGCATGTTGACCATCTAAAGTTCCTAAAGAAATCTTTGTGAGGATTGTGGCTTCGGGAAATGACATACTGGAATGTGACGGTGAACACGAGATTGAAACCTCAAACGACTTTTGTGTAAACCGCCTTGCTGCACTGCAGTGTGCTTATGCCCCATAACTTCAAATAGCGTCCGCAGTCTGCCATTTATTTAAAGCACCGGTGCACAAGTCAGTCATTAACTTGTTCTTTTTCTCCTCAGAAGAAGACGAATCGCCTTCTTAATGGGAACAAGGCAGGGTGGGTTCCTGAATCGCCTTTAGGCTTCTGCCGTCTCCTCCTCTTTCCACTGCTGCCAAATGCAGAGGTGTTAAATTATTGGAATCTTAGTGAGGACCTGCATGTGTTATTATTGATTTATACATTGCATGTTAAGGGATAGACTCATAATTGTGGTCAATTGGGATGAGTCTAATTCTTATTTCTAAGAATATGATAAAATTCATATATGTAGATACCAGATATGGATTTTTGGCCTGGATTCAAAAATGCACTATCAAATACATGGAAGTTGGCAGTGCATTTTAGATCGAGTGGACTACTTGAGTTAGCAACCTAATGTGCGTAAGTGAGAAATACTGATGGAGGGATGGTCTTAGCTTTATATATATATATATATATCAGAAAGAAATTTAAAATAAAATAAAGATCAGTCGCACAATGTCGTGTTGACCTTTAAAATTCTGTTTGAAAGCAGATGAAGGGCTGAATTAAGATCTGAGGATCTACGATCCAATGATCTTAAAAACTGAGTTTATGGCTTTTTTTATTCTCTCACTGTGTCTCTATTTCTGCTTCCTACGAAATCTTTCCTCGTGGATCTGTGATCTGCACGAGAGGTTGGGGTCTGATCTTAAAACCATGGATTTCTCTCCTTTGTCAAAGATTTGAAATTCATGATTTTGAGTTCAGAGGTTTGCTAAAACCGTGGATCTCACCATAAAATCCTGCCTCAGATCTGAAACTGGAAGCTATCAAATAAGGCCTAAGGTTCTCCTTGAGAAAAACCCACTTCCAAATATTTCTTTTTTTTTTTAAGGTTAAGAAAAGAAAAAGATCAGTTGCAGTCTACTGAAAAGTAAGGACTTTGAGTTCCGCCGGAAATTGTTGTCGTTTCTAATTAATTACTTTTGGTGCCTCAAACTTTTTGGTTGAGCAGCGGGAGGGCAGGAAGCCCTTAAAGATTTGGTTGGATTCCGTTTTATGCTGTGAGAATTTCTGCATCTCACTGTTTTCCTGCTTTTGACGTCGTGAATGCTTTTTCTCTTTTCGCTTTAATTTCGACTCCGTGATTACGCGCCTAGATATAAAAAGTGGTGGATGGAATTTTCAAACAAAAGTTTAAGTATACAAAAAATCTTTAGAACAATGCTTATATGGGTTGTTGTTCGATCTGGCATTGAATCATGGATCCGATTGAGAAGCCGGTACTAATCAAGACCACGAAATCCCAAATCCGGATATAAACCGGATCTGTACCCAGCAAGGGCTTGATTGAGTCAGGGGAAGCCACTGGTTCCAGTGGCAGTGATAATGTATGTTGCTTAGTATCTCAACACACTTCCTCCATATAATATATATATATATGGTCTCAATAATGTTTTAGTCAGAACCATACACCAAGTTAGTCATTTTCTGAGGTTAACGTGTTTTTCTTGTAATTAAGAAAAAAAATAAACGGCTCTTATATTACCAATTTTTTTTATACTAAAAAAACAAGTATTTTTATTAAATACAACTTGAATTAAAACATATTTTATGTTGAATTAGTATTTATGAACTTAGTTGAATGTTTATATTTTATGAAAAATGCTTTTGACAAAAAAATAAAAGGTAGATTTTTATCTCTGACCTAAGTAGTCTGGTGTATGTACCAAGTTTTCCATAAAATTTATAACGTAAGTTTAGGGCCATTGTCTTTTTCCTAAGTAAGATCATGCGGCTTTCGTTTACCAAGTAAAAGCACAAACCCGCCCACACAGAGAGAAGCGAAATGCATGTCAATAAGTGGAAACCACTAAAAAATAACAAGCTTGTCTTACATCACCTTCGACTGAAAGTGGTTTTCAGGTCTCCGTTTGGACAGGACAAGCTATTTATTCATGCATGGAACGGACACAAGAACAACCTAAATCAAACAGTTAATTTAGAGTGGAACAAAGTAGCCCAAGTTGAGGACGGCGGGCTCGCCGGGAGCAGAGAGGTCATGGAAGACTTCGACCTTCAAATACTGCACCGCATTGTGATTCAGGACCTTGACAATCAAATGGAAGGTGTAGTGTTCCGTCCCACGGTCCAGCACCTGTGCGTCCACCACCTGCAAGAACTTGAGCTTCTCGTGAGTCTGCTGGTCATGCCTTTCCACCGCAAAAGCTCCCAAGCTCTGAACGTCGTCGCCGCTGGGGATGGAAACCCAGTTGGAGGGTGGTGGCCGAGCAGCAGCCACCAAAGCCATGGCTGCCGTGGTGATGAGAAGGAAATGGAGGAGGCTTCCCATACTGATCACAGTGACGAAGAAGAAGGAGTGTTTTGTGAATCTGTGGTTGTTGCTGACGATGCCTTGTTCAGTGTCGTTTCAGGTGATATTTATAAGCAGGGATTGGGGGGAAGAGGGTGATATTATATGTGAGGCAACGTGATTCATTGGTGTGGTTGTCTGCTCAAGGGGGAGAAACCTTAGGCTGTAAGCCTTGACAATTCCCACTATCATTGGCAGCGAGAACTCTTTAAAAAACCCAGACCCCCCTGTATACGTGCACCTATACTCCACTCCTAAAATACCTTATCCTCTCTCTCTCTCTCTCTCTCTCTCTCTCTCTCTCTATATATATATATATATATATATATATATATATATATATATATATATATATATATATATATATATATAAATGAGTGAATGGTTCTTGGACCAATTAGAATCACTTATTTACTAAATGACTTCATCACTTTTTTCTTTTCGTCTTTTTCTTGATCACTCATCATGATAGATCTGATAGCCTTGGATGGCTAAATGTTTAAATCTGTCACTAAAACAATGCTATAAACCTTCGCTAAAACCACAATAAATTGCAGCTATACTATAAACGATTACCAATGCTTTCGTTGTGCAGTGTGTTTATTAACGATTTAAAAAAAAAAATATTATCCAGCACCATTCAGCGGGCGCGATTAAACATACAATCTGAATCTGATGTAATGTATTCGGTGGTGTGCTATGAGATTCCAGAAGATTTTTCGTCTAAATTTGAATTATAGAGATATATCAGAGGCAAGAAAGCAAAAAAAACACATTATTATTTGTTTAATCTTATACCTTTTTTATTTTTATTAATGTTTTTAATTGTATAAACTTAAATATATTGCATTCGTTTGCATGGTTGGATTGAGAATACAAACGGAAAAAATAGAAAATAAAAGTGGAAGGCACGACTGCTTGCTAGTTGCCAGTTGGAGTTTGGCAGAACTGGGTGAAATTCTATTCAACCATGATAAATCTTAGCTAGGACGATGGCCCTTAATCAAATCCATTGCTTCACACGTGTCATCTTATGCACCGCCAAACAAAATAATGAAATTTTTTAGGGCGAATAATATATTATAGATAGAATTTGACTTTCAATTATTTTATCAAACATAAGCAATATATTGTTTCTCATCACAAATTATTGTTAAGTGTCTCCCGCATGGCTCGCATGTGCTTCATTTGCCAAGTTGTGCCACTATTTGCTTTATCCAAAATAATCAACGTAAGCCCAAGCACCGACTCGAATGCAAATGAATCCCACATGACTCGAATGTAAATGGGTACTGATTCAATTGAATCATCTCGAGATCAATTGCCCGATTCTAAACTGCTTCGTTCAGCAGCGGTTCTAACTATTACACAATGTATAGAGCCAAGAAATGAACAATAGTTGACGATTATAAATAAATTAATCTATCACATGTTGTTTATTAGTTACTCGGAATCAAATCCTGCTGGAGGATAGGCCTCCCACCAATTTATTATAAATGTTATTATTAGCTATTACTTTCAAGTTGTGTTCATAAAGTATAATTATTCGATTGTAAATATTTAATTGGTAGTTGCTTGTTATTAATAGATATATTAAAATCTTTCATCATTTTGCAGGAAAGTATAAGTTGCTGAGCCAAGTTAATAGTCGGTGGATCGGAGTACATTTATATATTAAAATGGATGCTGACCTGTGAGGCAATATTTTACCGTTTCACATATAATCTCGACATGTACTTTCATCATATGAAATATGACGTAAAATTAATCTTGTTGAGCAACAGCATCACAAAATTTGGAATTTTATTTCTTGTCAAGGTCTTTGTAGTGCAAATGCAGGGGCAGAGATACGTGGTGTTCCCAAGAGCATACTTCGCTCAGAGCATAATCTAAAACCTTAAATTGACATGTTGAACTTGGGTGAACTTAGAGGTCCAATTATATGAAATAGTCTCATCACTAGACTCACTGCTCCAAAGTTAATTGAAAATTTGTTAATTATATATTTAGTGGTCATCTACCCTTATGCAGATCTGATCGTCCGTTTCATAATCTAGAATCATATAGTATAGATTTTCATCAGCTTTCACGGGTGTATGGACGAGTGTTTATATTCACTGAAGAAATCACAAAATTCTAATTTGAAAAATGATTTTCATTTCTATAAAGCCCTTGTTTATGCCTCAATTAAAAAGCAACTCAATTACTCTGTTTTCTAGGCTTAGACCATGTGGTGCTTAGAGTTTAGGTTTCTAAATTGCAGCCAGGGAAAACGCTGTTTGGGCAGTTACAAGTTTCAGCGGCATGATGGCATCTATCATGGTAGATAGTTTGAAAGAAAAACGTAGAGAAAAATGGGATAAGTTTATGCTTTTTCATCATTTATTATTAGTTCACATATTTTTTTTTCTTGTTTTTCTCTTAATAACGATGAATCTAACCGCCTTCATGGGTGAAAAAGAGTAATTCTGGATAGTCAAACTCATAAATCTTCCAAAGAGTACTAGAGTGAAAACAGCAAAATTAATTTAATAAATCACATTTTGGTGTGAAAATATAAATTGTTTCTCATATTATTATTATTATTATTGTTATTGTTATATATGAACCTCCATAATGCCTGCTTAGCAAACAAAATGGAAGTCAAGCTATATATATTCGACCACCATCTTTTACAGTTTGCTTCTAAGTGTTTAAACCTTATATAATATCCACATATGTGAGCATAGTGTCTCAGACAGGCACTTTGCTATGCACTATTTACATATCGGTGTCCTCCTTTTTCAACACAAAGGGTTGACATCATGAAAGATCCAAACTGAGACTTTCTTCTTACTAGCCTCCCACTCAGCCGTTTGCACCAACTCCCTTGAAGATTCTACAATGGTCATTGATCATATACAATATGTGTGGCGTAAATATTGTTGTGGAACTACATTTCAAGTTTAGATTTTTTGTTTCTTGTCAATGTTTTGATAGTGCAGATCATGTGATCATAGGTTCCATTACATCTAATCGGAGTCTTTGATCAGCATTAATTTCACGCGTATGCACGGATGAGAGCTTATATTCACCAAAGGAATCACAAAATTTAAATTGGAAATTGTTTTATCTTTATAAAACCCCTCTTTATGCTTTTTTTTAATGCAAGTTTATTAATGTGTTTTCTACATTTGAACTGTAGAGACCACGACTCTGAGTTTGATACTCAGAGATTTGGTTTCTAAATTGCAGCTCTAGAACCCAAAATTAAACGGTATCTCTGGAAGTTTTCGTGGACCAAGATGTATATATATATAGAGAGAGAGAGAGACTAAAGAGGCAATGTCGCCCTGGGGACTTTGTCGATGGTCATACACACATATATAGTAATATGATTTATGAGTCAATTAATCGACTTTATATGATGAAGAAAGTTTGTGAGTCGCATCTCCCAGCAGTGTTCCAGCGGAATCAACTTACAATGATTGGTTTAGATGGTGCAGCGTGTAAAGTTATCTATTCAAAGTCAATTATAAATTATTACATGTCATTGATATTTTGTCAGACCATATAAGATTTTTGAAAATGTGTGTGTATATATATATATATATATATATATATATATGTGTGTGTGTGTGTGTTGAAACCAAACAGTTAAGTTAGGGATAACTGGATGCTTTAATTTTTTGCAAAAAAAATATTTTAAATAAAATATAAACGTCTTAATACATAGTTAAAAATATATATTTTGACATACAACATGCTTTTGATTCAATTTGTTTTTATAAAACAATTTTGATTTCTCTATTATCATTCAAACATCAAAACTAAAGTGTCTGGTTATTATGTTTGACCTAACTACTCCCCGGTTTATACGAAACAGAATGGAGATAGAGAAAGAGAGGAAACAGAACAGATGTAGGTGCGACCGTCATCTTTAGTTAGAAGAAGTAGTAGGTGCAGGATGCCTGCATATTCCACTAGAAAATGCCCTCCCCATGGGCTACAAACTTTGGAATAATCTACTAAGTGGAAAATTATTCTGTCCAATAGTCAGTTCACATGACTTGCAGTCTCAAGTTTCTTCTTCTTAATTGATGATGACCTTCACACCATGCTTGCTAACACGCTTACTTCACCAAATTTATATACTGATTCTATCATCAACTTATAAGTATCACCTCTTTCAACCAAAACCTGGACACCACCCTACCCTTCCACCAACTTCACTCTCTTCTTTCTTTCCACCTTCCATCTGCTTCTCCTGCCTAGCTAGTATTCTTCGTATCCCACTGCCAAAATGGGGAGCCGCCTTCTTCATTTCCTTCTCATCACCATGGCAGCCATGGCCTTCCTTGCCGCCGCTCGTCCGCCGCCCTCCCGCTGGCTTCCTGTCCCCGACGCCGAGAAAGACAACCATGTCCAGGGATTAGGCGAATTTGCAGTGAAAAGGTATGACGAGCAGAACCACGCTCAGTTGGTGTTTCTACGAGTGGTCTGTGCTGTGGTGATGGACAGAGGGACGGAGCATTACACATACAAGCTGGTCGTTCAGGTTCTGGACGACTATAAAGTGCGCTATTACGATGTTGCTGTGCTGCAGGACTTATCTGCACCGGGACAACCACCCGTCCTGAATTTGGGCTCGTTCGTCCCCACTTTTTACGTTCCTCCGTCCCCTAGCTGGGTTCACATCCCGAGCGACCACGGTGTTCAGGACTTGGGTGCCTTTGCCGTGAAAAGGCACGACGAGCAGACGCACGGTAAGCTCAAGTTCTTAGAGGTGGTGGACGCACAAGTGCTGGACCGTGGGACAGAACACTACACGTTCCGTTTGATCGTGAAGGCGCTGGACCATAATGGTGTGAAGTATTTCAAGGTTGAACTCTTCCATGATCTCTCCGCTCTCGGCCAGCCTCCTGTTCTGAACTTGGGTTACTTTGTACCGAACTAGATTCCTGCGTCGTGGAGTTCTGTGTACATTTTCGTACCGAACAAATAAGTGTCCAAATTCGAATTGTCATTTGAATTCGGTTGCTCGAGATGAACAAGTATTTTATTTCATTCGGGCGATGTTTTTATTTCTCTTTCTTTTATTTGGATTGAAATGTCCAAAATGCCCATTTTGTTTTGAATTGCAGGAGACCTTCCTGCATTGCATGATTTGCCCCCTTTGTTTTAGAAAGGGGAGGGGTTGCATGTCGAGCTCGAGCATCAATTCACAAACGTTAAACGCATAAAGTTTATAGCAACAGAAGTGAAACTTTTCAGAGTCCTAGCTAGTATACCATTCAATTCGAGCGCCTCATATATTACATTGGCACAACACTCACACTCAAACCGACCAACTACCTTATGTCTTTGGGGGCCCAAGAGCAGAGATACTATTATTTTGGACGTGCAACTAAATCACTTGGCTCTAAGTGCACTTTATTGGCATAGCAAACCGATCAAAATATAAGCATAAGCTTTGAACATAATGAATGTTGTGAAAAATGTTGATCTTTTTTATGTCACTCAATAAAAATGACCAAATTTTTATTTTTAGGTTTGAAACTGCCCTCAATTTTTCAATAAATGTTTAGCATCCCCATCACAGTCTAAAATCTCTCTCTCTCTCTCTCTCAGCTTACATTCTAATTAAAAATCGACTCATTTTAATGAGGAAGTCATTCCGAGCTTACAACCTGGAGCCAGGCTGATGTAATTTCGAATGTGCAGTCGGACCTCTTAGTGGAGTTCAAACTCATGAATGTATGATCATTTGCTAGTTGGGTTTCAATTCAATTTTAAAAAATAGTCTTGAGTTCAATCCAAATCCAATTACAGGGAATCTAATTAAGTTAAATTTGAGAGGAAGAAGGTCTAACTCATTTAAAACCACTTACATCCATCAACGACTGGTTATCATTTCCGAACTACAAACATATTCCACAACCACCAAACATGCGCGGTTTCAATACCTTTAATTACGATGGTGAATCCATGCCCAATACAGATTAGGCCCTTGCGCCCTTCATATCACTGTCGTAAAGATCAGTGTTTGTTAGTCACTAAGTATTGTATCTAAGATGTCAATAGACCGGATTTAGATCCCCATCCTACCAAACCAAATTAAAAAAAAAACAGATAAAAAATTTTTTGATCTTCTTCTATTAAAAAATCAGATTGAATTCAATTTCCCTTTTGGATGTAACTAAATGTTGTCAAGAATCAGATTGGCATGGGATATAGTTTTAAACAAATATCCTATCAGCATCTATAGTCTATACTGTGGTTTGGATTAGATTTATCAGTTGGATTCAGACTTGGATGTTAATTTGAAAATCAGATTTGGATTTCAGATTCAGATAACGATAAAAAAAAAATTGTCTGAATTCGAATCCGAATATATAGACATTCAAAAAAGTGGGTATGGTAAAATATACATTTAATTCGATTTAGGATCTGTTGACAGTATCAGCCCCGATCAGGCTCTTTCGTATATTAGCTGATATGCTGCGCATTCATGCGACATCTGCCAATATTTCAAAAAGACATTAATAGAAAACCTCTTCGGTATCTAAAAAATAGCCTATATAGGCCGATACAAGCTCATGCATATTGGCCGATATGGCTATTAACTAGGTTTCTGCTAAAGTTGGAAACCAATATTTAGCTATTTACAACATCTCTACAGACTATCAACTTCAAAACAACAGTTTGGATCATGGGAAGTAGCTACAACTGCAAGGGCACTAGAGAAAGAAAGTCCACCATTTGTTTTTGCAAACACAACCATCTTGTCACAGAAACATATATACAACAAGCAGAAATTGATAGTCCACTAATAGTCATTATCTTGCCAGGTCCAATAGATATACTTAGCATGTCTAACCATGTTCTGAGAGCAACTACATATCGTAGCATAAGCTTGCACTATTTGGTTCGAGAATGGAGAGAAAGCTAATTACCAGGCAAATTATCTTCCCCTGCAAAAAACAAAGAATTCCGACGTTTAAGTATTTAATGTCAGGAAGCTAATGAATAATGGAATGACAGTTTCCTGGACAGAAAGAATGAGAAAAAGAGAATTCCTCCTGCAACCATATAGCTTTCCCAGTTCCCACCATAAGGGATGGCATTCAAACCAAATCAGAGGAGAAGAAGAGGATTACAAAGTTTATTTGCTCCTAAATGTGAATGATGACAATCAACATGGCTTATTCCTCATGAATAAAAGTTGTGCGAGAAAAAAAAAAGAACTAGTAAGATACCAATCATGAGCTATAATCTAGGAAACCAGAGTGAAAAGTCTTTGTATTCTTCAATACAAGACAATCCTTGTGATTCAGAAAAACACATCTTTACAGAGTCAGAACAGGGGTTACATTTACGATTAACAGAGTTGCGCTATCGGACAAAGTATAAATAGGAAATGAAGCATCAACCTAGTGACCAAGTGGAGGACACGTCTGAGAAGAATTTGTGCAGGTGAAAAGCAAATTACTAATAGAGAATTTGTACAAGGACAACTGCACCATCGCCTATGGTCATTTTTGTAAGGAAACTTGTTTCAAATCCCCACAAAATAGTTCAAGCTCTTCACTTCCCGAGTATAATCAATACCATGAACGCAGCACATACAGAAAGGACTTAAAAGCATAGGAAAAAAAACTCAGTTTGATGCCTAGACAAGACTAAAAAAGTTTAAACGATGAACATTAAACGTTTTATAAAACTGTGGCAATCAGTACCTGTGGCAGGGCCTCTAAAGGATGCACCCAAGATCCAGGCAGGATCATTTGCAGGACTATTTAGGGCCAGGCAAGACTTAGAAAGTTGAAAATATGAACTTCAAAAATTTACAGTAATTAATTTTAAGATTTAAAAACAAATGCAATCATTAAGAGATATTGAAAAGCTCTTGAAATATAAACTTCAATTTTTACAAAGAGATTCTGCTTTATTTTCATAAAAGCTATCTAAAGCTCCCAAATCTTTTACTGATGAAAATGGCAAGTACATGAAGATGGCCTGAAATTGAGCCATACTTCACATAGATGCAGATGCAGATTCATGCATCGGGCAATTCTTGTGAGTTTCACAACCTGACTTCTATACAGCGAGTAATGCTCTGGGGAGGAAAGATCACAACGTCTATAGCAGTCGCCTCAGATGTATGACATGCTTATTCGAGAAACAACAGAGATATCTTAAACGATATCTTTACAAACAAAAGTTTTTCAACTGAATCATAGTTGCAGTTCAGTTTCCTCTTGTTGAACTTAGACCTTCAATGAAGATAGAGAAGACTCTCTTTGGAAACAAATAAATTTGCTGCAGAATCTCCCATCCATCTATGTAATTTAATTACGAACAATATATGAAAGGAAAGGCAAAGCAAGCTGAAGCATCTCCACGACATGAATATGAGTATTTGACAGACAAACAGAATCCTCATCTTAATGAAAGGCAGATTGAATATCTGGCCCCAAATCATGGTTGCAAGGTTCATGAGCAGGATTTTAGAATTTTCAGCACAAAGAGAGGACACACAACTATTGAACTGCAGTCACTAACAAACCCAAGCTGTCAACAAAATTCCCACAAGGCTAATCTCAAATGGAAGAGCTCCTGGATTATATAGGATGGCAGTAGCTGAAACCAAGATTGGACGAATATCACCAACAAAATTTACTTCAAGTCAAATTAAGGCTGTTGTAACCAGCAAAATCCTCAAAGGAAGCAAAGCAAATCATAAAAAGTGGAAATTCAAAACCATACATGGATAGTTCATATAGTTGATGAATAAACCTTAGTTACCTGAAATTTCTATCGAAAGGAGAATATCACTTCCAGAAACATGGTCACGAAGCCAGAAACTTTCCTTCAAAGATGCGAAAACTTGGAGAAACATTTTCCGTTTGTGGAAAACTCGTCTCATTTGGGACTAGAAACCTACTTCTCGAATCATTCATTTTTGCTCCATAGTTGATTCTTTCATTTTTTTTCATTTTGTTATCCAAACTTTCTCTCAGTTCATGTGCGTTTCACAATAGTACATATGATATGATATCTGTTGTTATAAGTATACAATTAATTTTTCAATAACGTTTACCTTAATTTTTACTGATTATAATTTCATTCATGTTTTAAAACTTATTTACAATTTTTGCACTATCACTTGTCCACATACTTTCTGCTTATACAATTGTTCTCTATACACATTTCGCTTCCCCCTTCCTTCCAATCTTTGACGTGTCTCCCGCTTCTGCTTTGTGTATCATACTATGGAATGATTCTCGGACCAACAGTACCAAGTATCAACCAAAACCCCCTTTTCCTACCCACCCAGCATAGCATGAAAAATAAGCTCAACCACCAGAAGGCAAACAACACAATACAGAAAGAAGAAAACCAAAAAGAAAAATGAACAACTCAGTTCCACTCTTATACAAAAAGAAAAAAAAAAATGAATTCTCAAATCCATGGAACACGAGAAGAACGAAAAGAACCAGTATACCAAGCCGCCACAAAAAAGAGAGGGGGGGAAAAGAGAGAGAAGATGAAGCTTCAGCGAACACAGAAAATTTGGCGAAAGGAGAAAGAAAAAAAGAAAAGTATACAAATACATAAAACCTCACCTCATCGGCTAGCCGAGCTCGTTCCTTCGCACACGGGGCTCTCGTCGAAGTTCTTCGTCGGAAACTTCGCCGAAACCATCCCCACCTCAAAGACCAGGTTCTCGCCGCTGGCCTTGATGCCAGTGATCGACCACCACTTGAATATAGCCCACACCTCAATCCCGTCGAGCTGTCCAATCTTCCCCTCCGCCACCCTCCCCGTTACGGTCCTCTTGTACGTGGCCACATAGTTATCAGGAGGAAGAGTAATCTGACACTGGTCCCCGAGGCTCACCGAGAATTCGCCGGTCGTCCGGTTGAGGCTATAATCCTTGACGTTCGCGGGCAGCAACCCAATTGGGAAACCCCAGTTTTTGAGCTCTTTGTAGGCAGAGGGCTCGTCCAGGGAGATGGGTATCGTTTTTACGGATGACGATAGGTAAGGGAAGGAGAAGAATACGAGGAAAAAGGAGAGGAGCAGAGGGAAACGGGAGGCTTTTTTCTCCATCTTCTTCTTCTTGTCTTCTTCTCCTTTGCCTTCTTAATTTCTCTGTACTTCCCTTCTGTTGCCTGGTTTTTGTGGGCTTCAAGTTTTCGTGGGTTACAGGGTTCGCCTTGAATGCTGGGATCCTTTTTTCAGCGGGGAGGAGGAGGGTTGGATTTGGGTGGGTAAGGAAATGACTGAAACAGACACGTTGCTGTGGCAGAAATTGCAGATGGGCAATTTGTCTCCCTTTCTCTCTCGCTCTGTGATCATAAGAAATTAAATTCTGAGGTAATTTGTTTCATTTCTAGTAGTTGGAGATTTGGAGAGAGGTATGAAACATCGTCCCTTTGACTTTCCTCTCTCTTATTTCTTCTTCCGTTTTGCCTTCTCTTTCTCTCTGGCTGGATGATGTTGACCCGGCTGGCGTGACGATGCTATGGTCTCTGTTTGGGATATTGAAGCTGTAATCTGCTGTTTTTGAAAGCCATGGTGAAGAAGAAGTCTTATCTTTTTGCTCTTATGAAATACATGAAAAGTATTTTAGCATGTTAATATCAAGGTAAAATCATATATTCTCCAAAATAGGAAGATAAGCAGACCTGACTTGGGTAGGTGTCATTTCTTTTCTCAATTGAGGTACAAGACTCACCAAGAACGATTCCTTCCTCATATTTAGATATTTGACCACCTTCAATCTTTAAGTCCTAAATCTTAACCGCCTAATCATGGAGTTAAAATAATCCACCTTCCCAAGCATGGCATTGGCTCTTAGAAATATCTAAAAGTACACGAAAAAACATTTTCTTAAATCATGTGGGTATCATCTGCAGCCACGGGAACAAGGGACGACAAATTTTTTTAATTAAGTGGGAGCAACTAGCAGGCATCAAGAAAGAATATTCCAACTCCTTGATCTTCCTTCTTTTTTTCCATATTGAAACAACGAACAGGCAATCTTTCTGGCCTCCCATTATGAAGGCGACGACGTTGAAAGGTCGATGTTGGTGGGGACCCAACTTGTTCAGAAAGAATATCCAAAGATATCCAAACTTATCGCACTTTTTCTTAGATAAATGTGGTGAATCATAGCATTCTTGAACTTCTTGTCTCGTAATTTTTCATGCAACTAAGATTTGAAAGGTTGTCTGATGGGTAATGCGTGCACAGTAAGATAGGACCTCTCACGTGTCCGTTTTGGTTGAGCCCCATCAACGCACGCATACTTACAAAAAAGAAAGTTGACTCGAGTAGGTAAAGAAAATTAAAAGGTTGAGGAAGACATTATGATGTTTCAACTTTTCATGATAATTAAATAAAAAGTTTATATTCTTATTTCATGAAAATTTTTATATTGACCACCATTTCACAGGGACTGAGTAATGGTGGTCAACCTTCCATCTTCGGCACAGGATCTACTTTTGCTTAATATTAATAGTTTTCCTTGTAGAACAAGGAAGTAACACTTGTAGATTCAAAACGAAAACAAGCCGCCAACGAGTCTCTATCACGTCCATCACACTAACTCCCTCGAAAACATACATTGACTACCACTTGGTTATTCAAACTAACAACAGCATCCATAATCGTATTATATTTTCTAAAACAAGAACAGAGCATTTTTCAATCATGCACTAAAGAAGTATGTGTTCTATGAAAGCAAGCCCCCTCTTTCAGTTCATTTTTATTGGTGGAACTATGGATTTATTACAATATTCATAATCACATCATTTTAAAAAAAAAACAAAAACGTTCTGCTCTTAATGTAGTCAGAAAAACATATGTGCCAGAAGCGCAGTGCCTTTGTTATAAAAGTCTTCTTTCTCTTCGTCCAAATGTGAAGTTCTTTTTGCCCATCAAAGGACTCTTAGATAACAATTTTATGAGTATACTGGTTTCAATTATTCTGATTTTCAACTGAAAGGCGTTTGATGGCATAAAAAATACGTTACTGAAGATCTCTTTTTGCAGGTTAAACGTTCATCTTAAATGACAGTCATGGTCTTGACGCTTCCAAGGCCTTTTTTCTTTCTTGGTCTTGAGTGTTTACGCCTTGGTTGTGGGGTCGGAGAGAATTGTCTCGTGTTTGTTGGTTGATTCAACAAACGGGTGAAATTTCATTTCAAGTACTCGAAAATTTTTCTCATGCTACGCATCTCAGACCTTGACTTATCCACTAGAAATACAATTTTTATTATGTTTAATCAAAAAAATATATTTGTTGGATGTATGTTTAATGAATCGGTATTCAGTGACTTGAAGATATTATCTGCGAGCGTTCTCCCACTCTCAACTAAATTCAGCTGTAGATGGAATCCGCATGCTGGATGAACAGTAATCCTAACTAAGGCATCGTTTGTTCCACACAGTTTCGTGTCAAAATAGGGCACTGCACAAAGGGAGGCAAGTCAATCATAATTTTTGGCGGAGTGTAATGAATGACGTGCCATAGAAATTGGGTAGGCCCCTACTTTTAAAAAATTTTAAGTTCTTTAAAAAAAAATTGATTTATTTCAGCGGAGTTAGAAATTTTTTAAGGTGGGATCCAATTAAAGTTTCTAAATTTTGACACTGACTTAAATATCATTTTTGAAAATTTTTTAAAGTTTTTTAAAATTTACATGCAATTTAAAAAAACAATTAAAGTGGAGTCAAGACCCATGTGGGGGTACTAGCTGCATCATCGCCACTGCTAAGTACGGGTTCTGGTAAAGGTATTCGGGTGAGACCAACTAAAAAATAAGGTGCAAAAAATGTAAGAAGAATGTGATCAGAAAGATAATCTGACATGGCTCTTTGTCCTGAGTTTGGTAGAGTTGAAACTAAACATTTGTGTCTTGCTATAGAGATCTGCTTTTAACCGATCGAGCCTACTAATTGGTAGACGATATGTTACATGTTTAACTCTGAGTGGCACCCATTTTTTTGAGTCCTTTGAGTGAAGGGTGACTTTGAGGTTGGGGTAGAGGTAGGTGTAAGATTGTTCACATAGACTTCAAAAAAAAAAGCTATTATTTTTATATTGATATTTATGTATGTTTTTTATTTACATATTGGTGCTCCTTAAACATTAAAATTTGATATTTAGTGCTTCTTAACTAAAAATTTTTGTCTTAGATAGCTTTCCCCAAAAAAATCTGACCAAAAAATTTTGAAAAGTCCCTAATTCAAAACATTTACATCTTTAAGCCTCACCAGCTGAGGGATGACCAGCGCGCGTGTGATTAATGTCAGCTCGTGAAATTTCAAAGTTATGACGTTGATACGCGTGCCCATGCTTGGCTTTCACTGGCCGGAAGTTGGAAAACTTTCTGTGGGCTGAAGCCATGGACTTTAATTTGGGAAAACACTTGCCCCGATGACAATAGCCTTCACATTATTTATTGTTGTGACAATCCAAACTGTATATATTAAGTGTTTGGATGCCACTTCAAAGCAGATTTTTCGATGTTTAAAAACAGTTTTTTTACTTTTAAAAGCTTTTTTTTAGATGATAATAAAACCAGGTTTTCTCAAAAATAATCTTTGAAAAAACTTGGTTTTAAAATTGGATTGAATAACCAGGCTTACCCCCAAGCTATTTACAAAAAAAATGAAGCCAATTTTTAAACAATGATTAAAATTTTATTTTTTCACAAAACCAATTTTTCAAAACAGCTTTTATTATGAGTGTGTTATCCAAACACGCTAAAGGTATCAATTGTGTAAACTAATTTCAAATTGTTAAGTGAGAGATAAAGTTATTTTTACCCAAAAGATTCATATTCATAGAAGTACGTACTTAATCTGTTGACTTGTTTTCTTAGATATTTTAGTTATACATATGTCAACATTATTAAATAACTGGAACAATTTAGAGATACCAGGTGAAAAGAGAGAGTAAATTAATGTGCGCGTGTTAATTGAATAATTATTATCGAAGATTCTATAAAAATAAAAATAGACTCAATAATTGAACCAAGATAATTTTTCTTTCCCCACTTGGGTCAAGATTGGAGAACAAGATAAAGAGGCGGACCTTTTCAACTTGTCAAGAATTCAAGTTTGTTAGGCTAGCCCACTCGTTGTCTCATGAAAGTTTGTAGTTTTTATTTTTGCGTAGTTTACATAGGATGGTTCGCAAACTCGTCTAGAAATCAAAATATGCGGCTATGTTATTGCAAGTAATAAATGTGGCGTTGAATTTTCTGTCCCCAGCTTTGAAACGACGTATTCTGCAAATAATCTGGAAAATTGGGATTTTTTTTGTCAACTTATGGTCTGAAACAAGCGTTCTTGCAACACATTATCCATGTTTTTGTTCAAGAAAATATTATATGATTTCACTAAAAAGTAATGGAGGTAGCATTTCAATTGAATTAAATTCCTAAGACGAGAAGACAATTAAATTTTCAAAATCAATTTTTTTGAGGCACGATCAGTTTGTTCCTTCCATTGAGAAGCTGATAACTCATTAGTTTATATGAAAGAAGGCTACTTATATCAGTTCCTATAAATAATCAAATACCAATAAAATTCAACCTAGAAAAGTACTTAACTTACCCTTGGTGTCATAACTCATTCAACATAAAACTCGAAAATTTCAAATAAAAATAAAAAATAACTATTTAAATAATCTAATCAACCATTCATTAGTGTGTTTAAACAATTGAAACGCACGGAGGAAAAAGATAACATGACCAATCAAACGACAGTGCATAAATGAAAAAAACTAATTATGCTACAAAAAGGGACTTCTGAAACAGCTAAGAGTAAATATATCCAGCATTTGGCTAAAACACATGGTTATGTATTGAATCATATCGTCCTATTTTATTTAATTTTAAAATTATAATTGATCTATAAATTAAAAATAAAAAAATATAAACATGCAACACTCTTGTATTATAATGGCAAACGGCCGACACGGAGCATATCAACAACACAACATTGGAAATCAGGAAGGTCAATATAGAAGTTGACTATTTATTTTCTGATAAAATTAAAAAAGAAACTGAATAAGATAAAGAAGAGTTCCATTTCATTACCCAACAATTTAATATTGGTTCTTTCTCTATAATAAAGATTTGTTAATTAAAGGATATTTCTTATTAAAATGACACAAGAAACTTAAGCCTCGGTGAGAATTTTTTTTTTTTTTTAATGAGAGATGATAGATCATGCAACTCTTGACATGAGAGAGTGAACATGAAAGAATAGTGTATAAACTCCTTAAAAATTGATCCCACCCAACCAGATAGTAATATATTTTAGTAGCAAAGTTTATTTCTACCCAAAGCGACATAAAAGATGGAGATAGTTCAGAATTTTGGCAATTTTCTAAAGACGCAACAATTGATAAAATTTAAAAAGGACCAGAGTTCCTTCCCTGAGTTGGGCACCGTGAAAATATCTAGAAAGCAAAGGCGCCGTAATTTAAACGCGCGCCAAGAAAGGAGATGGTTCTCAACATAGACAAGGCTTCTGCAAACAAGACTATTAAATGGTGCTCCTCCCTAGGACACACTTCCATAAACAAGATTATACATCTTTTTATTCAAAATTTAACGTGGAACACGCAGCACAGAATCGGTGGATCCCCGGCGAGTTAGAACTGGAAAAGAAAATCTCCAACAACCAGCCACCTCAACATCAGAAGAGATAGTAAACTCAAATACTTGCTGTTAAATAGACATAACAATGGAAATGCTTCTTGGCATTCAGTATTGGGAGAGGTTATATCAAAGAAAAGAACAAGAGATACAGTGAGAGAGAGAGAACGGAAGTTACACCCACGTCTTTGCACAAACTTCAGTGAATCACAAGCCAAACCCTGAAAATGGCAAACAAATATTGCAAGTTTTCAAGAGTAATTATCAGAAGGATAGATAGTGTAATGAAAAGCAGCAGACGGTTCTCACCGGCAACAGAAATGACCACCCATGCAGCTAGAAACGATACACGTATCAGCCACTGCAGATGTACGATAACTGACTCTGCACACACTGGAAAAAACTGTCCTTGAGACATCCTACACAACTCCCAAGGCAAGAATGAAGCCAAATGACAATTGCTGGAAAGTGTTGAAATTTATTATGAAGATTACAAGGTCTAGCATATGCCCTAACACTTAACAGAGTTGCAAAATCATAAACTTTTTAAACAGTAGGTTTACAAGGTCTAGAATACGCCCTAACACGGTTGCAAAATCATAATATTTTTAAACAGTACGTCACAAAAAAGTCCTTTGAACTTTCTACTATGTAAAAAATAGCCCAATTAGCAAGTACTACCTGTAAAAGGTTGGACGGCATAATGCAATGGAAGAAATCTGATTGTCCACATTTGATACAGAAATAGTCTGACCGTGGCAACACATTGATGAACGATGGCCAAGCAAGTTTTCAGTTCACTCTATTGCCAAAGATAGCAAAAGCAAATATATGCATAAATTCTAGAAGTCAGGCTTATGCAACAAACACGAAGAAAGTACAACTGCAAAGTTTTTCTGTACCATGCTTACATTTTTCAAAAATTATATCATACTAGTTAACATGAAAAGACTGCCTGGTTTAAGCATCTTTTAGGCTTGAAGATACTAAAAGATGTTCATAGAAAACAAGTAGATTCCAAATTAAATGCACAGTTGGATCAACACCTGGAACAGCACGGTGGTGGTCTCAAAATATACCTATAATAGTTTCAGTAGTGATACTGCCCAAAGTGGTCCTGGATAAAGCCATGCACCACCAAGGGCCGATAGAGAACCCTACAGAACCTGCAGAATAAATGAATCAGATCAGAAGTCGAATCAAATAGCAAAACAACATAAAGCACAACAGAGCACTAGAAAAATCACGACCTTCACATTTTTATTCCAAAGCACTCGTATTATGTAGCTCACTGGCCAAAGTTCATTTCAGAATATCTGTAGAAAACAAATGACAGATCAATCCATGTGATAGACAAGACAGAGCGCACCCAGCAACCAGAATTGCACTGCTAAAATTAGTACCATTGAATTATTGTAGCTAAAACTTACCTGCGGGGCTTATTTTGCCTTTGGCCAAATTCATCATTCACTACCTCTACTGGAAAGAAAGAAAAAGGTTTTTCAAATGGCAGAAAATACGGCATGCAAACCAATAACATTCCAATGAGTAATCATTTCTATGTGATCTGACAGAATTTTACCAGGTTTGTGTGGAGTTTTCCATGTGTTAGCTGACTTGCTAGAAGTGGAATCTCTGTAAGAGCAAAAACACAGTTAAATTTACATGATAGACCCAGGAGCAAAACAGTGGTCGTCCAACAAAGAGGAGATCGGGTGCACCAACACACAGCCCCTCCCCCAACCAATCAGTTTCATCTAAATGACATAGTGATAAATCTGTAACCACGGAAGGGGAAGTGGAGCTCTAGAAATTCAGAATGACAATAGAAAACCTAAAAAGTAGCCTAATAATCATCACCATTTACAGTGTGGCAAACTAATTGCCCTTACTAAGGATTTAGCAATATAAATTATAAACCTTTCTTGCCCAATCAAAATAATGTGGAACCACTTTATTGACATATATTCCAATTTAACTTCAAAAGCAAATTTATGCTTTCATGGATATTGATTCAGAAAAGCTCAAATATGGCTGGTTCACATGCTCTTTGAAAGTATGGTTCCTCAACACACTTATTATTTCAATAATAAACCTGAGGAGCTGAACTTGAACTTGGAAATGAGGAAACCAATAATCAATATGAGATCGCACATATTCTCTGATACTCCATCTGGTGCTTCTCACCACAATCGCCCATTATTGGCACAGACCAACCTTATAAAGAACTAGATGCCATCACTTTATTAATGAGACTGAGGAAAAAGCAGGAACCCATACTTAAATTATTCATACTTCAATATACGGTCACCCACTTAAATATGTATGGCATTGACATGTTTAACCAATACCATCATGCAACAACTTAAGGGTGCAGTTAATAAGCCAACCAGTGTGCCACCAGTGTGCCCTCTGCCGTGGATGACCTAAGGCAAACCACCGTAGAAAACCTGGACACTTGCAGGTCCAACTTTTTGCCCCTTTCAATTTATGCCAAGCATCCAAAGTGAAGCATGCCATGCCCATCAAGCACCCCTTAAGGAATAGTTTTGAAAAAAAGCTCTACCTTGAGGAACTGGCCGACGATGTTTGCCCTGATGAGCGATTATAGTATCCACCATCAAAAGCAAAGTAAGGAGAACAATATGAGGCTCCTAGAGCTCCGGCAGCACCAGCAAGAACAGGTAACCTGACAAAAGAGATGGCAAAACATCAGCTTATGTTTCCCACCAGTCCACAATATAATCCATGAAGAACCCGAGCCATAAAACATTTGATGTGCTTCAGGAAAAGAAGCACGAGAAAGAAAAGAACCTTAAACACATTTCTGGCACTTAAAAGTCAATTTCTAAGGGTTGTGTTTGATGTGGTGGATGGAGTGCCTCAAAATGCTCTTTTGAAACACTCCATCTCATTGATGGGTTGCAAAGGTGACATGGAATTCCAAAATTGCAACACTCCAATTCGAATTGCTAGTGTTCATATTATTCTGCAGTAATCTGCACATATGAGATTCTGCATGATATGTCATGGTTCAATTTCAACTGGTCCGAACGTAAGAAAATGATTTCCTTTCACACAACATTTAGCAGGATTTAATCGCTCATGGACAACCCTGTGAACTTGAATCACAAACTTAGTTTCAGACATGTAAATGAACTAATTCATTTGGGAGGAATGACTTATGTTGTCAAGACAAATTGTGAAAATTACACACTACTCACTCCAACTAAATCATAGATTATAAGAGTTCAAATAGCAGCAGTAGATGGAGAACAAAGTGCACAAAGAAACAGATAATGCATACACACGCACTCAAATAACACTCCCCTTCTATCTCTCTCACTCTTTCCCCTACTTTTCCTTCCTTACTTTTCTTAACTCTCCACAACCATCCTCCCCACAAGCTTGGTGGACTTTGGAGAGGGGAAGAGACCTAAGAAACAACCCCATTTCAGGACTGCTCATTTCACGTACACACACACAGAGGGAGAGAGAGAGCACATCACCGTCATGAATTATATGATGCAATGCATGTGTCGTTTTTATGTGTTCAGTACCATGGCAAAAGCAGAAAGTTTAGTTCACATTTAAAAACACATGCACATCCAAGTGAAAGGGGGTAAAGGCGTGCAGAGTCATCACTCAGCTACCGAAAAAAAGCTAGAAGTAACTCAGGCTGTAGATGAGAGGCTTTGAGGAGAAGTCCCAAAACCAACTTACCAAGACTGAGGTGTAGGATTCAGAGTTCTGCAAATTGTGGCGGCGAATGCTAGAAGAAGACACCTGGAATGCTATAGTCCCGACATTTTGATGTTAATTATGTATTGATATTTCAACAACTTTAAATCCCAAGATCCAAAACTAGATGCAAGGGCATCAGCCAAGCAATCAGGTAGTCAGGTCGTATAAATTATAGTGCCTTTTCTACAGAACATTGTCATATAAAATTGTGTCCAAGACTCTAAAGTGGCAACAAGAAAAGGATCTCAAGAAGTAGACCAGGCTATACCATTTCCCAGGACAAACAAGTAAACAATGATTTTGACGCATTCAAGCATTCTTAGTGTAGGAGATGTCCACCATACTAATTATTTCCCATATTCATTTGAAACTGATTTGGTTACTCCACTTGTCGACTGCAAACCTAGAAAAAGCCAACATACCCAAGCGCATACATGCGGACAGAAGGAGAGAAACAGAGAGAGGGTCTGCAGAAACAAGCATACCATGTCATCTCAGAATTTCCAAATCCTGCTTGTGGTTGCCCTACATATCCAGGGAATGCCATGCCAACAGCAGGAACTCCAAGGCCACCATGGTGTTGTCCCCCAAATTGCATAACTAGAAATCCAAAAATTAAAAAAGAAATTAAATTTTATGATGTTGACGAATAGTAGAAAAGTTCTACCATAAATGGTTATTATGGCATAAAACCATGTGAAGGAATATTTAATTATTCATTTGCAATTAAACTATGAAAAGCAGATAATGTAAATAGTGACAAAAAAACAGCCATTTTTTTCAAGCAATAGCAAAAAACAGTACACAGTAGTCAAAATTTTTAAATGAGAAAAGACATTTAAGCTGAAAGACTACTCCAATCAATTACTTGTGACCAAAAAAAATAAAATAAAAATAGATATTCGACCACTGTTTTAGTTCAATAAGATGGCTGTCGAACTTAGTAAACAATATCATCAGACTTCAAATTTGTTACTTGCATCAACTCAAGTAGCAGTCTTTTTGTTTTCAAAAATTATAGAACACTCCTGTGATGGTTACAGAGTGCACCATTCACTGTAATACATGTTGGACACTTATAAGTCCTCTAGTTGGAGCCTGATAAACATGTCTCAACAGAAAGCCCCTTCAAAAGCGAACAGCAGAAAATGCTGTCAGAAAATATTTGCAAAAAGAAGTTTTACCAGGCAAAAGTGCAGGAGTTGGAGGAAAGGTTTGATCACCACGGCCACCTGCCTCTGCATTTGTGGATCCAATAACCTGTGCACCACCATACAGGAAGGAGGCCTTTCCATTTCCTTGAGGAGCGACTTTTCCCGTTCCAGAGAATGAAAGCTTAGACTTACTGGAACCTTCGGGAGATTCCACTTCATCAACTTCATGCAAGCTTGCAACTGATGAAACTTGAGATGAAGATGATTCCTGAGGTCCACTCCCAGGACGCTGGCTCAGCTGCTGAATAGAAGACCTTAGAGTTGATTGACCTTGAACAAGTCTTTGCTGAGCTGGAACAGGTGCTTGAGTAGAAATTCTGTTCATTGTACCAGAAGACGGAGCAACTGGATAATTCATCTGTCCAGAGACTACTAACCCCTTTCCCTGAACCTTGGTTTGAGAAGACTGAGCACCACTAACAGATGGAGAAGATCCAGATGCATGCACTTGGACATTAGGCAATGCCTTCTCAATAACAGGATGCATAGATTGGTCAACTTGTATCTCGTCCTGCCCAATAGAATCAACAACTGCCTTTCCACGCATTGATATATTAGTGTTTGAACCCATGCCATTTTCATCTACAGAGTTAGCAGAGTTTGTTGTACTTCTCCCAGCATTTCCAGCTTGTATATGCCTTTTTGGTGTAGAAGAAATATCTTGACCAGATGGATAGAAGGGAGGAGAAGCAGAATTTAAGCTTGAGGCAAAAACATGTTTTCGTGCAGGCACCATCTCAGGTTGCAAAGTAGGAGTAGCTGGAGATGATCTCCCCCCACCAGTACTTGCATTTGTATCATTCAATCTCACAGGCCTAAAGGAAAGCAATTTTCAATGACAGCAGCAAGATTAACAGCCATATCATTGGTTCAACCATACTAACCCAGAAGAGAAAAAGGAACCATGGCGCTTACTGCTTATCGCGTGGTGACAGGGTATCCATCTTGTTCTTTGCAGGATCATACTTCCTTGGTCCTCTACCTTTGACAATCCGCTGTGGTTGATTGAGAGTCCTGTTGGTCTTATTTTCATCAAAGTATCTAGGTCCAGTTCCTCGAGCAAAACCCCGTTCTCTTCCTCCAGTTCTACCACGTCCTCTAAAATGTCCTCTGGAACCTCTTCTTTTCTAAAAAAGCAAGCTGATATAAATTTAATTTTCAAGCTACAAATAACTCCATTAAAGCTTGAAAGTAAATATTTGCTTTTCAGCAAAAGATGACACCATTATAATGCACCAAGAAACAAGGTACAAATAAGAACTTTGTCGTAATATCTTTATATGATGAACGAGGATAGTTTGACTATGAACGAGGACAGTTTGACTGTGTCATTGAAGTTGCAGATAAGGTATCTGCTGAAGACAAATTATGGATCAGCAAAGTATGTCACCATTAAAAGAACATAAGAATATACCTCATTGTATTGCTCCTCTTTCATATTCATTTCTTCAAACCTATCATGCACCCACGCCCTATCATCCTTGGATTCCCACAACTTCCGTCCACCAGCAATACGCCTGAAATTTTATGAGTTCTCGCTCAAGCATAGCACACAATACAACGAAAAATAACATGACTACGGGAAACAAAACCTAACAGAAATTGCCAAGGGGGTCATTTACAAAATTAAAGGACAATGGCATTCTCATTCAGTGACTAATAACTCGACAGAAAGCACAAGCAGTTAGTCAATGAAAAATGGGCAAAGCTTCTGCAGTGAGCTTGAAGGATCCATAGCAGTGTCAATGTGCATCAGCCTACCAGCAAACAGATATGGGCAAGAAACCCCTTAAAATATCAGCAGATATGGGGCTTGTATCAGCCAATACGGCCACATATTAGCTGATGCTTTAATAAAACAATAAAAATTTTGACCTGTTACAGGCCGAGTTTTTAAATATTATTGATCTCAACAATCTCAACCTGCTTACAAGGACTAGCTGCATCTGAAAACTGCCAATGTTTAACACCTGTTTGTACAGTTAACAACAGCATTACTACTTACTTAACATGATAGCTATGTGAAAGGACACAAACCAACAAAAAGGTGAAAACGAAATATAACAAAATCATAAGTGGTAACGAGTACTTGAAATTGGGAAGAAGCTTAAAAAAACAGCTAAAAGGAGATATTCTCTGGAAAGCCTTAGCTAAGACTCCTCATAATACTTGGAACTTGTCCAGTTAAAAGAAAACAAATAAAAAATTAGATAACATCGGAAGAATCTGCAACTTAAAAGTTTGTTTAGTTCTGAACATCCAGATTGTCATTCGATTCTCGCAGTATCTCTGAGTTTCTTTTCTTTTCTTTTGATGTCATGACAAGATGTATGTCGTTTTCTTCTAATCAACAACTAGGGATGTATCAAGACTACTAGTGTCAGTAACAAGTTTCCAGACAGGAGGAGGAATGGAACAAACAGCAAGTTCTATTGAACCTTTAAGGCACATTCTATATGTTTTACAAGTGAAAATACACATTATTCAAAAATGGCCTGTAGGCGATCAATGAAATATAAGACACATAAAAAGGCGTAAAAACATAGAAAAAGGACAAATGGACAATGTATAGCTCCAGAAAAAGAATTGGATCGTTCTACGCCCTGATATTGCATCCATCATAAACTTAATGCAGACTCAAATGGCGTCTCTCTGAGTTTGATCTAAGCGATCTGAAAAAATAATTTTTTCTGGAGTAATGAAGAAGAGATACAGACCTATGGCGAGCCCCACCACTATCACGGAACCTATCATCGTGCATGTAAAAAGCCCCCGCAGTAGGCACGGCGAACGGTTCATTCTCCTTCTTGTCCTCAGCTGCACCTGCTGCGCGATTCTTTCCGTGAAAATCCTGTTCTGCAGGTGAGGCTTCATTCTCCCTGTCCCGCGATCCTTCCTCGCCTGACCTACTAGCCACAAGCGTCACTTCCTGAGCCACCCCTTCTCCCACATCATCTCCTTCTCCGATGTCCTCTTCCTCCAACAATTCCTCCTCCTCAAACTCCTCCCGTTCCTCCCCCTCTCCCTCCAACTCCACCTCCTCTTCCTCTTCATACGCAGCAGGCCTGCCCTCCGCGTCGGAATCCCCCTCCGATTCTACAGCAACGCGCCGATCCCTTCTCCGACGGCCCTCCTCCTCCTCCCCGTCTTCATCGTCGCTCGCCTCTCTCCGCCGAAGCGCCAACGGCACGACGGCCTCGGAATCGCTTTCATACTCGGCTTCATCATCGTCCTGCACAGAGATCCCCGCAGGATTTGGCGGCAATTCCGGCTCGCCTCCCTCCACCGCCATCACCCCCACCAATGTAATATCCTCCAAAAAACCGAAATGCCTCCTTGAGAAAGAAAGCCCTGACTCCTCAAGGCCTGATTAACAGTTCATTCAAGAACCCACAATCCGACACCTCATCAAACCCTAATCCTCACACCGAACAGAGACGCCAGGAACAGGAAGAAGAATAAAAAGTAGATAGAAATAAAAGAAAAACAAATGAAAGCAACTCTTCGTCAGATCGTAGGAAGATGCCTCTGGTGACGATCTCGACCGATGAACGGTCGCCAACAGTCAGACGATTCGTCCTCCTTCGGATCTAGGGCTTCTGCTAACAAATCTAGAAACTTGTGTTCGTAACCCCTTTTCCGTATCTATTAAAAAGGCGGCAGCCAATGGTTCCCGGGAAAATCCAGGATTATCTAAAAATTCAAAATGGGGGAGACTTTAGCTTAATTGCTTAACTAGCTCTGCAACATCGGGCCCCAGGAACTAATTTTCTACCTTTGAACGCCCCAATTAGATCAATTTCAGAAAAGCTGAATCATCCGTATTGTCCATAAAAGTCTTGATACTTCCCTCATTTTATCAACCGGTTTCTGTATCCAACCTAATCCGAGGTTACTTGACCAATTTGGACGGTCACCCTTGATCCATCGTCCAGTTGCAAATGACAAGTTGACCCGTTTATTTTCAGTGCATCCGGCTTTGTTGTTAGCTACTCTTTCGATCCAAGTCTATGTTTGTGAGGAAGCAGAGACAAAAATTTGTAGCTCAAATGCATTGATTCATCTTATTATTGCTATGAGTTGGATGCATATTAGACTACATGGCAACAGCCTAACTCTAGTGCGGACTTTGCATATAGCTAGGCATGAGTCCGGTATTATCATTATAATTTTTTTATAAAAGTTTACTCATGCTGGGTAAGCAGTTGCCCATGCCAGCCATAAGGTAGCCTCGATATTATGAATGAGGATTAGATACAATAGCAGAGACACATGGGAGTTGGTGTGCTGTGAGCCACTGCTCAACCAGTTTACCAAATTTTTTACCAAATTTTTTTATGGGACGGATTGAAATTAAACTATGATAATTCAAAACTTACATAATAATCCTTCACCAGACTTGAACTAGAGTGATTAGAGTGTTTTTTAGCTTAAAAATCATGGCTTGCCACTGATGTGATGACATCTCCTTTTACCTCCACTCTTCTCCTACCCTTTCAGCACACACACTTTATTAAGACATGAGCCCTCCTTTCTACCATGCTTCCTAGGTTCTGAGCTGGCGTCGGTGTCAGCGATAGTAACGGTGCATCCTTTAACTTGGATGTTGCACCCTACTACCTTAAAACAAAAAAAAACATAACACCTACGAGAAACGAACTAAATATATGCTTTTATACATGCCCCTATGCCAACCAACTATGTTATACCCCTTGACGCGACACAAGAAGAATGTTCTCATACTTCACTACAAGAGTTTTTTCATAATTTTATAAAAAAGAATTTTCCAAATTCTACTTTTGCCCTTATACAGGAAAGAATCTTTCATTTAATCAATCATTCAATAGAAGTATTTTGGTCATTTATAGCTTGGAGCATATGGTCCCTTGTTAGGGCCATAACATGTAATATGCAATGTTGAATGCTTATTACTTAAATATTAAAAGAACACATAGGAGTTGAGCTGAAATGTAAATTGGACTTAAGCAACATACAAATAAAATGACTAACTTGAGATTTTGTCTACCAAAATGGATCAGATAGTTGAATTGGGTAACTATAAACCGTCAGAGTCAACAGTCATTGATTGTGCCATCCACTTCACCTGCCTGAAAAAAGAACCGTATCATTAAAAAAAAAACTGAATTTTTCAAAAAATAGATCACATTTCATAATGATTTACAGGTCAACGACCTTAGTTGTCACAATCTATAAGATTAAAATTACACTTTATAAAATTATGAACATTTTGAAGCCATTCATAAAGTTATCCACATAAGTTCACGAGTTTTCATATTATTGGACCTCTTGTTTATAATGACCAAAGTCTGACACCGCAATACCAAGTATTCGTAAGGATGCCCCAGCAAAATCTCACCTGACTTGCACCGATGACAATTGCCCATAAGAAGAATTGAGAACATCCGTCTTACGTCCGCACTTTGCATTAACCCCGGCCTTTCGCATCTCTTTTCTTGCAGTTTAAGGTAGTGATTTCAGGCATGGCCAACTTCCATAGGGGTTGTTTGGCTCTATAAATCTACTTCAAAATTGAAGTAAATTCATGTAACACTTATTCAAGTGCTTCATGAATCTAACTTAATTTTAAGGCAGTTTCATGAAACAATTTCTCCTTGTTCCAAATGCTAAACAACCTATATATGTAACAGGTTATGTGTACAAGGCTCAAAAACGCAGTCACCGCTGTATATGGCTGACCAGTGATTACTAACAATTTCGGCTGAAATTGTACATACAATTGAATTTGGATGTTGATCAGAATCTATACATATCAGATCAATCAGAATCTCATACCAACTGAATTCTGATCAGTAATTAAAAGATTTTCTTGTGAAATTGAATTTAGATTGATGCTTGGATAACATTTACATGATAGACAAGATGTTTATAGAAAACTAGAGACATCGGCAATTGCGAGATAAGGTTTAAGCCTCAAAATTGAGTGAAGAACTCATGAAAGTCGGAGGATAGAGCTCTTACTTTTACCACTCGGTTTTGACAATATCATATTTGAGCAAAGAAACATGGCTTAAGTTCCGTTTAACTACAAATTTAGAAGGACAGCACGGTAAAGAAGGCTAATTTTACAAAAAGTTGGTTTTGATTTACATATGGCTTGGAGGTTGGTCAGGTTGATTATCAGACAGAAAAAATGTCTTGCCTGTATCAAAAAAACCCAGAAAAACGCCTTGTATGAAACCATACTAATTAAGGGTAGGGGGACGGCCATTCCAGACCATTTGATGCAATTTATAGCGGGAGAATCTGGCTCTAAAAAAATTTACGTTGTTCATTTCTTCCAAGAACTTTTTAAAGAAAAAATATTCAAACGGAGACGCCAATCATCTCCCTGCCTACCTGTCTCTCTCTATTTCCACAAGAATTCGTGCCCCCAACAATTCCGTTCTGTCTGGCCATTGGAGACCCACAACAATCACAAGCAGGTGGACTGTTTTCTCTCACGTTGAAGCCTTTCTCTCTCTCCGTGTTATGGGTATTATGATGCAATGCAGCTCGATTCTGTTCTGTTTCACGTGAAAATTCAGGATAATTTCTCTATTTACGTGGAATTATAGTCCTAAATTCAGTTATATCTTCATTGATTTCTTTTAGGTGGGTGGTGATCTGATATTCTTGCGTTGGAATCGAGAGATGTTGGTCGGAGGTAATTGAGGGAGAGAGAGAGAGAGAGAGAGAGAGAGAGAGAGAGAGAGGAAGGTGGGAAAGAGAGATGTCGAACCGCATGAAGGAGGATGAGAAGAATGAGAAGATCATTCGTGGCCTCTTGAAGCTCCCGGCGAATCGTAAATGCATCAATTGCAATAGCCTGGTCCGTATCTCTCATCGTTTTGTTATAATTATTGTTGGTGTTTGTACTTGGTAGTCACCGTTGTCCTCGACATTTCGTCTATAATTTTTATTATTTTTATTATCAAAATGGAGAGCTATGAATGCAGATACAGGCTGACCGGAACTTTTCATCATACTTTGCATGGCTTTTATTTCAAAAGATTTGTTTTGTATAGGAAGAAAATGTTGTAAGATGGCAGAACGAGATGAAAAAATGATTTGGCGCATATATTGACATGGGTCATCCAACCAGTCAATTTTGTGATCAAGTTGTCCTCTCCCTTTTGTTGTTTCCAGAGGATCCAATTTTCTTCCATAATTTTTCATATACTTCATCAAGATCATTGTCTTTGCAGCAATTGGAAATTATTTATAGGAAATTGTTCTTGAACGTATTCATATTATGGCTGAAGCTCACTTTTTTTGTGCTAGCAGGGGCCGCAGTATGTCTGCACAAGTTTTTGGACATTTATTTGCACGACATGCAGTGGAATTCAGTGAGTTGCAAATAATTTATTTGGTTGATTTTCTAATTGGATGTGTGCATCCTATTTGAGTTATTTTTTGGTTTGTAATGATCTCGACTGTCTGCTCGATAAGAGGAAGAGTCCCGGTTTATTGAGAATAACATGAGTCTGTGAATTATAATTTACTTTTGAAATTCGCATATAGAGTATTTCTCTTGATGCTTATGTATCTTATAGTTCTGTTTGTAACTTGTCAGCCGTGAGTTTACTCATCGCGTGAAGTCAGTTTCCATGGCAAAGTTTTCTCCGCAAGAAGTCGAGGCACTTCAGAATGGTGGAAATGAGGTATGCTTATAAAAACAGAAGTCTGTGTTTATCTCAAATGTATACTAGTTCTGATAATTCTGTCTTAACGCTAAATGATCATTCCAACTCTTCCAGCGAGCAAAGGAGATTTACTTTAAAGAATGGGATCCACAGCGCCATTCAGCGCCTGATGGCAGGTTTTACTTGCCATCTTTTGGTTACTTGTTTACCGTTGTATTTGTCTTCTTGCCCCTCAGTAATTCTGCCTACTCTTTGATCAGCAAAAGAAGTTTTATTTCTGTTTCAAACCCAAAAAAAAAGCTTACTTGTTTATTGCTAGTTAAGAAGCCAGCTTCTTGGGGGTAGTTTTGGCTTTAGTAACTGTTTTTTGTTTCGTTCTACTATTTCAGTAATGTTGATGGGGTTCGCACCTTCATTAAATCTGTCTATGTGGATAGAAAATACAGTGGTGAAAGGGGAGTTGATCGGCTTGGAAGGGTGAAATTTGTTTGTTCTTGTTGTTTTTGCGTGAATTATGAGTTTGATGTTCTTGTTTCACATGATCATCAGCATATCTACATATTATCTGAGAGCTACAAGTTTCACATGAAGTCTGTCATATTTTATGCAGGGAGACAGGAAGGACTCAAAGGAAAACAACTACGGTCCTCGTCACAGTGGAGGAATGAGTCCTGGTGGGAAAAGGCCTGAACAGACTAAATATGATGATAGAGGTTATAGTGGCAGAAACTCTAGGACTAACGTTGATAGAAGAAGTCTGAGCAATTATGAAGAATCATACAAGAAAAGTCCACGCCTGTTTGAGGTTGTTGATGATAGGTTTCGAGATGATAATTTTCTGAACGGAAATCAGCAGAAAAAAGGTGATGACAGAACCTTCGCTAATAGGCACGCAAAGAGGGAGGAAAGGTCAAACAACAATCAAAACAAACCAGATACATCCAGCCCTCCAATCGTCCATCCTATCAGTGATCTTTTAGGTGAGGATGTTCCATCTCTATGGGTTGGTGAACCAGCAAAATCAGATGCTGCTAGTGCTGCAGATGATTCTGCTTGTACACAGGTCAGTTTTCTCCCAAGCATTGCATGGATATACGGGTTTTTGACTTAGGCATATCTGTCTCCCTTTCTCAATTGATTGTTGATCATGACTACAGTTTTGAATTAGAATAAAAATGTCTCCAAGAAGTAGACACTATGATATGCTTTTAGAGATATAACAGCACTTGTCAATGAATGCTGTCGCATACACTTAGATTTCAGACTGCCTGAGAGAAAATTGTAATTTCTTAGAGATGTCATGGAAAACCTTCTATCTGTAGCAGTTGCCTCATGCCTGGACTAACAAAAATTGTCAATAAGCTCGACGTGGTAACATGTCCTTACTATGAAGCTGATGTCTCAGAATCCCGGCTTCATGAATTTTAATATGACATTGATAATCAGCTTTATTTGTCCTTTCTCCTTTGGCTGGCACCATTTGAATATGCTTCTGTTGGGTTTAGCAGAGAACTTGCAAGCTGCTTGGCGGCATAAAATATCTGTTATCTTGTTTGAGAGGAGCTTCTTTTTGGTTTTACAGAAAGCAGCAAGCTCCACTAGCATAGGTTCTAATGAGGGAAATACAGCTGAACTGAAGAGGGGAAACTCAGGAAGCTTGATTGATTTTGCAGAAGATCCTGAACCTTCTGTGGCAGCAATACAGAGTGACCCTTTTTCTAGTCAATCTGTTTCACAGGCACCAGATGGTTCATCACTTGGCAGCAGTGATTGGCTGTCTCTGAACAATTCTTCGCAGGAAAATGCAAATGTGGCATCTTTAAATCCAGCTACACCTGCATCTGTATTGGCTCAATTATCAGTTCAAGCTGCTGAACCAGTTTCAAGCATCTCTATGGTCCCCGTTATTGACAGTGATTCTTTAGCCCAACCCAGTTCAGGTGAGCAGTTACAAGCTATCCAGCAGCAGCCATCTCCATCCTCTGGTGCTGATGCTCTATCCACAAATATAAACTTTTCCCAACCAGTTAAAGGTGCTCCAAATGGCCAGGTAACTGCAGTTTGTTTATATTCTAGAGAGTGACTGCTGTTTGTTGATCATTTTAATTGAACCATGCTTGGGTTCATGGTTTTGTTGGTGCAGTCCTGGAACTCGGCACTTGTATCTGATTCCCAAATGCTTTTGACTGCACAAACAGTGCAGCCATCAGAAGTTGCTTCTTTACAAGCTCAAGAATCTAAAGAAGAAGCACGAGAGTCAAATGCTGCAGATGCAAAGAAAGATGTTAGAAAGGCACTTCCTGAGGTAATTAGTTTGGTTATTTAAACAAATGTTTGATTCTAATGCAAATTTCTTAGGTTGGAAAACATTGTGCAGGATATTTTTACACTTTATGCAGCAGGACCTGTTCCAGTCTTTGGTTGGCAACCTAGACCCCATATTGGACTGAATTTTGGAGGGCATCATCCTAATGCAGTGGTAATTGCATGATAAAGATTTCTTGCTATATGACGGGCAATTTTAGAACCTTTGATTAAATTATGAGTTATTGCAGCCCATGTCCATTTTCCCGGAGTCTTCAAGATCCACGAATCCATTTGATTTTGCTACAGAACCAGCTACAAGTCCAGTCACAACGGTATGCATATTTATCTTATTCCTGTTCTCAGTTTCTTTTATGAAAGAGATCATGCCGTCTTTATATAAACTGGTTGAAGTTGGATCAATGGAATGCAAGGTATCTGTCAACCGTTTTGAGTTCTTGATTCTAGTCTTATGTGATTGTCATGCTATATTTCTCCCTTCTTTATATACGTCATTAGATAGTTGTTTTCTAGAACATGTGCTTGAATGCCCTTAATATATGTCAACATAAGTCCCATATGTATGAGCTTAATGCATGATAAAATCTTCTTAGTGTGACTATGTGCAGCAACTAGGTTTAGAGTATAATTATTTTTCTCTTTATTTCTTTGAGTTTGTTTGGTGTTCATCATCATTCAAGCCACACATCTTTATTTTTTAGCAGTTTCCTTCCATGTCGCCTTTACAAAGGCCATTACCAACCATGAACCTTTCCAGCTCTTCTGCACCTAATCCTCAATGGATGCCATCACAGTCACTGGCTATTCCAATGTCTCCAAGTGCAGGTAAAATCTCCTTTCCAATTTCTGGTATTTGAAATATTTTGCAATCAATTTTTTCTTTTTTCTCAAAACTGTAGGTTGTTACATGGCTCAACATCCGCCTAGCAGATTGGAACCTGTGGGGTAGGTCCTCTTTCCATTGGTATGGTTCGAACAAGGAACTGCTGTGTTATTGGTCGATATTCAGGTTTTAGCTGTCTTGTCTTGCACTATCGATTAACAGAAGAGGCTCCGTGTCAAACTACACAAGTCAGATCTTGCAGTTTCTATTTCTATCATGCTAGTTGACAGTTATTTAAACTTTAAAGTTCACGCTCATAATCTGTGTTTTATAGAGTGATTCATTTGAAAATTAACTTATATTTCACGTACACACGTTGTACTGGTAACTCCGTGATATTTTTTACGATTAATGCAGTCAAATGGGCATGGAAAGCTTTATCAATGATGGGGTGGGTCAGGTTCCTCGTGGCGCTGATGATCAGTCCGCATACGGAGGTCCACTGCAGTCTGTCATGGATAATTTCACATCTCCTGGGAGAAATCCTTTTGGATGAGAATCCAGAACAGTTTGTTTCAAAACTTTTGCAATTCCTTTTGTCCATTCTTCCCCCATTATTCGAAGATCTGAAAGGATAATTTATTCTTTGGTTGGCCAACTTTCCCAGATCATTTACCAGCCAGTCCTGCCATAAGGAATAAACCTTTGGCAAAAGGCAACTAAGAGTGTGCAGATGAAGTAACTGATTTTCATGGAAGACAAGTTCCCAGCAATTTTAAGTTTCAAGTGTTTGTCCTTTCGGTGCAATGAAACGATTTATGGAACTGGCGTTTGTATGTACAATTTCTCTGTATCATTCTGTACTTTTCGTGTCGTTCCCTTCACACTCGCTTGTGGGAACTTTTCTGTTTCAGCTTTATGATAGCCGTTGTTGTTAAAGTGAAACTTGCTGCATTCATGGGGGATGTCAATGCTGTTGAATATGTCTAAAAAATAATGGCTTTATCTGTAATTTAGCTTTCCTCCTGCACTTGAATCCTTACATGGTTTCCTTCCTGAGCACTTGATCTTTGGCAATGGTTCCAACTTCGAATAAAAAACGAATTTGAACAAAATTAGCTTGGAAGGAACAAGTCAATCCAAGATTTCCAGAAAAAAAGTTTAGTCTTTAGTGATTTGATTCATGTTCAAGAAAGTACTCTTATAACATTCAGCACAGGTAGAGGGCAGCAAGCGTAGAAAAGAGGCATGCAATTGGGATTTGAAATAGTGACACTCCAAAAGGAATAAATTTATTCGAGTATGAATTTGGATTTGGCCTTGGCCTGGACCATACTTCGAATCTCTGTCTCCTGCTTCCCCTTTCTCTTCCTCTCATCTGTTCAAGATTGTGTTGTGGATGTTCCTCTTACGCAAAGCGGGATCAAGACATGTGCAGGTACCACAGCTTAGTTGCATTTTAGAAGCGAAAATTGCAGCTAACACTGTTGCACCCAGATCATTTCATGGAGGAACAGCTATTGCTTTAAGAAAACCGTCTCTGCTACGTGCCTTCAAAGCTCTGCTCTTAATTCACCTATACAACATGGAATTTGAGTAAAGATCGTTCCAGATCCAAAATTTTAACAACCCGTGTAAACGAGATATCTGAATCCAATCAGATTTCATGAGGCAACACTGCTGCCTTTACGTGATAAAAATAAGTTCTGTGACCAACTTATGCAACCGAGTCAGGATTTCACCCTGATACGGATTCTGTGAATTGAAACCTAACATACTTTTCTAGATCCAAAGAGCAGTTTCGCGTCATCTAAATCTAACATATTGGATTTGAATTGGAATTCATTTCATCTAATCCTTTTGCAACCAAGCCATGATCCAATAACACGATATAAACCTGATTTTTTTTTTCCAGAGAAAAAAGGGAATTTCATTGGCCGGTTGCGAACTCAATCTGGATCCATTTCTTGACTCCACGGGTCCAACCTGATAATTGGTCGGACCTATTTCAGCTTTCATAGTGAACTCCAAGTACCGAATAACATTCAATACGGGTCGGGTTCTCTCATACCCGACTCGTTGGAGCGCTCTCCTCGCCCTCTGCGGCTCTGCCTCCCTGCTGGAGAACTCAACCAGGAGGAGAGATGG
Organism: Nymphaea colorata; assembly: GCF_008831285.2. NCBI lineage: Eukaryota > Viridiplantae > Streptophyta > Magnoliopsida > Nymphaeales > Nymphaeaceae > Nymphaea > Nymphaea colorata. Next base: position 3,093,665 of record NC_045143.1, read on the forward strand.
TGGCTGCCTGTGCTCAAAGCTCTTCTCAGCAAGATGAGACGCTGAGAGAAGAATAGTGGCCGTCAAGCTGAAGGAATTCCCATCATGCTCGCCCAAGACGCCTATGGTTTCTCGGCTCCCAACCAGAGACGGGCTACTACTCCACCATCGTCAAACCCATGGTATGATGCGACGCTTCTCCTTTCTATCCATTCCGGTCCTTCCTTCTCCATACTCACTTCTGAGATTCGCAAGAACCCAGCGTTTTCATTCATCATCCGCTCATTACCTGAAATCCATGAGCTCAATTGTTAGTGCCGCTAGATTATTCAGGAACCCGAAGCAGCTTTCCGAGGCACCCACATTTAGAGAAGTAAGGATGGATGATATATTAGCCATTATGGGCCCTTTTGATAAGCTCTTTCCTTATAGTTACATGGGTGGGTCATATATCGGCTTGATCAGAAAGTTCATGAAAATGGATGCTTTTTTGAAATGTGTTTGCTTACATGTTCATGTTATTAAATTGGGGTTTGCGGCGGACATCATGGTTAGTAATGTGATCATGGATGTGTATGTTAAAAATGAGCTTTTGATGGATGGCCATCAAGTGTTCATTGAAATGCCTACTAGAGATTTGGTCTCATGGTGCACTTTGATTGCTGGATATGCCAATGCTGGGATTGGTTTAGATGGATTGGATTTGTTTAGGTGCATGTGGAGAAGTGGTTTGAGGCCAAATCAATTTGTTTTTGCTTCGGTTCTAAAGGCTGTATCTGCATGTGGGTGTGTGAGGGTGGGCAGGCAGGTGCATTCTCAGATTTTTCAAATGGGGTTTGTCTCAGATGGTTTTTTGGTGATTGGATTAGTAAATATGTATGCGAAGTGTGGGGAAATTATTTGTGCACGTGAAGTCTTTGATGAAGCGGGTGTGAGGAATTCAATCTCTTGGAATGCCATGATTTCTGGGTACATCCAAAATGGGTTGGTCCATGAAGGTCTAGTGCTATACGAAGATATGAGGAGTTCCGGTTCTGCCATTGATGTAGTGACCATGAGAATTGTCCTTGGTGCAGCGGTTGGCCTTGAGCAGATTGATTTGTGTAATAACTTACATGCTTATGCTATTAAAACTGGTTTGGAGTCAGACAAAGTTGTGGTAACTGAACTCCTTAGGTCACAGGCTGAGATTGGTGAATTAATGGCTGTGCATGAGCTTTTGAAGTCACTTAAGGATCCTGATGGATCTGCATTTTCTGCAATTACATCTGGATTGCAGATGCACGGATACAGCGCTGAATTATTAAAACTTGCTAGAAAGCTTCTTGAGAGCGGGGTTAAAATGAACCAAGGAGCTCTAATTTGTATGTTGGGTCTTTGTTTCAGGCCTAAGGAGGGTGCTCAGGTTCACACTTACACCTTTAAGATTGGATACCTTTCTGATATCTCTGTTGCCAATGCTGTAGTGTCCATGTATGCCAGATGTGGAGAGATGGATAATGCAGATGCTGTATTTCATGGGATGGCTAGACATGATCTAGTTTCATGGACTGCAATAATATCAGGGCATGTTCAAAATCTTCAATTTTGGGAGGCTATCAATCTCTTCCATTCTTACAGCAATATGGGTCTGCCAAAGGATCAATTTTTGATTGCCACTATAATAAATGCCTCTGCTGGCTTGTTAGACGTAGATTTAGGAAAGCAGATACATGCTATTGTACTAAAACTCGGCCTGCAACATTTTAATTTTCTGCAAACATCTATTTTGCACATGTACGCTGTTTGTGGATTCCTGGAGACTGCTGACATGTTATTCTCTTCCATGCTTCTGCATGACATGGTTTCAATAAATGTCATGCTGGTCTGTTATTGTAGACATGGGCAAGCTGATAGGGCATTGGACCTCTTTTATTCAGAGCATCAGAAGGGTCTGGCTCCTGATCAGTTTAGTATATCTGCAATTTTCTTGGCTTGTGCTGACCTAAAGTCCATGGCGGTAGGTGAACAAGTGCATTCATACATAATCAAGAGTGGTCTTACCTCTGATTTTGTTATTGGCAATGCTGTGGTCAACTTTTATGTAAAATGCAACAGCATAGCCTCTGCTTGCAACTATCTTGGGGGCTTGAAGTTGCAAGATGTGGGTACATTTGGAATGATAATCTCAGGTTATGTGCAGAGTGGAAACTGCAAGGAGGCTTTGAGACTGTTTTGTGCAATGCATTGTGGTGGATTGCGAGCAAACCACTATGTTTTTGCTTCTATCCTTAGAGGCTGTACCACTTTGTTTGCACTTGAAGAAGGAAGGCAAGTGCATGCATCCATTATCAAGGTAGGGTTGAACAAAATCATGCAGGTTGGCAACAGCTTGGTTGACATGTATGCTAAGAGCTTCTGTATGAATGAAGCAGAAAAAGTATTTGATGAAATGTCAGCACAGGATGATGTCTCATGGAATGCATTGATTAGAGGGTATTCACAGACTGGAGAAGGAGATAAAGCTTTTGAATTGTTTGAGATGATGAAGCAGGAGGAAGTATATCCCGACTGTTTCAGCTATGTGGGTATCCTAAGTGCCTGCGCAGGAGCTGTATCTTTGAAGAAAGGTTCATCTGTTCATGCATGTGTTGTGCAGAATGGTCTTGAGCAAGATGTCTCTATTGGAAATGCACTGGTTGATATGTATGCAAAATGTGGGAGCATAAAAGATGCATGGAAAGTGTTCGAGAGGATGTCTTCCAGAAATGTGATCTCATGGAATGCAATGGTTACAGGATGTGCTCAGCATGGACATGCTGATGAAGCTCTTGACCTATTCCAGAAGATGCAGCAAGTAGGGATGACACCTGACCACATAACCTACATTGCAGTTCTGTCAGCATGCAGTCGTGTTGGCCTTGTTGATGAGGGTATTTCTCATTTTGGATCTATGACTGATGAGCATGGAGTAGTTGCAGTAGAAGAACATTATGCGTGCATGGTTGACATACTCAGCCGAGCTGGGTGGTTAGATGAGGCACATGGGTTCATTAATGAGATGCCTGTGCAGCCTACTGGGATTATGTGGAGAACATTGTTGGCTGCTTCTAAAAGTCATGGAAACACAGAATTAGGGGCAAAGGCAGCACATCGAGTGCTAGACAGGAGCATGAATGATTCTGCATCCCATGTTCTACTGTCAAATATATATGCTATGTCTGAGAAGTGGGTTAATGTGAAGTTCGTTAGGGATGATATGAGGAACAAAGGGGTAAAGAAAGAACCTGGGTGCAGCTGGATAGAAATAGATGATGGGGTGGACATCTTTTTTATCAAGAGGAGTAGGTCCGAACATTTGGGCTTGATATCTTAAACTGTGCCTAAGCTTAGTGTTATAAATCCCTGGAACTTGCAACGATGCTTGGTAATGAAGGTTCATATGGCAATGTGCATTCCATGCCTTGAACTCTCCAAGTTGTGAAGAACATGACCAAGATTCACCGTTGCAGGTTGATACTGAGAAAGGATATTGCTAATTGTTTGCAATCTTGGAAAATCTATATGTTAAAGATTATATGCAAGCATCCAAGGCATGCAAATGCTTAGCTTGTTCTGAAGCTTTTGAAGCACACACCATGTTATGGACCTTAATGGTGAGCTTGGCATCTTTCTGTTGATTTTTATGTTTTTGTATTTTACTCAGTTGCATACTAATTAATATGTTTTTTGACTTGTATGCAAGAACAGTAGAACAATTTTCTGGACACAGGAAAGTGTGGGACTTCTCAGTTGACAAAATGTTGATGTGTGGCACACACTGGTGAGCTGTAAGCCTGGGCTTCGGGCCCGGGTACCCGGTACTCTGCCAGATTGGCCTGGCCCGATGCCCAGGCCTAGTGAGCTGCAGATGAGTTGAGGCTGTTAGCGCAGATGTCTGAGCAGTGATGCAAAAACAGCCTATTTGTTGCATAAGTCTCGAGTTTCATAATTATCATGACTGCTAGGTGATATATTTTTATGACTTTTGGTTTCCATAAATTATTTTTCATATGTAAAATTTCATTACGTGTTTTTCTTTTTCCCACATGAAAGTCTCTTGTGGCAATGACTTGGAGGTTTTGTTTTCTCCTTTTTTTTTTTGGTTGCCAACTGCTTTCATACTGCTGGAAAATGTGTTGTATGGCATCAATAGGATCAGTTGGCTTATATGGTAATTAACCCTGTATCAGTTTAGGCCCTTTGACAATTGATATGCAAACACATGATCAGAATCTTGATTTTAGAATCAGTATCTGGTAGTTGACTTTCTGTAGGAAAATATACAAGCTGTTTCTTAGTCTGTAGTCTACTGTAATTTATGGATCCTGTGATTATATTAATGCATACAGATTGGACCTTCAGAAAGAAAAGCAATACGGCACTCCAGATGGTACGTCAAATCAGGCATCTAAGACTAGAACTAAATGTCACCATTTTGGTTGCTCTGAAGTCCAGGATGTGGATATTGCTACTTAATAAAGAAAGAAAGCTTGGAAACTATTAAACCAATAGGTTGCACATTTCCAGTTTTCCACCTTATGAAGACATAACAAAACAGTATGAAATTACAGGCGCTCATCAGGCAATATGGCATGACATGCATGATAAAAAGGAAGTAACATTATTCTACAAGATATCATGATTCACATAATATACTTAAGGGAATTCATAGATAGCAGAGATGATGCATTTACTGAATGTTCAAAACTTCATACCGGTGCATGAATCATTAGCTGACAGTCAAAGAGACTAAACTTGAAGAATGCATTTTGCATATGAATCTTCAAGCTCAAATCAAATTAAAAAACATAAGTGTGTAAATGATGGACTAAATGATATACATAGATCCATTTAAACAGAATGAGATGGTAAGCATATTGAAGCAAGTTACAGAGCTGTATCTGTTTGAAATCAGAAATAATTTCTGGCAATCCTCTTTCATTCTTTGTCACTAATACATGTCTCTTTTGACATCCTGTAATGATGGGGAAACATTACTCTTCTCAGTTAAACTTTCTATTTTCTGCATTGCAATTGTTGTTTCGATTGCTTGGTGCTGACATGACTAAACATATCAAAACCAATAATGCAAAAATGGAGTACTACAAAATCGAGCTTGTGCTGTACATGAAGAAAGAAGGCTTGATAGGTGGTCATTGATGTTGTTCAGCATCATGATGAAGTTTGAAGAGATAGCCTGTTCTTCCAAACAAGTGGGGCTATCAGCATCCATACTGCACACAACAGCCACATTTTAATTGGTTTTTAAGATGTAATAGTGAACAAATCCAATATATGAATCTTAATGTTTTTCCAGAAAAGCTTGAAAAAAAGCACAAACTGTTATTCGATATTTTAGTTATTAAGGTTAAAACGTGTTGCTAATGCTCACCATAAACACCTGCGGCAAGCCATTCATTGAGTACTCGTACCCAAGTACTGGTCCACCCGACATCTATTGTCCACCTGCAAAGAATCCAGTATTAAATTACAGAATATTACGAGAAATATTGCTCAAGCAATAAACTGACAAACTAAAAAATGACAAATTGCTGAAGCATAAAATATATCATGTTAGTTTCTCCTATGAAATATATTGCTGCTATGCCTGAGTTAAGAGTTTTGCGTTCGCTAATCCAAGTGACATTGATTTGATATTGTTTATTCCTAGTGAGACTAATGTTTCTCATGATTCAGTTCTTCATAGTTTAATGTTCAAGTATGTATGCTAGAAAAGACCTGTGAGCTACAAAACCGTTTTTGCAGATATGTTTCCTCTACATAAGTTGTTTTAGTTGGTGACAAATGGTAATGGTTATAATACAAACAAATTTACAAAATACTAGTTAGGTTTAAACTTTCATTTTTCTTTCTTTAGGGAGCTATGTGACACGGGTATGCCAGTTTTGCCCTGGTACCCATGTCGGTACGTGGGTACGGCGACATGGGTATGGGGTACGGCTGAGTGCGGCTGCATTTTAAAACATTTAAAATTATATTTTCAAACTTAATTTTTTCTTTAATTTTTTACTTTTCCCTTCTTTTATATTTCCCTTCCACTAAGATTCTATATTTTCCTCTATATTTTCTTTAATTTTGAGATTTTTTGTAGATGATAAGACTATTAATGTTTTTTTTTTCATTTTTTCATTTTGAGAATATAAAATTTGCCGTACCCGCGTACACACAATTTTCAAAATTGCTGTGTCCGAACCCATACCGCTGTACCCGCACCCATGTGACATTGATAGGGAGCTTTGTTCTAAACAAGCAATTCTCTTAATTTATCTTTTGTTCTGGTATGAAGTGCCCATCAGTTTCTGTGAAATTCTTGATCATTGGGGGACAGAGTAATAAGAAATAATGTCAGAAGTATGAACTTACTTTTCTAGAGTTTGATGTACGTTCCAGCCTATTAGTAGCATGGCAGAGTACATTGTTCCGATAGCAAATACAAAATGAAAGAAACCATATCCGTATGGTACATTATCTTCTGATTGAGGTTCAACCTTTCTGAACTGCAATGCTGTCATCAGTGAGTTTCTCCAGCAGTTATCAAATGAACATCAGATAAAATTTTCACTCACCCGAAAGGTTTTATAGTCGATTCCAGCTGAAAATGTTGCTATTGCTATAGCTATAAATGCAATTATGAAGCTCTGTTGACATGGGAATTCAAATTAAACTCAGATGAGTTGTGGCCATTGTAATTCAGTATATGCAATAAATTGTTTACAAAAGATTGTGAAGTGGAAGTGTTACTCAATTACAACTTAATAGTAAGAAAAATCCCATAAATTTTGCAGTTAATTTTCTCCAAGAAACGTAACTAGATCATGAACATCTTGCTTTGTCATGCTTTCATGAATATGGAGTATGACCTCATTCTTTATCATCTGGCAGAATGTCACATGGGTGTGGTACAGGTACATGTACAGGTACAGGTGTAAACACAATTGTGAAGCATTTAAAAAAATTTGGGTGTGGGAACACAGCTGTGTTTGTATGATTATACACACAAAATAAGCTTTTAAGCCAACAAACACATATATCAATTATTTAATAAAATATAGGTCACTTAAGAAAAGGATTCCAAAATGTACTAAAAATTAGAAAATATGAGTTTGTCGTGTACAATCTGTCTCATGTAAGTGCACCCATGTCCAGCCATGTCAACCTGGGCTTGGCACACTTCCACGCATGTCCATGTGACATAGATTCAGATCAAATGGAATAAATAACTAGGACTAAAGTAGTCATGCTATTCATATTACTCTGACTTGCTTTCTGGTGCTGGAATAGCAAACAATACTGAGTAGTGAAGAAAATTACTGTAATCTATTATACTTATTTATCTACTTCTAAAGAGAAGGATCTCTGCATCTTTCTAGTTTTGCATTTGCAAATCATAAGAAAGCTGCACGTGGATTACTATGATTGTAAGAGAGTCCCCGCTCCTGTTGGCCTCTGACTTTCCGATGCAATTTGGTGTAGGTGGTTCACTGTTAGCACATATAAGAAATTTGTGACTGAAAAGCACAATTTTGCAAATAGAACTGAAGGACAGCCATATTCAAAATTTTCCATTAGCCATGCAGAGAAGTATAAAAGAAACTAGTATAGTATGTAACATATAAGTGAAAAAAGAGGAAAGTCATCAGATGATTAATTGTTCTATCGAGATCAAGGTTGAGTTTTCAGAGTTCAGACCATCATAACTAGCAACCAGTTCTGTTTCCCCTAGTTTCAATAATCTTATTGACTAAAATCTGATCACAAGTTGTGATTCCATGATAATTTTATTGCTAATATCATGATCTCTTGTTCATCTTCATGTGATAAAATGCACTTCGGTATGCTAACCTGCTTCATCTCTTTGATTAAACTAAAAATTACTTCCTGTGTTATTTTTTTGGATTTTATTTTATACATTTAATGCTTTGAAAGGAACAATAGATAGCTAACTAGAAATAGAAGATAAAGTTTTGCTATCTCTGTTGATGCTTGTGAGGAATGGATAGAGGATATCCTTTTTCATATCAGTTATTTAGTTCTGCTTGTGTTGGCAATTCTCTTTTGTTAATTAAGATACTTTCTCAGCATAAGCTAGTAAGCACATGCATCACTGAATATGTAATTCTAATTGGATGCAGAGGCTATTTGGCTACAAGGGGTTTTGACAAGCAGACAAGAGAAGACTTCATGATTGTTGATCGTCAGTCATCAAAAGCTGTCCATGTAAGCTATATGAAGTTCACAGATCTTGACTGACACCCATTTGTGAATCAGATGTCATGGTTGGAGAACGTTAAGCTCCATACTATGAGCTAAGTTGCACGTTCTAGCCATTGCATATTGCTTGCAGGATTCATAAGGAAAATTCAGATGATTTTCTCATATGGATTATGATTATTGATTACCAGAAAATAAATTTTATATAGAATAATATGGTGAAAATAAATGGTAAATAATAACAGTTCAAAGTGCTAAGGTTGGGTCTCACAGCATTTTGCGTGGTAGGACATTGATATTGAAAAACAAGAACAGGAAAGTTGAGTAAGTGATACCTCCTGGCTGCGCACCAGCACATGAAAACGAGATACATCCCCATTAGACCTGGGTTTATGAGGCCTGCATTTACCTGCTTCAAGGTAGGTTTTTGGTCAAGAGCTCTGTATAAGGAAAAGAGAAGAAATGCATATACAGTTTTTTCTTACAGCTTTATGGATCATGGGATGAAATATACGTACTTTTGGGTGGATTGAAACCCATGTTATGATTATTATCAGCACCAATGTCCAGGTGATGAGAAAGATGTTTGTCTTGCAAGAAGATGTAGGAGCATACCAAACGTACATCAGTACGATCCCTAGAAAGGTGGCAGCATAAGCTGCAATTGATATGTATAATATCTGAAGACGGCTGCACACATAAGTGAGCATTTGATCAGAAATTGAAAATTCAGTTCTAAACGGCCATGCCATTATTAACAATACAGATGATGATTTTTGTACTCTTTATGTACCATTGAAATGATTGGAAATGGAGCAAGGCATTCTAGATCGAAAGGTGGTACTAATTTTTTTAGTTTTTGCACCAATGGCAGTTACTTGACGATGCTCCTACATACCACTTCTGTGAATCTTTGATGTGTCAGCTGTGACTATTTATGCTTACTACAACGTTTACTACATTATTTTGTCTCTGATCGTGGAAGCCACAGCCTAGGTTGAGTGACAACATTGCTTGCCTAGGTCGGGGCAAACCACGTCGCCCTCCCCCCACCTGCCTAAAGACAAGCTTTACCGTGTGCAGAGGATGGGTGGCCATGGAGTTCGAATCTTCTATCACTCGACCAGCAGCCAAGCCATAGCCTGCCCCACTACGCCGCACTCTCCGAAGGTGGATCTTATTGCCTAATGCTATTGCATTATTTTTTATACAATAATGAAATACTCAGCAGGGAGAAAAGCAGATCACTGTGAGTCACTAGACCGGTGCTGAGCCTCGTACCACATCTTTTTGTGCTTGTCCGAACGCATGCAGTTATTGAACCAGCTTATGAAACTGATGACGCTGAACAGTTGGATGACAAGGAAAACCCTGTAAAAGAATTGTCAGAAGAACACGATTTCAGTTTGCTAGTGATCAGATGCAGCCGATAAAACTTACTTATCTGTCAATATATTGGACCATCTCTCTCTCTCTCTCTCTGTAGAGGGAGACAAACTAGTAACTGGTAGGCACTTAAATGTTAAATAAGAAACCATTTCAGCCTTTGAATATTTTCAGGTCACCAGTTGGAAAAAAATAAAGAGAAAAGATGAGACATTTTTGTTATATGGTATTTCATATTTTTTTTCTTTGGTTTTCTCAACTGTTGATCTGAAAAAGAACTGAGATTGTTGCATCTAGCATTATATATATATATATATATATATATATATATATGTATATATATGTGTGTGTGTGTGTGTGATATATATATATATATATATATATATATATATATATATATATGTGTGTGTGTGCGCGTGAAACATGGCTTTGAGAGGCGAAAGGCACATACCCGGCGCCCCAGTGCGCGAGTCTCCCTGCAAAAGAGAAGTCTACGTTAATAATGCAACCAAATTGACACAAGTTTAGTTTAGATTTTAACGGACGAATCGGGCTGGATTTAACCTGATCGCGACTGGGGCATTGCCCCTCCTAAGGTGGCAGTTGTGGGTTATTCAATACTATCTACATGGACACGTATATAAAGAAAATATGAAAATCATAAATTGATTATGAGCTGCCTGATTAATTTGAATGGAGATTTACAAAACACCACACGTAAAAAATTTTAAAAACGCGGATAACAAATATATTTTAATTTTAAAGCTGTAAGTTTACACGTGACACCCCAATCAATTTTGTTAGACGATTCACAAGTAGACAACAATAATTCTCACAGGTCCAAAAGTGCTCTTAAATCTTACGTATGGCTTCATGTTCTATCTTCTATCCCAGATTGGAAGCTTTCTACAAAACGTCTTATGTTTCCTTCGCACAAGGGAGGACTGAAAAGGGGACCCGCTACTGGAGATATCCCGAAGAAGTTGAAGCTCTTCTCCCCTTTCCCTTGCTCTTGGGTCCCAAATTCCTTCGAGACATAAGTGAATTTATAGTTATTCTCTTCAACTCGAAAGTAGCGTTTGCCACCATTTCCAGTGCAGTGGAATAATTAATGGGAATCAAACTGATGATCAAGCTTTCACCGACCCATTGGCCTGACCCGATATACTAAATCCTTTGGGCTATCCAATTCTATTGGAGTTATCAAGCTATTAATTGATTGGCATTGACGCTCTTGTGATTTTGTATCGAGTCCCAGATTTGACCCTGAACATGATTCTAGATCCAAACGGATCTTGAATACCATTACACAAAAAAATTGATTCCAGAATACCTCATACTGTAATCATAAACTAAAGTTTTATAATATGTATTTGATATCATGGACCCAATTAGGTCATAGTATGTGTGTATTGATGATGGTATATGGCTCACCATAGAGCTGGATCCAATCAGAGGGAGCCAAGAACTGGAGCAACGTCAAAACAAACCATAACAGGATCTTTGCAGACCACCAGCTGCAGTGCCATGTTCCTCTTGGGTCATCCAACTTTATAGTCCCAACGGTCAATAGAAGCATCATGAAGAAGAATATCTGCCGTCCGATTTAAGCATGAACATACTTATTATAGAGATCAACAGCTAGCATATCAATGATTTCTGAATCTACCACTGGGTCAATGTTCAATCTGGTCAACGATCAGGTTGACGCGAATTCGGACACCAATATCCAGGCAACATCTGGACAAAAGAGGAAAAAGAAAGGTTCAGGGGTCTGGACATAAGATGTTCAAGTTGGAGGAGGTCAAAAGTTCAATATCCAAGGTTCTACTCTTGATATGGACTTGTTATCTGCCTAACCCCATCTTACCTATCAAGAACATGAGGGAAACTAAAGCTTAGAGAATAAGCTAATTAACTGATCATGACAAATACACAGAACAGTTTAGCTTATCTTGAATAGATAAAGAAATGGATCAGCCCAAAACTATGGTCTAAATGCCATACATGAGATCCAAGAGGCAGTTGGAAGTTTAATGCTGGATCTGGATTTGGATTGAGAACCAAAAAATGAAACTAATTGCAGTTTTCTTGGGAACCAAGCAAAAAAAGCACAAGACTGTCTGTCTCTGATCACTAATTGCAGCTTTCTTGGGAACAAAGCAAAGACAAGCAAAAAGGAGCACAAATTATCTGTCTCTGATCATTCAAAAGGATACAACAGAACCAAGGCTGACTCTGAGTACTCCTTCAGCTCCAAGGCAGTATCCACCACCCCCACATACCTTCAACTCTGCACTCAGGCAGAAAGAAAGAATCCCATTAAGGCTAATAAAATTAGGAAGCGACACGACCAGTATTCATCTCTTACGTGTTGCTATATAAAACTGTTAACACATATTGGAAGGAAATCTTAGGAATTTTTTGTTATATAAAGAACCATATACACTATCAAGTTCATCTCCTGTGTCTTCGTTTTTTGGTCAGAAACAAAGAGTTGCATCGTACCAATGACTCTTCGTTCTTACTTGATTGGCAGCTTTCTCTTTGATAAACTCTTTCAATTGTTTGAGTGAAGTATGGATCAGCTAAGTATATTAAGACTCGGGCTCCAACCATAAACATTGCTGCCAAAATGACAGAACCTCATACCGTGTCTGACCCATTTTGCAACTCTAACGGGCCGTTTGGTGGCAGTAACAATATGTTACTGCTCTATGTATCTACCTCAAATATCAGGGCAGATTCATGGGATATTATAACATAGTGTTTCATGAACATACCCAAAAATTTGGAATCGATATATGCAACAGTTACATACTGTCACTGTTGCCAAACTACCCCTAAATTGCTGCCAATTCACCAATGCGTTGTGTTGGAGATGAACTTGACAATTCTAACATCACAAAACACCATATGTATGAACATTACTCGTTTGAAAAATCAATTCAATAAATGCTACCGTTCAAATTGCAATGCTCTGAAATAGACTTAAAAGGCATAATTAACTTCTTAAAAACATACTTACTCGACAGATCTGAAAGGAGACCACGTCCATAATCACGAACAATCCATGCAATTAGATTGGTAACGACAAACATCATCGAATACAAATATCTGGCCATTGTTGGTGATGGTTTCGAGTACAAGCATATGCGCAAGTACTTTGCCATTAGCCCATAAACATGCCTTGCAGTTTCAGCATTGAGCTTAGAGCATATGTAGGTGCAGCAACTAGCCATGAAAGCTTTGCATCTGCCCACGCCAGCCGAGCCTTCACTACTTGTCGCTGCTCTTCGGCCTCCATCTCCATGGTTGGTTCCCTCTGCAACTTGATCACCAAGCATTGCTTTCATGGTCGACGCACCTCCGTGAATGTATTCCCATAAGTTGAAACGAAAATGAGAGCTCAGATCTCTTAAGCAATTCAATGAGAGAAAGAATGAGGAGGAGGCTAGGAAAAGCTGAGCGTTTTGTCTTAATTAGTTGCAGAGAATGTGTGTTTGATGGGAAAGGGTCATGTGAGCATTCTTTATCATGGCGTGTTAGAAACGTGCAAAAGTGAATAATGCTTTTGTTAAAGTGGCCTTGCATTCTTGTTGGTGGACCACGTGGAGCCAAGTTCCAGATCAGTATGGATGGATCTGATAAAATGGTGATGACCCACAATAACTAAAGGCATGAAAGTGGCTCTGATATCTGATCCAAATATTGATACACAAATTTGGGTTAGTTGATCTTTTTTGCATAATTGGCAAACTCGACGGGCCGACTCAAGAATTGCTCGAGTCAGCTTGAATCACCAACAGATCCGGCCACGAGTCAAGGTTGGCCTGACTCACCTGATTCGCTGTAGTGATTTACATTATGGGTATTTGAATATCCGACTGAGTCGTTGAAACAACTCGCCAAACCCAGTGACCTGATCATTTGTCGATCTGAGTTCAAGTTATGCATTTGCCAACTATGCCTTCTTTTTTAGATTCTTCAAACCAAAGTTGGTTCCAACTTGCATCGGATAATTAGATCTGCTAAGTTTGATTATTTGGACATGCGTATGGGAATCTGATCCGTTGCTTGGGTCGCTTTTAGGTTCAGCTCAAAGTTTGGTGGGAGTTCATCTTTTACATGTAAAGAACTTGCCTTTTACCCCTTGTTTCTTTCACCCTCATCTACCATAAACACATACTTTTTGGGTCTACATTGGACAGCACACCATCGCAAGAATCGGCTATGATAACGACACCATCTAATCCAAACCCAATCCGTTTGAACCCCAAACTCTGACCTCTTTAATATTATTGGATGCATTGTGCTAATAAACCAAACCATGACCAGCTTTCATGTGACAACAAGGGCTTCTAATGTGGCCAAGATCATGATATTTGCATAAGAGATTCACATCGACCTCAATAGTTTATAAATATATCTAATATGATGATATTGACATGCTCTTATGGGATTTCAGCTTTATATTTTTATTTTTCACGGTTACTTTTTGTTACAAATAACACAAATGAAACGATGTAGATGTGATCCGGACGCAGTAAACATTTAATTCTTTGTAAAATCCGATTCATCGAAAAAAAGACGTGAAAAATAAAGTGGGTTTTTCATGGCCTTAGATATAGCTACACCCTGACAATTTTGAGACAAAACGCCACAGACAGTATAAAACAATCAAGTAAAACACAGACAAAGATGAGCAACATTTCATGGATGTCTATAATCACGTCAATACATTTTGTAAATGCCACATCACGATAGGATCATCTTCCTGAAATTTCCGACATGACAAAACAAGGACACCAGGAGTCAAACATAGAATGCCCATGTGAAAAGCCGATAGATAGGACACGTTACAACACAAAATGGCCAATTAGTACCTCTTTCCGTAAACAAAACAGAGCATCAAATACCTCTTGCAATGGATTTCTTATGATTTTATGAGAACTCGCTCAGTTCACAGGTATCCGGGAAGAAAAGTAATGCATCTCAAATGACCATACAACTTTTCCTCGATCTAGAATGAAGAACTACCGATTGCGGAGGACTCCATATTCAAAAGTCCGGATAGGCAGCAGGATCCCTTTAACTACAACCAAGAAACGAACAAACCAAACGACAAGTTCATGGAGAGACTTCCTCTAAATAACATACATATAGGATTAACTTTTACTGGGCAAAATTTATGTAGATTACTCATCTGAAGCCTTTGGAGAATTCTCAGGCGTCTTCAAAACTGCAGACTTCTCACCTTTGTGGTCCGTAACAGATCGTCGAAATGTATCAACAATAGAAGCTTCCTTGAACTTCAATGCAAATGTAGTTAGGTTACTTTTTCCTTCACCAGCACTATTAATACATGCAAATGTGATTCCTTTTTTATCCATATTTGTCATCTTCATATCTGGATAAAGACTAGCATTCAGAATCAGCCTGTAGTTCCCCTTGGTCCTCATCACCAATCTAGGCTTCCCCGCACCTTCCCTAGGGACATTCAACTTCAGTTCACCTTTACCTCTTTCCTTCCAGCCCCCGTCCAGAAATTCGAACAGTGAGGCATCGGCCACAAAAACTGCCTTCTCATTTTCTTCACCAGTTTCAACAGGCACCTCCTGCATGGTAGGCAAAGCAGTTCCACTTCCACCGGATTTATTAGAATCTCCAGCAAGCGTACCAAAACCCTTAAGTAATGAGCCTCCATTGGTGGAGGTTCCAGTACCAAACAATGGTGGGGATGCGCTGCTGCCCTTCAAATCAAAGATAGAGGTCCCAAAACTGAAAGAACCGTCCTTTGGCAACGTCCCAAATGAAAAAGATGAATTGGAAAAGCCAGTTCCAGCAAGTCCAGTAAATGCATTCTGGCTGCTAGACAGTTGTTGAAATGAATTGAGGGGGGCAGGCGATCCTGCAGCATCTCCACCACCGCTGGCTTCCCCTTCTTCAATCTCTGTTGGTCCTTGCCCGGCTGCTTCCTCCACTTTATCGGTTGGACTAGGCTCAACCACTTCTGCACCAGAATCAAACTTTGTCTCATCACAAATTTCTTTGGCTGGTGATAAATTGGTTCCAGTTTTCGATTCTTCAATGATATCATCAAGTTCCTTGGATTCTTTTGTTGAAATTCCTAAAGTTCTTTCATTTTCTTCTTCCACTTCTTCATGGGTAGCAACCAAGTCTGCAGGGGTTTGCGAGACTGCCTTATTCTCATCAATTTCATCTGCTTTGGGAGTATCATTACCAGCCACCTCTGCTTTGGGAGTACCATTATCAGCCTCTTTAGGATGTGCTTCCTCATTGGCAGGATTTGAAGCAGTTGACAAGTCAGATGACTTTGAAGAAGAATCAGCAGACTCAGGAACCAAGCGCACACTAGCAAATGGGTTGGAAGCAGAGGCTGATGAAGCCTGGTTTCGTCGAACCTTAACAATCTTTCTAGTTGCTAGCACTTCATCACTTGCTCTCTTAAAGGTCCCCATTTCCTGCTCTGCAACATCTTCATCAGCATCAAGATCTGGATCGTCACGGGAAATTTCCCGCCCAGCAACTCTCTTTTTGGAAGGAGGAAGAGAATTCGCATCCCCCATTGTAACTGATGTACAGTAATCAACTTCAATTGTTTCTTCAAAAGAGACATCATAATACATCAAATATCATTCCAACAAGTGAAGCATCCAAACAAAAAAAATCTCGAGAAAAGCAAGAATGAAACATAAACAATTCAAATATTCAATCCCCAAAATTCAAACAAATATATAACTAGTGGTACGCCTATCAGTACCATCACAACAGGTTTCTGGGAATTTGATGTTCAAGAAGTTTGGAAGTGGAGCATTTGTAGTTGGAAACCTGAATGTATGACTCAGTTTTCAGATCTATTTTGTCTAAAACGTAAAACAAAATTGTCAGACTATGCAGCAATAAGTTTATAATTAATATAACAGCTCTGTCCACCGACTCATAAATATACACACAAGAAGCTGTCTTCTTCCACTGTGAACGAGCCAATTGCATATTAGACATAGTCAAGAAAGAGATCACTCATGCAGGATGTTTGATGCAGACCACATACAAACCATTGTTACATTCAAAGCCAGACTATAAGTCTCTAAGTGTCCTAGACTTGCGGACATTACGAAGCATGGGAGAATATATAAAAAAAATGCATTTAAGCCATATAAAAACATAATTCATTTTGAGTATTTAATCATGAAAATTTATAAAATTAAAATCTATCCATCATTACATAAAATATGAACCATGATGGTATTGAGGCACAGTTCACCGAAATCTCCAGAAGAAAATTCGTACTTTGTAGTATCAGGAAAAAATATGAAAATATTGGAAACAAATCAGAATAATTTGATAAAATCAAATTATATTTTATTCAAATAAAAAGTGATGTTCTCAGCTATAACTTTAAAGATCACTTTGAGGAACCTTATGTCAATTACATTGGAAGAGTAATTTCTGAGTTGCAATTAACATAGACAGTAGTCACAGTACTATCTTTATTGTAAAATAAAGGACAGAAAGAGCATTTGCAAAAAAAAAAAAAAAAAAAATTTGCAGTCCTTTCTCATGTTACGTTATACAAAAGTTGAGCAGAACTTGAAAAGAAAATATGCAAGTAGATCCCACTATTTGCATCCATGCTGCTTAACAGGACCCTTGTCCTTCTCTAGGTACCTAGACAATCAACGCAACGGCCTGAGCATCAACCTGCAGGCACTATGTGTCCACCACCATTTCTCTATCTACAACCAATGAGAAGAACGTAAAAGCAGCATATTCACTTTTCCATTGTCCATTTATTTATTTTATTAACAATTCATTGTCCTAAATGGGTTTCAATTCGAAATAGAATCTAGAGTGGAAATCAACAAGCGTCGATTTGATATTGACATTACGATCTAGGCAAACAAGACATGAACCCACCCAAATATTATTATGTGAATAATTTAATAATTCATTTTTGCAGTTGAATGTACATCAGTGCATTGCATCAAACCCCTCTATAACTAACATAAAATTTACAAAATTGATGTCCAGTTAACTAGTATATAAGGAAAAAAAAATCGCAAAGCTCCAATAAGGTTCAATAAACAAGCTAAATTTAAAATCAGGCAACCACTGGGCAACAACGGAGTAGAATCTTCACATTCGCAAATCAACATAGATGCCCGAATCCAAGACGCTAGTTCCCAACAAGAAATCGGAAACGTATAACGAGATATTGCAAGGGAAAAGCTCGAAAAGAGAACGAGAGCCCAATTTTCTGAACAACCGAGAAAAACTAGGCACCCACCAACTCCACACACACACACAAAAGCACGAAAATAACAACAAAGCAAGAGTCGGTACCGCAAAAACAACAGTAACTATGGCCCCAAAATCAACACTAAAACGTAATAACGCGGCAAGGAGACGAAATGGGTGCATAGAAAAAGAAAACCCTAGGCGCTCGAAAAAGGCCTACACCGATGCTGCTCAAAATACCCAACGAAGTGAACAAATCTATCCGCCAAACGCCGATCAGATTAGAAGAGGAGGGATAGACCATTTTAACAAGGATAAATGACTGGAAACAGAAATTAGAAGAGAAAGAAGCTTACTGAATGAAGCAGAGCTCCTTGTGTCTCCCTCCTTCCACCCCCTCACAACATGAAATTCCCTCGTTTTATTATATAAAGCTTTCTAGGGTTTTTCTCAAATGGTCCTTCCTTTTATGGCTCGCTGGAAAAAGGGTCTCCGCCTTATGCCTTTTCACTAAATAGTCCTTTTTCCTCTTGGCAATTTAAGAAAAAGGTTTCCTCCACCATTACCAATTTTTTTTCTACGCTATCCTTTAATGATGACTGAAACATACTTTTAATGATAAAATTGGAAACTTGATTTAGAGTCTCCAATTCGACGAGTATTGTCAAAAATAAATGAAACATTTTTTTTGTTTCAAAATATCTAAAATGATCGTATAGGTGATGACAAATAAAAATGTAAAAGAACAAAGTTGAAGCATCAAATGAGAGCTACACTTCTTCACTTTATTGCTTGAGTTTTCTATTGATATTGTTTTCACAAGCTCGCAAACTCATATTTTCAGGTCATTTTTCATATAAATAACTTTATAATTGTGATTTTCACATCTCAAATTGTAAAGAACCAACATTAAATTTACACATTTTTGTTGCTAAATCCGATTTTATGAGCTCAAGATTGATAGTTCATTTCAGAATCCTGATATGATTCACAATGACGCAAAAAAAGGTATGTATTTGATTTTTTTAGTACTATATGGAAACCGCATCCATATAATCTTTTTTTATGAACTGAAACTTTATAACAAGTTTAGTTATAAAATTCCAAAAACCGGTGACAAATATTTTCTTGGTCTTCATGTAAATGCTGCTAGAACAAGGTACCATTTCGCAATACAGTCAATAAAATAGGGTCCCCTTTGCAAGTAGAATAAGTCCACAATTACCGTAATATTCCTAGCATTTGGTCAATGGACAATCACAGACATCGTCAGGCCACGGACCAGAGCCGCACCGCTCTTAGCTGTGGTCCAGATCTGGACTGGTACTTATTTGGGATCTGTTTTACCAAATCTTTTACAAAGAAAAAAATCACCTCATATTTTTCTTTTTATTGAAAAATATGAAACAAACCGGTTCAAACTCCGAAACAATAATACTTCTAACATTTTCTAGATTGGAAACTTCTGGATAGGGCTGAACAACCAGTCGAGCTACTCAAACTCGACTGTTTAACTCGACTCATTTGGTTAATTGAGTTGTTTATTTGGTTAAACGAGTCGAGCTCGAGTTGACGAGCCGACTCGATTAGTTAATCGAGTCGAGTTCGAGTTCACTTGAGTGAAGTTGTGTAAACTCGACTCGGCTCGATTAATAGTTAATGAGCTCGTGTTTTATTTAGTTGAGCTGAGTTCGAGCTGACCGAGCTCGGGCTCGACTCAGCTCGTGTTCAGCCCTACTTGTGGATTCTGTCAGAGTTCGAGTCGGATCCATGAAGCCAATCGATTAACAATTAAAAAGCTACTTGTCGTAGTATATTAATATTGATAACCAGACGTATCTAACTATACCAAAGCAAGTCGTCCAAATCGATGTTATTCTTGTTGTTACTCGAATCAGTCGATACGATAAAAAAACCGATACAAGATTGTGTGGTAATTTTTTGTTTTAAAGCAATTTAAAATATTTAAAATTATTTTTCCAAATTTATAAAATCGAAAAATTGGGCGATACGGTCTCATATGTAACCATATGTATCAACCGGTATGTCATAAAAGTGAGCAAACGATACGGCACCGATACCATTTCTTACAACATTGCATCTAGCTAGGAATAGGAAGAAATTATTCATTGAGGCTCAATTTGATGGTCAATAAAAATTTGGAACAGTAGAAAAAAATATATGGTAAAAAGTCTGACCTTCTCAGGTCAAACTTTTTTACAGGGTAAAATTATCCTATTTATTTCAACAAGGTAATTTTTCTTGTAAAGTGAAAAGCTATACAAAAACCACAAGCATAGTAAAATCCATGTGCATCAAACGGGGCCTTAAAGAAAGGTAGAAGCTACAAAAAAAAAGTTCTTAATTTACTTCAAATACCAAAAGGTCTAGGAAAACCATTTCTACTATCCGACCTCTTACTCAAACAGTCAATGAAAAACCAATTATCAAAATTAAACAATGAGCACTGTATTATATAAGATTATTAAACAACCTCTATCATATATCATAACAAATATAAAGTCACAGACTCACAAGTCATATCTTATGTGCATCTTAGCCATCAAATGCATTTTGGACTTTTATTTCGGAAAGCTAGACATATTATTCCATAAACCTATCTCAGAAATTGAGGCATATTCATAAATTAGAATGTACATGAAATGTCTCCTTAACAATTTCATTGTTTATAAAATTAAAACTGTTCCAATAGCCAAACAACTCAGACGATGTCACCATAGAACTATAATTGTCCGTTCATTATCCAATCAATGTATATTGGCGTTTGTTGTGTACGTTTGGGTACGAACCCACTTTAGTTGACTCGATCAACTTTTATAGGACAAAGTGTACCGGTTGATTCACAGTATTGATCTTTTTATGTCACTGTATTAATTAACCTTTCCTTTATTCGGTTTTATTGTGCCTTCGTTTAGCTCTTTTTTTTTTCCCAAGCCTGTCTTGATATAACATTTACTTCTTGTAAAGGTTATTTGCATAAGATAGAAGCAATTAAACATACAATAAGTTCTCGAGAGGGATGGTGTAATGGTTAAGGTGGGGTTTGTAGGCGATCAGTATTGATTTTGAATTTTTGTAACATCAACTCTCTATGCTGCAAAATGAAAGCCATTTGACATGTAAGTTGAAGCATTGTGCGGGCAGCACCTTCAAAGCACTAAAAGTAAGTCTTGTGCTTGAAGACGACGAGTGATTGGGTGCAGCTTCGACTCATATCTAAACGATAGGATGAAATACTCCTTCTTCCATACTTGATGAACTGCTCGAGAAAGAAGTATAAGTACTTTCGTGAGACTTGAGTAAGAATTAGCATTGTTATGAATAAAGAAAAACTAAAGTTCAGTTGTTGAATGTCTCCGAATTTGGTTAGCATATATTTAGTTCTGACATGAAATATCACTTTTAATATATCTAAACATTAAGTCTGCTCCTCCATCCATAATAGGAACAGTCCAAACCAGGTTGTATAGTCTTTTAGATATATATAGACATTTAGCTGCTTCGGCTAGCGGCCACGTGGTGGAACCAAAAAAAAATTTTCTGGACATATTGAGTTCAATTTTTAAACTTTATAAAGCGCTCATACTTAAATAAATAAAAGTTTAAGGAAGTATCCATTTATAAATACAGAAATGTTTTGAAGGTTGGTATAGGCAATTGAGGATGTTTGCTTACACATAGCTGCACTGCATGAATTCAATTTATAACCACTTTAGTGAGTTTTTGAATTGAATTGAATTTTATGATCCTTTATTTGGGGCATTTCGCAGCCTTAAATTTTGACTGTACAACGAAAATTCTAAAAACAAAATTCTACTTCAAATTGGTATTGAAATGAAAATTCCACTCCTAGCTTTCCTTTGTGTTTGATAGTCTAGAATTTTAATTTCAGAATTGAAAATGATGTGTTTGATAAAACATGAATTCAAAAATTCTAGAATTGATAAATTAAAACACACATGCCTTAAAAAGATATTAAAAAAATTCTAAAATTCTGAAATCATAATAGGTAGGATTACCATTCTAGAATTTTGATTGAAGAATAAATCTATAATTCCACAATCAAAATTCTTTGTTTGATAAGAGAATTCTCATTTCATAAAAATGAAAATTTTAGTTATACAATTGCATGATTCCAGATTCATGAAACACGGAGGAGCACGATACACTCCATACTTAAAGTAGAGTGCATGTCTATTCCTTGTTGATGCATCTATTGTCCCATTTCATATGATGTCAATTATAACTAAACTTCTAATTCCTAGTGTACTGAACATGGGAAAGCAAACGCCCTTTTGAGCTTAAATTTAGAGACATGCACGGAGTTTTTTGACAATTGAACTTAAGATCATAGTGACAAATAACATTTCGGAGTTTTAAATGGTGACGTTTTTCTCGGGTATAATACAGTGAACTTGAAAAAGAAAAAGAAAAATATGGTGATTTTTTAAAATTTAAAAAGATAAAAATAAGAAGAAAATAAAATAAGTGAGAAACTAATAACAAAAACAACAAAAGATAAGTAGATTTGCAACAAAAAAATAGAAAATAAAAAAAACTGTTTGACATTAAAAAACTGAAAAAAATGAAAAAACTGAAAAAAAAGCTGAAAAAATGAGAAAAAGCGGGGTTTTTTTTGTTGTCTTTAACGTTTTTTAAACATTTTTTTCCAAAAACGTGTTTTTTTAGTTTTAAATGGCTAGTTAAGCTATCACGTTTTTTTTTTTTGCAGAAAACGTGTTCTCTGTCACTATGGTTATGATCTACAAAGACCCTCAAAACTGTCATATTCAAGAACTAAAACACGTCAGAATTTAATTTATCAAAAAGTGATTTAATTTTATCTTCACTCCTATGGTCTAAGGCTGCAGACGATGTCTGATTTTTGCCCAATGTATCATCAACTAGTATAATGCTCCCACTCTACTAGCACATAAGCTACCATAACACACGGCTTGAAATTCAAATAGTTGGAGTATTGCACCATTAAGTTAGTTTGACTCAAAATGAATCTTAGGCAATCATGCTTGAGGTTAAGCCTAATTACATTCACTTGGATAACATATTCAAATTAAAGAACCGCATGTAGTGATTAAATTATATATGCCACTAACAACTAAATTATGACTTCACAATTCAAACAAGAAAATTGGTGACCAAGAGTAAATTAATTGACTTGACTCGATTGAGTTTGGTTTCAATTGAATCAACCTATTTGGCAACTAGTTTTTGTAAAAATGTGAGTCAACTTGTTGGATTGATGAGCTGACCTGCTAAATTGCATGGGATTGGTGCGGAGGAAGATGAGGAAGACATTTTTATTGATCTCTCATTCCATTGGTAGTTAGGTGGTATGCGAGGGGGAAAGTCACTTTCTTCTTCCCATCTGAGGGTTCAGGGCTGTTTCGGATTTGAGTATTACTATGATACACCCTTCAACTTAAATGTTTCGGACTTGAATATTACTATGATACACGTTTCAACTTAAATGTTCTGTGTGCTACCGTTTACAGTTCAAAAGTAGTACTCGAACCATTGAATTGTTCGATTATTTTATTTCCACAAAAAATATAGGTAAAAGTTCTTCGAACTACTCGCTTGGAGTATTCTAAAACAACTAAAACTTCAAATTGGCATGAAAATTACTGCAAACGAAGATTTGAAGTTGACCTCTCCTAAGAAGAAGCATATCATATATACTATCGTTCTTTCAATCTTTCGCATTATTGCAAAAGAATGAAGGTGCCATTATCTTAGATGTCAAGCGGCCTTGGTTCTAAGCAAAGAGGAATTGGACAATTGGTCGCACCAAGTTGGCAAGGAGCAAAGCTTTTTAAACGTACGTATAGCCTCGAAGTATTAAAAGATTACTTATATTGCTTACCATGAAAAGAGGCCGGCCGATGAAGTCCTTGAGAAGATCCACATATACAGTATGTTAGAAGTCTAAAATATCCTACTGTTAGGATACTAGTTGCAAAAAATAAAAGTAAATTTTCTTGGTATGAAAAGTTAATTTTGACTTTATTAAGAACAAGTTTCATTCTGATTTTAAATCATATTTTTTCCCAATGCAAAAAACTAAAATAAAGATTTCAAGCGTAGATCTTAGGTCTAGCCAAAGATCCTTAATTTGAAGAACCATGAACTTTTCCATAGATTTTTTTGCATCAGATCCACAACAAATCCATAGATTTCAAAACTTAAGTAATCAAACACCCAGTACAAGACCTATTCAATCTGGTGCGTCTGACTGTTGCTCCAATTTATTCTCTTGTTTTCCATTTCTTCCTCAAGCGTATATAACTTATATATAGCTGAACAGATTTGTGCTTCATTTTCTTTCTTACACACCAAAAAGTTTTAAAATGAACGTACAAGTGAACCAGGTTCCCGAGAAAAGTAGAAAACAATCTGGAAAAATTTAGTCAAAGCCATCATCTTCTCGTAAAATTGAAAAAAAAAAGGAAAGTGTACAGATTTGCCTGAACTTCATCCCAAAGAGACAGAAAAGTGGCAAAGAACGAACCTGATTATGCGCGCCACACTGATGCATTATTTTTTTAATGCGCAGTATAATTAATGACTAAACTTGTTGTAAAGACAAAAATGTAAATGAAAAAAATAAAAATTATAAAAGACATTTCTTTTTAATAAATTATCAAAATATTCTTTCTTCGTTTACTGTGCCCAAGGTAGTAGGTAACTTCGTTTAAAGTGAGTTCCTTTTCTTTTGTATTCATTCTTTACATCTTCTTCCTTTGTTTTCATGGCGATCTCTTTTCCATCAAAAGAGCAGTGTTTGAAAGGGGACTAAACAACCTAACACTTTCCAAATTTCAACTGCAAATTATATCCTAAATAGTCTGGCAGATTACTGGATCTTTTCCTGCTAAGCACGCGAAACAATTGCTTCTAGTTGCTTTTGATTGCAACGATTTTAATCCCAAGATGAGAATCTATATTCCAGTTTCTGATGAATGTCTGGCACACCAGCAAAACATGCAAATTCCTTCAGCGCAGGATTTCAGCTTAGTCAATCCAGGTGAATGTTCAATAACAAAGCTCATTAGATTCAAACCGTCACGCACGCATATATAACTCGATCAGACTGCGGCATAATATGAGTTTACATTCATGATTCAACTTTCTTTTTTCCAACACATCAAACAAAGTTCTGCAAAGGAAACAACTAAAAACCTAAATTGTTCAGCCCCACATGCAACCCTGATTTTCTTGTGAAGAACAATCATGACAATATATATCTATAAGAAGAGTAAGATCGTCAGACGATGCCAGCAGTACCGCCTGTAGGAACAGTTCATCTACTTGTCTTAGTTTCTGGCCATAGATCGTTTCACATCCTTAGTCATAGTAATCATCCTCGTCATTCTGGTATCCGCCGCCTGGTGGCCTGGACGGGGTTCCACGGTCGCCATTGTCGTCGCATTCCCTATGTGGCCGCTCTGCTGAAGACGGTATCGGTGATGGTGATGGTGACGGCGACGGCGACTTCGAGGGTGGTGCTGCTGGTGACCCCGACGACGACGGCGACTTCGAGGGTGGTGCTGCTGGTGACTCCCACGACGACGGCAGTGATTCCGGAGAGACCGAAGGTTGCGATTCTGGGGGTGGTGGTGGCAGTGATTCTGAGTTCAAAGATGACGGCAGTGTCTCTTTCGTCGACGGTACCGAAGGTGGTGATCGGTAATTAGGGCAACGAGCAGCAACGGCAAGACAATCAACCGGCGGACGTGAAAGAAACGCCCTACACTGCCTTGCCGGCCTCTGCCTTGGTCTCGACGGCAGGCAGTTCCGCTGGTCGCTCACTGCTGGAAGACGCAGGCAACTTGGTGCCTCGCCGGTGAAGTAATTATACGAGAAGGAGAAGCTTTTCAGCTTTGGCAGACTACAGATGCTGTCAGGCACCTTGCCGGAGAGCATGTTGTGCTCCAAGTTCAGCACCTCCAGGCTCTTCAACCCTGCCAGTCTATCGGGCAGGCTCCCCACGAGCCTATTGAAGCTCAAATCCAGAAGCCTCAGATCCTCCATCTGCCCCATCTCCGGCGGCAGGCACCCGCTCAACCCGTTGTTGATGAGCACAATCTCAGTCAGAGTCGACATATTGCCGAGGCTTGGAGGAACACAGCCACGGATGTCGTTGTTAGCAATAACGATTACGGAGACCGGCGAGTTGCCGAAGTTCGATGGGATGTCGAATCTAAACCGATTGTTGTTGATGAAGACGGCGTCGAAGGGTTTGTCGAACAGGCTGCTCGGGACAGAGCCCTCAAACTCATTGAACCTGATGTCCAAGTACTTAAGTGAGGGCAGGTCGAGCACCACCGCCGGGAAGCGGCCGGAGAACCGGTTGTTGCTGACGTCAAGCTCATGAAGAAGGCTCATGTTGGCAAAACTCCAAGGGATTCTGCCCCTGAATCGGTTGGAGTTGATGTGGAACAGGGCGAGATCCGAAAGCAGGCCGAGCTCAGGGGGAAGGTAGCCGGCGATGTTGCCATGGTTGAGGTCCACACCGGCCACCACCTTCAAGCTTTGATCACCGGGAAGTTGGGAGCAGAAGATTCCGGTGTAGTTACAAACTTCCGGACCAACCCAGTTGCTGGTTAGTCCATTGGGGTCCCAGTAGATAGCCATCTTCCATGCCTGGAGGGCGATGTAAGCATTCCTGAGCCTCGAGTTGTTGAAATGGTAGGAGGGATCGACCCAGATACGCCGGCAGTCGACGTCGTCGAATTCATGGTCCTCGGCTTCCTCATGGGCGGAGGCTGATAAGACGGGGGTGAAGAGAAGCAGGGAGAGGAAGATGAGGGTGGTGGTGGTAATGCCGGTGCTGTGCATGACTCCTCTACTCAAACTGCTTGCCATGGATTCTGCACTTTCTACGTCTCTACAAAATCTCTTTGTGCTTTAAAGATGGAGAGGTTATGAACGTCACCACCTTCGAATCTACGGGTCTCACTTCCTGATTATTATATAGGGAATTCGGGAATAAAATTTTAGTTTCTTCACAATTTTTTGTTGCCTTTCTTGGCTTCTCAGCTTGGCCCATGTGACCGTCCATACACCCGGAGAGCAAGCGTACAAAAGTTGAAAAGTTGAATCATGAACGAGTCAAGTAACGTTCATTGTGAGCAGAAGCAAACTACATGAAAGTTGGTTATATATTTATATATAGGTAAGATCGGCGGGAGATCACACTTCATGTTTGGAGCCTCTTTCTCATGTGTCACATCTTTATTTTTGGTGAGCTTTCAAAAACTAACATAGAACAAAAACTAAGTAATCGGACTGATGAGTTGATGAAAGTTTGTTCATGAATTCGATTTATATTTATATGATCATACGATTCTTTTGAATTGTAAATAATACACATACCATTTTAGTTGATGAGTGTACTATTCTTATCCATATCTCAAAGCAACCTTACATGCTTCATTTTCTTTTGCGGCAATATGTAATTTTGAAAAGAAAATAAATATTTTAAGAATTTCATTCATTTTCATTTGGTGCATATGTAACCATGGATTGTAAACTCACTTACCATAGGGGATCCCAATGAGTCTAAGTGTAATAGCCCAACACTCACTATTCAATACCTATCGATTATTTGCAAGCCAACTCAAGAACAATCAATCACCTTTCTTTCAATGTCCATCTCTTTTTCCCTTTGTTTCATCTTTTTTTTTTCTATTCATTTTGCTTCTTCTGCCATTCTACATACCTGGAGGTCTATCTTTGCCCAATTGTACAATAAAATCTGGAGATTTCGTTGGTGAACCTATTGTATAGGTTGAAGGGTTCTCCAATTGTGCTGTTAAGGGACTGTTTGGTAATGAAGACAGTAGTAATCTATTTCATGAATTTAAATCTCAAGTACCGAAATATAGTATTGGATTATACATAGAACATTATAATATAGTATTGGATCTTTTGGTAGATTTATGAAATAAATTGCCATGGTTTCTGTTGCCAAAAGGCCTTTAAAATTCCATAAAAAAGGTGTGTTACATAAAAAGGGTGGAAAGGAAAAGCGCACTATAAAGACAAAAAATAGTAAAAACGGAAAAAGTAGAATTCCTAAGGCTGTATTTGTTTTAAATATGAGATCCACATTGATCTGAGATCAATCCATAGAGTTAAGGTAAGAACCCTCACCCCATCCTACCTTCAATGCATGGTTTTTAACATATAGCATGAATTTAAGGCAACCTTTCGAAGCTATTAAATGCAACCTAAAATGTTCATTTCTTTTTCAACTCCAAAATTCCTTTGGTGCATGTGTATTGCTAGGACTAGCTAAGGTGGTGCACACAAGGCCTAGGGTGGTGGTATGTGTTGATCATTATTAAATGGTTGGGTCCTAAACAGGAGTCGCTATCATGTCCCTCGTAGGCGAGACACACAAATGACGAGAGCATGGTAAATATTCAGGTCCTCACACCTACCCAGTGTTCAACCCCGAACACGTGACCATGTGTTCAAAGGTACATATTTTTGTCTTTCCCTAACATGCAACCTCCTCCCACATAACAGTTTCTGGGTCTGAATGCTCTATGGAGGTAGGGTAGGGCCCACAAGGGATATGACTCCACCTCAAAAAAAAAAAATTACACCTAAAATTTTAAAAATTTTCACTTATCTTATATAAAAATTTTGAAAAATGATATTTGAGCATCAAAATTTAAAAATTTTAATTTGGCCCTCATGAAAAATTTATGTCTCCTAGTCTACGTTCCTATGAAAGATTGTTTTTGAGATTTATGTCAATCAAAATATTGATTTATGGTCACTTCTCAGACATCCGATAAAATTGAAATAATACAGAAGTATTGATTTACGGATGTATCACAATATTTAAGTTCTTTTCTTAAAATAAAATGTGACTTGTTATTCAATTTTTCCGTAACAAATAATTGTAGTAGCACACTATGTATAAGTTGATTTGATGATTCATAATCATATTCATATTTAATTTGTGACATATTTTATGAACTTGTTCAAGCTTCTTAGTATATTAAAAAAGTAGATCGCTTTACTTGGACGAGGCCTATCCAAGACAAATACAGTGTATTTTGACGTGCATTGAACAGAGAGCATAAGTATGTAGACACCTTCGTCACTCGTCACCATGCTTTGGTCTGCCATGGTTTTTGTTTTTCAAGCTTTTGGCATAATATAGTATGGTCAGTCGTATTTACAGGGTTCACATCAACAAAAAAAAGACTTGCAGAACTATATGAAGGAAAGGTCTTCAAAAATTCACTTGCCTTGCATTTCTGAGCTTTCCTGCCATGGTGTTCTTCAAAACCCAAAATTTGTTAAGTGGGGACTCCTGTATTGTATGTCTATATGAGTGAGCTCAGAAAGACAAGATTAATCTTATACGTGAATGATAGCAAAAGATTGGACCAAAAAGGATGCTTCACTGTATAATGCACCCATAATATTATATTCCTTATTATTCCCTTGTGATCATCGGTAATTTGCCTGATTAATTGCTCGTTTGATTGCCTGGATAATGTTTCCCAGATATCCTTTCAAGAGAGCAGTTTCGGACGCATAGCTAGGGATTTTTCTCCTAGGACCGACCGCCATAACCGCCATTATTTTTCAAAATTATGGCAGTGTTTGGATGACATTCTCTTCCAACCCAGTGTTGTAAAACTAAGTTAAGTTTTATGAAAACCAAGTTTTTTAATGAGTTTTAGAAACTTTTTTTTTTCCTCATGCCACATCCAAAACCAGGTTTTTGAATAGTCTAAAGGGGACCAGGTTTTCCACTGCCTTTTACAAAACCAGGATATGTCAAAACTAGTTTTTTTTCAAACTTAGTTTTGATGGCACCCAAATACTACAAAAAAACCTGGTTGTATAGGCAAAATTGGGTTTTGCCTCAGAAAACCTAGTTTTAAAGTGTCATCCAAACACGCCCCTAAACTTTAAAATTTCAATTTTGAAAGTCTTAGGGGGGCGGCCATAGCCCTTGCCTGCCCCTTTAGCTTCCCTACGAGCTGAAAAAAATTTAGACTTCCGTCCCACGAACTCCCACACATTTTTTAGGTTAGAAGGTTAGAGGATGAAATTTTTTGCCTTAATCTTGGTTTCTCTTAATACAGCGATAATGAAGTAAAGATTATCCAAGCAGTCGAACATGGCTTGATGGAGGTTATTAGTGGCAGGGGCGGAGGGAGGGAGGGCCCACCTGGGCCATGGCCAGGGTGAGCGCAGGAATTTTTTTTATATTAAAAAAACAAATTTTTTTTTTTTAGTTTGGTTCGACTCGTCGCTCCTCTTGGCCCGATCTGCAGACTGTTTGGCCTACCTCTGAAAAAAATCCTGGCTCCGCTCTAATTAATGGCATGTTCATCCCAGGGTCATATGTGCGAGAAAGCCAGAACATAATTTAACTAAATAAAACCCTATGTACTTCTATAGCGAAAAAGAATGAAAAGGGGAACTGACCAAGAAATACCTGCATTCAGATAGGCACCATGTGTGCAATAGATAAAGAAAAGTTGAGCATCAAGGTATCTGAATCTGAACCCATTTAACGGGACTTGGTATTTAAAGAGATATTCAGATGTTGTTTGATTGATAATCTTCATAAACCTGATCTCCAATTGTGTTGTTCTAACCCGAGCCTGAACCCAAATTAGAAACAATCAGGTTTGGTTTTAGCTGACTCCATGCAACTCTCAATATGATTTTGGACCCGATGCAGCCATTTACTTATTTACATAATGGTTGGCCTCGTAAAAGTTACAATTCGAAGCATTAGTGACCCTTAGCTAGAAATTTCCGGCTTCGTCGCACTCTAACGTTTCTCAGTGGACGAAGCCAATGGATATCTGTGTGTCGAATGCGAATCCCAAGCAAGAAGATATCTCAAACCAAATCATAGCAAGGTATTTCAAGATAAGCAACTGCTAGCAATTTAAGAGTATCGCAGTTAGGGGCAGAGCTAGAAATTTTTCGTCGCAAGGGCCAACCTATAAAATTTTAATAAAGGCGGAAATAATTTTTTTTTGAAATTTTTATATATATTAAATTAAAAATTATAAATTTACATATAAAATTTTAAAGCTTTTAAAATCTAAGGGAAGGCCAAGGCCCCTGTCCGCCCTCCCTTTCCTCCATCCTGATTGGAGTACACCTACCACTTTCAGTGCACATAACCAGCTTCGCTTTCAAGATTGAGTTCTTCAGACGAGTATGCACCAAAGGGAATGGAGGGTATTTTTTAATTTTTTATTATAAAATAACGAGTGTTTTAGACTTTTTAACCGTATCATAATCCTTTTTAACCTTCAATTTTTTTTTATTTTAATAATAGCATTTTGGTCATTCTTCAATTTTTTTTTTTTTGTGCACATAACCAGCTTAGCTTCCAGTGTCACAGCGAAAGAAGGAAGGAATGAGGCGTATTGAAAACAGAGATAAGAGAAGGTGCAAATGGTAGAGGTAGGGCCTATAGAGTATAGACGTTCATTTTATCAAATCAAAAGATTAAATATCACACCGATGATTCCATCCAACCATTGTTCAATACAATGAACTTGAGTTCGAGGCAGGGGCGGAGAAATGTGGGCAATTGCCCACACAGCCCAACAAAATTCCGTTAATATATATATTAACTAACCGAAAATTATTAAATGACCCTCAAATATTTGGTGAATGCTTTGCTGGTAGGACGAAATTCAAAAATGGGGTCAAAACTTGTGTCCAAATCTCCATTGAGATTATGTCAAATTTGTCAAAGGCTGGATCCATCCCAAATTCCCCTTTTGAATATCTGAAAGTCCAACGATCTAACCAAGTGGATGAAGCCCAAGTCACTCTCTGCTATCTAACATCCTGACCATGAAGCATTGCCTAACAACAGTAAATTAACTCATTGGTGGGGATGGAAAGAGCTTATACTTTAATAAGATAAGATGTAAGCATTAAACCAACGAGGTATTTTGTTTCAAAATTAGGAAACTGAAACCTGAAATTTTAGTTCTATTCCTGTTTGAGGAGGAATTATGATTATGGAAGATTCATTCTTGAATCAAAATTACAAACCATCAAACGCCCCCTAACAATTTCAACCAAAAGATAGGCTTTTTTGGGAGGACATTCTTGCTCTTATACTAGGAGACAGGTAAGAACTACTCTTTTTTACCAAAATTTCAAGAGAATCGGAAACCAAGTTCTTAACTACTCTTTTTCACCAAAATTTCAAGAGAATGAGAAACCTGGTTCTTATTACTAAGGCCAAGTTAACCTTATAGGCTGTTTGGCAAGCAGAACAATAACTTATTATTTCATGTATCTACTCTAAAAATTAAGTCCAATGAATTGACTCCATCTTTAAGGTAGATAAATAGGATAGTATGAGGCTGTTTTCGTTGTCCAATCGCCTCTTCAGCCTAAGTTAAAGAAGGTTAAGAGTTCAATACTCAAATGTGTCACATCTATCATAATCGAGTAGACAAAGTACCAAAAAAGTACGAAAAGTTGATGTCTCCTGGGTGAAGCCAAGGGGGTCGCAGGGCCTTGCCTCCCCTCAAAAAAAAAAAATTACATGTAAATTTTAAAAAAAATTCAATTGTCCTATATAAAAAATTTGAAAAATAATAATTTAGCCTCTGTCAAAATTTGGAAAATTTAATTTGACGATACCAATCAAATAGCCTATTCTCTCGCAGGGTGTTTCGGGGTAGTAATCAAATTCAAGTTTAGTATCTAATTTTCTTACTGAATCCTATTCGCACATATATTTCAATCCAATTACATGCACAGTTGAAGTTAGACAATAGTCGGATCAGATTCAAGCTCAATCTATGCATCCTAAGCGTTAGGATCCGTAGTCAATGGCTGACATGCCAGTGCAATAATATTAACAGAGAGAAGACATGTGGGACACATTGCAGATGCCAGAGGGAAGGAAAGGTAAAAGTGAAGAAAGAGGAATTCTTTTGTCAGCCAATAAAGATCGTAGTAAAAGAAAAAAAAAATCCAGCATTCTGCTAGTGTTACGTGTCAACACATGAGTGGACAATTTTTGCTGGGCTTTTTAGTTAGTCTAGACAGAATTTTTTTGCTTCAAAATTTCAAAATACAGTCACTTTCTCAAACTCTAGTTTAAAATTTTTGTAGGTTTTTAGTGCTCCGATTTGTATCTGACCTCTAATGCATTTTTGCCAATTCCAGAGTGCTCAGAAAAAACAGAAGTTAAAACCTCAATAGGCATGTTCAAATTTGTTACTGCAAGTTCTTTTAGAAACGAAAGAGATTTGCAATCTTGCAAATCGAGTCAGCAGCGTAGAGATGAATGGATCCCTGTAACTTTGTTGGTAGCTGGACATTGTTTAGAGACATGACCAAGATGGTAACTGCACTCACCCATACCATGTTATCGAGTAAGGAGCACTGGTAGTTCTTATTAATCTGAACCTTGCTGGGTTTTGCTATAGAACATTTTTGTTTAGATTGCTACTATGACTATTTGCTTTTTCTCTTTCGGCTACAATTTTCTAGCCATTTATACTATTATACTTTCTTGGTTAAAGCTAAAGTGGGCCCTTTAGGCAAAGGGATTCAATTAGAGCAGTTCAACTCTGATCTTGATCACAGATACGCCTTTCTTTTGCACATGGGGATTGATTTGGTAATTCAGCCCACATAAGAATCTCCCACTCAAAGAACCAAGCAGAGATTGTGTTCTCACTTCCAGTGCAGCAAAAACCAACGAAATAAGAAAATCTGCCTTTTTCACAGGAAACGGCATCTGCCAATGAACTGCGGAACTGGTTTTCTTGTGGAAAGCAACGGCCTGGCCTTCAGCAGAAGCCTCAAATTTCTGCAGAAAGAGATGATGTCCTCAGATTTACTAGTAGTCATAGGTGTCATGAAAACAAAAAAATCCACAGAAAAGAAGGTGGGAATTTGAAGTATCAAGCACACAGAATAGTGGGTTGTAAAAAACAGGCCCTGAACAAACTAGCCTGCAATTAGTGTCGCCACTTTTTTCTTCCTCTTCTTTCCATTCATGGTGAAAAGGAAACCCACCAAGATGGATGCTCCAAAGACCCCACCTACTAATGAACTCTTAATGGTGGACCAACCAAACAATGTTGGCCCTACCTGTCAGGGTTTAATATCAAGAGGAACTGAACTTACGACATCCGGGGCCTCCGCGCATAAGGACAGTCGCCATAACCAAGTGACCCCGCAGAAGAGCTGTATCATCACTTGTTATCAAGGAAAAAGTGGGAGGGAAGACACAACTGTTGTCTGGCCCTACCAGAAAACAAGAAGCAAGTTTCAGGAAAATAGGAGACCATCACACATGGCTACGGAAAGAAGTGGGTCCTGTTGATATTAAAAGAGAAACCCGTGAGGAAGTCAGGAAATAATTTCATCAGTACAGAAAATTGAAATTCTTCTCCATTGAACATTTGAACTGTGTTCTGGTCAACCTTCTCCGTTTTCACGACAGTTAAAAAAGCCTCATAATAATCACTCAGGCAACAAAACCAAAACTGAGTAATAGCACTGGGAGCCAACCTTCGCCCAGCTTCATGGTAGCAAGACAACCATCCTGCTGATTAGAAGGTCAAGGCTTCGAGAGCTAGTGAGAGAACTGTAGAAAAGAAAAACAACAGAAGAGTAACAGCATTTGGAAAAAGTAATAAAATTTCAGGCTTGCTAGATCACTGAAAGAATCCTCAAGATGTTGTAATCTAGTTTTAAATAGTACAGTGTCCAAAACAAAACAATAACAAATTTGACAGAGGACAAGAAGAGAATAACAGAGTAGGGTCCATACAACCAACTCATGCTGAGGCCGTGGCTGTCCATCTTGAGATCAACCGCCCTCAGCACATACCACATATTTTTCCAACGCAACTTGTCAGACAAGGACTAAAAGGAAACAGAATACAGAAATCATACAACACTCAAAAGGCGGTTAGATGCTTGCGAATGGACATTCAAAATCATTCATCAAAGCTACCTAACCTCACATGCAACTCTAGGCACTTGGCATTTAAAATGCCATGAAAACAAAGTTTTCAAGTTGGGATGTCAATTTCAAGGCCCACATTCTCCACATCAACGAACTCAGCAGATTAACAAACCGACCTTGAAAAGGAACGAGGGAGACCTATAGACCACAGGTGATGGAAAGCTAAAGGCTCTACATACCGAGTGATGCCTTCCAACTTTACATGCCCTTCATGTAGTGCTGTTCAAACCTAAATTGCAAGTGGACTGCTTCCCATATACTTGCATCAGTCTACAATGGACCCACCTGAGCTAGCTGAAATCAATTGAATTGTGATGGGCTCCAATAAACCTGAAATTCTCAGGGAGTGCATGTGAACATGTCATGATCAAAATGAAGAAATTACCTGAATGGCCAGCACTCATGCGCTTGGAACAAAAGGAGCTCAAAACAGATCACCCTATCCATAACATGATACCAATCAAGTCATCCAGATTACAAGTCCAATACTCCGTCCGCTAACTCGAACCTCATATTAGGAGATCAGTTAAGTCTGTAGGATATATGGTAAACACACAAGACACCTTTCTTCCTGAACATGAAGGAGAGCTAGATATAGAGCACAAGGAGAATTCCCTGAAGTCTAAGGGCATGCATGCTCAGCCTAAAAGCATAACTGCTTATGTTGTTCTAGCTGCGAGGAAAAATAAAAATTTGCCTCTTTCACTTGCATTTGGAACTGTGAAAAACGGTAGTGAATAAACCAATCAGATTTGGGTTCTCATACATGAGGTTCAGATGACCTGAAATAGCATGAAGGACGCCACAAATTGGAATCACATGATTTTGAGCAATGCCATCTGGATTCATGTTAAAGGGTAAGATAGTGTATTGAAGACCTGAATCTCTAGAAATCACAACTTTCAACATAAATTCGCCTCAAACATCAGCCCAAGAACATCAATATCTCAACTCCTTCGAGAACCATCTAGGTTTACCCGAAACATAGAACAAACACTTGTTTCAGCACAAGCACTTTAAAGTTTAAAGTTGAATGTGAGAAACCTCACAACAACTGAACAGAGGCATCAAAGAGAGCCTTGAAGTCACCTAAGCTTATCGATGAGAAATCCGCCGTGAAAGAGTGAAGGTGCTCCCAGTAGCAGCAGAGGATTGTTCCATATTCACACATTAGACAAAGATCCCTTATTATTGCATTCGCGTCATCCACATACAAGTAATAATGAGAAAAAATTAGGAGTATACGAACATTAGATCAACTAAAAAAAAGGGAAAACAAATCTTCAATTTCTGCAAAATCCATATGTAAAATCATGATATTATCCCAAAACAGGAAGAGAGTACGAGAGAGATACCAGCAGCACTGCCGCATAATTTGATCCTCTATACACACGCCTTCCCCTGCAACTAATATATCTCTCTCTCTCTCACCAGTTTTATTCACAAATGTTTCTAAACAAATATGACTCGCTGATGTTCACCATCGCTTACTCTCGTGTTTCTCTGTCTGAACATTTTACAGAAACTCTTATACAGAAGTAAAACTAAGACTTAAGAGGCATAACTCAAATTGGACAAATGAAACTAGGAAACTGGGTTGCCTACAGCATTTTTCTTGTCTTTCTCTCATCCTGGATCAACGTATCAGGATCACAGACAACAAGCCATGGATTCAGCTTCGCAGCAACAAGAAATTTGGTGCTTCTGAAGAAAAATACCAAAAGAATCAATAGAAAGGAGGCGGTGGCGGTGAACTATACGAGAAGCCCTTGACTGGCGGGAGGGGGCTGCTGTAAGAAGGCGGAGCTCCTGGCTGCCGTGGCGGTGTCTCACATCCATGTTGTGGTGGCGGCGACAGAGGCAGTGATGTTGACGGCGGTGGTAGTGACGGTGGTTGGAGCGAAGGTGATGGTAGAGATGGTCTTGTTGGTGACGGTGGTGGTATAGATGGTGGTGGTAATGAAGGGGGTGATAAAGAAGGTGGTGGTTGTACGCAGGGAGGCGGAGGTGGGGGTGGAGGTGCCACTGATGGTGGTGGTTCTACACATGGTGGAGGTGATAGCGATGGCGGTGGAGGCGGCAGATATGGTGTAGGTGTCGACGGCGGTGGGTGCGATGGTTGAGGGAGTGATGGCGGTGACAGCGTCGGTGGTGGTAGTGATGGTGGCGGCAGCGATGGGGATGGTTCTATGCAAGGTTGCGAAGGTGGAGGCGGAGGTGGCGTTGACGGGGGCGGCTCTATGCAGGGCGGCGGAGGTGGAGGTGGAGGTGGCGTTGATGGGGGCGGTTCTACGCAGGGTGGTGGAGGTGGCGGCGATGGAGATAGAGGTGGCAGCGACGGTGGTGGCAGCGATGGTGCTGGTACTGACGGCGGCGGCAGCGACGGAGGTGGAACTGACGGTGGCGGCAGCGATGGTGGTGGCAGCGATGGTGGTGGTACCGACGGTGGTGGCAGCGATGGTGGTGGTACCGACGGTGGTGGCAGCGATGGTCGTGGGAGTGATGGCGGCGGCAGTGACGGAGGTGGTTCAACGCAGGGTGGTGGAGGTGGCAGAGAGTGAACCGGCGGAGGAGGTGACGAACTATGAGCTGGCGGCGCTGGAGAATGTACCGGCGGCGACGGCGGTGGAGAATGCACCGGTGGAGGAGGTGGCCGAGAATGCGCCGAAGGGGGTGGTGGACAATGAGTAGGCGGCGGTGGTGGTGGTGGTGATCTGATACAATATGGTGGTGATGGTGTCGTTGGTGACTGAGATGGTGGTGGTGGAGGAGGAGGTGGTGGTGGCGGTGGCGGGGGAGAAGGACTACCATGAGACGGAGGGGGAGGTGGTGGTGGATGAGAAGGAGGAGGTGGTGGCGGTGGTGGATGAGAAGAAGGAGGTGGTGGTGGTGGTGGATGAGAAGAAGGAGGTGGAGGTGGTGGTGGTGGTGGATGGGAAGGAGGAGGTGGTGGTGGATGAGAAGGAGGAGGTGGTGGTGGCGGCGGAGGAGGAGGAGAGTGAACAGGAGGAACAGGGCCGCACTTAAACGAGTCGCAGTCAACAGGATGGTGGAGGAACGACTTACATTGCTTCGGCGGCCTCTGTTTGGGCCTCCCTGGCAAACAATTCCGCCGGTCGTCGAACGCCGGAAGCCACAAACAGCTCGGCGCCTCGCCGGTGAAGAAATTGTAGGAGAACGTGAAGTTCTTCAGCCTCGGCAGATCACAAATGCTCTCTGGCACCTTTCCAGAGAACAAATTGTGCGCGACATTGAGCTGCTCCAGCTTCTTCATCTTCCCCAAGCTCCCCGGCAAGCTTCCCACCAGCCGATTGAAGCTCACGTCCAGCACAGTCAGGTTCCCCAGCAGGCCGATCTCGGGCGGCAGGCAAGAGTTTAGCCCATTGTTCATCAATATGATCTCATTCAAGGTCCCAGACATATTGGTAATGCTCGGAGGGAGGCACCCATGGAAGCCATTGTTAGCAAGGACGATGACGGAAACCGGTGAATTCCCAAAGTTCGACGGGATGGTGAACTTGAACCTGTTGTTGTTGATGAAAATGGCGTCAAGTGGCTTATCAAAGAGGCTGCTAGGCACCTTGCCCTCGAACTCATTGAACCTGATGTCCAAGTACTTCAGATGCGGCAGATCTAGAACCACCTTAGGAAACCTGCCGGAGAATCTATTGTTGCTGATATCCAACTCAAACAGGAGCTTCATCTTGGCAAAGGTCTTGGGAACCATACCACAGAAGCGATTGGAGTTGATATGGAAGAGGCCGAGGTCGGATAGCAGGCCCAGCTCCGAAGGGAGGTAGCCAGCAATATCCCCATGGTTGAGATCGACACCAGCAACCACGGTCAAGTTAGGATCATGAACAGCCGGGGAGCAGAAAACTCCTGTGTATTTGCACACATGGGGACCGACCCAGTTGCCGGTGAGATTCAAGGGGTCAGAGAAAATGGCCCTTTTCCATGCTTGGAGGGCAATGTAGGCCCTCCTTAGCCTCTGGTTCTCGAAATGGTATGACGGATTAACTCGTATATGCTGGCATTTGTCCTCTGCAACTTCAAGCTCCTCATCGACGGGGAGAGTGGAGACGGTGAAGGTGGGACTGAGGAGGAGGAGAAAGAAGAAGAAGACGATGGTGGTAGTCGAACGGTGCATTGCTGATCTACTCAGGTTGTGAGCATGGCCTGCCGAAAGGGACGCGGCACATTTGGGAGGCGGAGATTGGTGAGGGATGAAGCCCGATGGGGAGGATTGTCCTCGCGTTTTGGGGTGTTTTTAGAGGGGGGAAAGTGGAGATAAATGAGATGGTGAGTAACGTCAGGGACAGCACGAACCCAGCTAAAAAATGCCCTTTCTCTCTCTACTTCCCACTTTTCTCTTTCTATTTCCAATTCCTCTCACTACAAGTCTTCTCTCTTTCTCTCTCTATACGTCTCTCTCTCTCTAGATTATTTTTTTAGGGATGGGAGGGAACTGGGTTCCTCCTGCTGTCAAATTTATTTGCTTGATTCGGCCACAAACAGTGGGGATGCGGAGGCAAGGGATTTGGTGAGAACCGCGTTTGCAGAGGCCCACACTGTGGAACAGCTCACCGAAAGGGCAGCCGGATTTTTCCTTTTCTGTGGCCAACCTACCTGGATCCCTCTCTCCTCCGGCTGCTCACCGCGGAGTTTGTTATGTCCGATCAACCTAAGATGGAGGGATACCACTGCCCTTTTGTTTTGTCTTCTTCTTCTTTCCTTTTTATTTGTTGCCAACTACACACGCTTAAACCCCTATCACATTGACACGGCAAGAAAGACACAATGCCGCCAGCCGGCGACCTTCCACCGGAAGACACAGACAGGACACTTTTAGTGTCGATTCGCCGGCGATGTTCCACCGAAAGACACGGCAAACGTGCCGATTCGAGACGGCACGTTAATGGACTCGAGTGTCCTTGTCATGTGAAATAATGGTTTAGAACACACTCCACATTTGATTGATGTGAGTTTTCAATGGCCAAATTGGACCCACTGCATCTTTGGTTCAATAGATTTTTCTTAATTCAGACACAGGTTTGTTCTTGGGATTGTACCAAATGAATATCAATAGAAAGATCTAGATGCCAACTCTACCATGCTCATTTCTCATAATTAAACCCCTGGAAAAAATAATAATAATCAATGAGATCTTGAATTGAGGTCCAATAACTATTGGATCCTAGACAAGACATGGGCCCCCGGTTTGTTCTATACCAACAATAAAAAACGTTGGCCATTTTCTCAGATAATAATAGTGAGTGGGGCAATATGCTATTCACATTTATGATATATATTTAATGTCATATGCGAACCATTATCTTTGTGTATAAAAATCTTAGTCAGTTTTTTATATGAAAAGCGGAGATGCAGCGAGCTACTCACATTTATGATGTATTTATGATATTGATGAAGCATTACGTATCTATTTTAATTGATCTAAGGCGGGAAGATACGCAGCAGTACACGATTCCATGGCTTCTCGAGGGGCTGGAAGGCAAGTGTACTTGCCAAGTTCAGGTTGTCCGGGACAACGGAGGTGTGGTTAAGAGAGGAGACTTAACCTCAGTTCCTAACCATGGTTAGTCAGTAGACATTATATATATATATATATATATATATATATATTATATCTAGGTATTCCATTACATTCTCTCTTTTTTATATATATATATGTATATATATATATATATAGCGGAATACCTAAATATAATAAGTTATTTTGGGTTTTAACGAAGGGAAGGGCTATGCTGACACCTTAACCATCATTCAAGCTCTATTAGTTGTTTGACGTTATTTTCACTGTATTTAAAGTAATTAAAGGCGTGGTGAGAAAGTCGAGGACTTTCTTCACTATCGTACAGTTATTTTAACTTTTAAAATGAAAGAATAAAGTTGGTGGAAAAACGGTCCACTTTGTTCACTGGGCTTTAAAATTTTAAGTATGCTTTAGCAAAAGTACACCCAAAGTAGTACTGCGGGCCATAGGATTTAAAAGACCAATTTGACGTGAACTTCACCTCTAATCTAAGTTTTACTAAAATAAAGACAGTATCATTATTCTCATCATCTCCACCTTAAATCCGCCAACAGAAGAAGATGAAATAAAATATAGATTTAAAAAAAAAAAAGTATAAGCACCCTAATGTCTATATCAACGCTAAATCAATGTATAGTATGCTTATGCTTTAATTCAAATTGCTTATGTGAAAAATAACTTTGATGTCATAAGATCGTTAATTTGGTGTGTTTAGACTAAAAAAGATTATTAACTTTATATATATATATATATATATATATATATATATATATATATATATATATATATAGAGAGAGAGAGAGAGAGAGAGAGAGAGAGAGAGGGTATTGGTAACCATGGTTAGGTGAAAGCAGAGGGAGTGTGGGCCAATTAGAAGAACATGATCGTGCTTGCATGTGAGTGGGGCCACCTTCACGTCTGCGCGTCGGCGTTCCCTCCCACCGCGTCCCTCTCTCCCGTGACCCTGCCGGCCACGTCATCGCTGCCGCGGTGCGCGTTAAGGCGCGTGCTGACTCGGACACCGGACGTCCACGTGGCAGCTGCCACCAATCTCCTTCGCCCATGCGCCCGTCTTTATAACCCGCGGGTTTGGTCCGTCCCCGGATCCGGCCCACCGTTAATCCAAAAAAACTAAAGGCAAAAAGAGAGATGCGTCTGTCTCCTTTTTTATGGATTTTTCCTCATTTTTAAGTCCAATTATTTTGTTAAAATTATTTAATATTATATCTTTACTAAAGAACGGATCTTTCTTAGCCAGGAAAGGAACAAATGCCGTCAACAACTTGGGTTTCCCAAGTCTCTCCAAAATTGAGTTGGAACATGTGGCGCTTCCGTTATATATATATATTTATATATACATAACTGGGGATCCAAACTCATCTCAAATTGAACCACGAAGAATGACTTCAGGTCTAAGGTTTTGACATGAAGGCAAGGATCTCAGATGCGGAGATCCATTGTTTTTCTAAACTGTGGGTCCGGAAAATCAGTTTTCATTTCCTTGGATTATAGTTCGAAATCAGTGTTCAAACCAATAGATTCGGACCTACTTAAACAATTTATACGTAAACCCAACAAATCCTTAAA
Source organism: Nymphaea colorata (assembly GCF_008831285.2). Taxonomy (NCBI): domain Eukaryota; kingdom Viridiplantae; phylum Streptophyta; class Magnoliopsida; order Nymphaeales; family Nymphaeaceae; genus Nymphaea; species Nymphaea colorata. The sequence goes on from NC_045143.1 coordinate 3,135,739, forward strand.
TAATAGTTGATTAAATAAATCTTCCCTGTTGAAAATCGTTATTTTGTTGAATTTTCAAACATGCAATAAGTGAAGAATAGATTGAAATGGCGGAGTGTAATCAGGGGGCAATGTGGTTCACACCCAAAATGTTGTTGGTTTAAATCTTGTAATCGCTATCAGGTTTTAATTTGTTACTTTTTTTTAAAGCTGCAAAGGGTAGCAATTTTGATATTTGAGTTGAAGAGTGTAATGTAAGTCTATTCAAACTCCAAAACAAGTCAAAACCATGAAGGCATGATTTTGAGGGTTTTAAGCTAAAGTAAACATTAAAAAAAAAAGATCAGTGAAGAATCAATTCGATTTCACACACACCCTAAGGTTGCGTTTGATAGCCTCGTATCGGTTGCGTTTGATAGCCTCATATCTGAGATTTGATGATGCATTGAATGATATGCTTTCCAAAATTAAAAATCATGGATTTAAGGTTGGACGGATGGACCTACCTTAAATTCATGGATTTGGATCTCAAATCACCATGAATTTGAAATTTACGATAAAACAAACACACCCTAATTGTTAGTTGTTCATGTCCATAAGAATCTTGAAATTTTATTATTAGCTTAAATGAAAAACAGAAAATAGGCCGATTCTGCTCGGTGCATGTTGACATCCCAGCATCAAACTCTAGTAAAAGTTTGAGAAGTATTTTTGTGAAATTACATCTTTCTCATTCTATTTTCGCGTGGTAAGTACAAATATTAAAAAAAAAAAAAAACCCTAGAAAGCATCCAGAGACTTTTCTTAAAAGGTTAAGAAAAGTTTGCAGATAAGTTATCATTGGTATTAGATTTTTCTGCAAAGATCAGAAAACCTAATTTAAACATCAGTTTTCATGGTTTTTTATTTTATTATATCTTTCATATTCGTTTCCTCTGACTCTCTAACAGCCAACTCTATTCGTAGCCACGATCAAATAAATAAATAAAAAAATAAAGTGGTACCGACGATTTTCCGTAGGACCCATTACTGCTGTCAGTATCGATATCAGCACCAGATTAGCTTGCTGCCGCTATATTTTACTTAAAAAAAATTAATGAATAAGTGCTTCTAAAATTATTTAATAAAACCAAAAAAATTTACAGACACCCATAGTTGCACCCAGTAGCTTTTTCTACTTTTCGTTCTTTAACACGACTTTCCAAAATATTTTTCCCACAAATCGCGCCTTATATACTAAACACTTTTTCCATAGGGTGTTTGGTAACAGAAATATTATAAGGGATGTAGTATAATTAGTTGATTTTGTCGCACTAATAACATGTTCTTGGTTTGATTATTACCAGTATTACTCATTTAAACTGCAAACAGTGACATTCACAACATTCATGTGTACCATAAGACCATTTAAGTTTCGAAGCAGTTTTGAACTTTGAGATTGAAAGGAAAATGGTTGTTTTCGCTCTTGCGAACCACTGAGCAAACATCTTCTTAGCAAAACAAGTCCACTTAATCTCATTCTCATTTGTTGTTAATGAGTCTGGCCCTACTAGACTAATCTCATTTTGTGGAGGAAAACTGGAAAAAAATAGAGTCGTCTGTTCTTACAGATGAACTGAATAATTTAAAAGCATGAGGCATGTTTATCCGGATTATGCGCTTTGAAATGAAAAGTCATTCTTCTAAAATTTTTCTATGTCGCGATATTTATCTTACTATGTGCTGGTAAGATGAAAATTTCAGCGTTCTTGATTGAAGGTGCGTTGGCTGTCATTGAATCGTGGGTACGCGGTGACTGGACTGAGGAACCGCTGTTAAAAACTAAGTGCGCAATTTGGATCATCTTTTTGAAAAAGACAATAATTTTCCTCTTCTTCCTTGGGGATTCCACTGGTTCAGCTTTCTTGAATCTCATCTCTTTGGTTTTAAGAGGCAATTTTTGGAGATCAAAGATGATGGCACAATTAATTTGTTTAATCTTAGAACTTCATTATAGATTTGCACGAGTAAACAATCAGTTAATTAGAGTCTAAGAAATCCAAAGAAACAAGACTACACTTAATTATCTTTTGGTAATCAAAGCAAAATGATTCTACACATCAAATCCTACTTTTTCCTGGTAAAGCTCAGAAAACATACCTGAGAAGTCATTCATTATTGTGGATTCTCCCCTTTAAGCTCGAACAACGTCAAGCCAATGAGTAGCTTAACCAATAAGAAGCTCTTCAATGAACAGAATAAAGGACATTGATGTTCCACCAATATCCCTTTGAATGGCACATATGAGGAAAATATTCTAATAATAATTTTCTTGTTAATTTTTAAATTGAAAAGGGGGGAGAGAGAGAGAGTAATGGTAATGCACTACGTTGTGGACCTCAACCATAATGGCTTGTGGAAAGACACTAAATATTGGACAGAACTCAATTAAATCGTGTTTAGCATTATTTCTTTACACCCTGTAAAAGAAATTGATAGTTATAATGGTGATGCAGTAAGTGGTGGTCCTCAAACCCTTACGACTTCTTGTGAGTAGTGATACACATAATTTTGCATAGAAATAGAACCATTTGAATCGTGCAGAGCATGCTTATTAGTTTTAGTATTTCAGAGTTGGATATCAACGCAATACTACAACTTCAATATTAAGAATTAATTTTTTTTATAATTGGGTACACCAGTGGCGAAGCCAGGATTTTTTGATTGATGGGCGCTTGAATCACCCACCCGTGTCTGATGTGTGCATCACATGTGGCCAGATATGGGTCCAGTTTCATCATAATGAGACCAGAATTAAAACCATATGTAGCCCCGCTACTGGTGTACCGTTGATTTCTCACACTTGGAAACTGACCTGACCGACCTGTAACAGGAGTAAACAAATCATACTACCATTGATGTACAAATTCGTATGTGCATCTATGTCATATTTAATTTATAATTGCAAGTGCATCCCTAGTTTTTTTATGGCAAGAAATTCCTACTGCAAAGCAAAATTTGAACTGTTGCTAAGTTTGAAGAGTTGGGGAGGCTTGAAGCAAAAATAGGCCAGAGTTCTTCTATTGGTCCTTCTTGCTTTGCTAGAGTTCAGATCTAAGGCCAACATAACTGAACAATGTTCATACCGTCTGCAGCTATGAAGCAGAAAACTCGATATTGGCTGCAAATTTTTCATTTTGAAAAAATAAGAGATCAGATTGGCTTAGCGTACTATGACTCTTTCAGAAAAAATTTGTTCTATGACTCTTTCAGAATTTTCATTGAGAATCGACTCAACAGAATGAGTAAAGAGGATAAAGACAATGAATCAGCAAGAGAGAAAAATGGCCACTAGAAATTGGAAAAACGCATGAAGCTGTTAACGGAAGATTGTATGAGAAAGGGAGAAAAATAAAAACATATGGAAAGGCTACAATCATGGGATCAGATGGAGATTTCATTCATCTAGGTAAGAACAATCTTGCCTATGATAACACGTAATTGTTTTGCCTATACAAAGGGACTCGACTCTGGCATTGTAATCATCTTCTCATCAATAAAATCTGTCTGAGTGCCTTTTGATCCTGGACGTAAGCTCAATCAGAGCTGAACCACGTTAATTCCTGTTCTCTTCTTTCGTTTTTCTTTACCACCAATGAACATTAATTCCAAAGTGGGTTCGATTTAGAATTTTTTTGTTACTTGTGCTACGGGTTTTCTGAAAACCACCAGATACAAACCACAGACTGAAGCCCACCATATAGAAAAGAAATAAAGTTTTCATGTTCTTCTTCGCATTTGGAACCCTCATTCAACTGGACAGAGATTGAACCACAATCAGTGGGTAGAAATACAGTAATAAGTCTGAAAAATACTGGGCCGTTTCCGAAATCAAAAGCATAAGCAAACAGATGATTGCTGTCTTGCACTCTGTCTTCAAATACGTTACTGAAAGGAAAAGGAGCAAGTCCTGCGTGGAATTCTTAGGGATCGTTGAGAGTGCCAGTACAATAAAGGCACTCAGAGAGAATGTTGGGACCTAGAAAACACACTATAAGGAACACCATGCAAAGAGGGCAGTTATTATCAATTGTTTGAATAAAGTTGAATAAGATGTAAAAAAAGGACAATTTGATATATCCACCTTCAGATGGTGAGTCACTCTACATTCTTTTTTTAAAAAATTTACCAACTTTTGGTAATTTTTACACCATCTGTTTTTTAAATGTTTTGAAATATTGTGTTCATGTTTGATTCTGGCAATTCAAGAGTTCGTACCCTCCAGACCAACCTAAAAAGAAATCAACATGGTCAATCCACGCTACGAATTAGTCATAAACTGAAAATTGAAGTTCGATAAGGTCAGGTCTAGAAAAAAAAACTTTTTATGGCATCAACCCACTTAGCTTACGGGTGTTCGTAACTTAAAAAATATTGATTGGTCCACACATATCGTCTACCACATAATAATTTGAGAAAGCAAAATCACCACCATGACCACTACACTTGTGGAGAAAGAAAATACAGGCCAAGCTCCAAGGACAAACCCATCCCTCACCACGATCACTTAATGATTTCTCATTTTACGTACAGAAAAGAGGAGAAGAATCCAACACTGACGTACAAGTCAAACCCATAAAAAAGTGGAGTGCCTGCTTGCAAGAAGGCGGATTTCTTCTTCTTTTTTTTTTCTATTCAGACAGGCAAACTATCCTACAAAATTATGCCAACAGAGATACACCATGATCGTCTTTCTTAAACTTGAAGCCCTTAAGTTCAAGTTGAATGTAAATACTCCAAAAAACCTGGTTTTTTGAAGTGTCACTTAAATTCTCTCCAACATCTAACATCTTATTTTTCAAAAATCTTAAGAGGGGCCCGTTGCTTTGCCCCTGTCCATAAGCACTTCTCTGATTTAAAACTACTTGTTCCAATGTTGCTAAAACAAATCAAACACGCTAAAAAGTGTTGCAGGCCTAAGCGCTCAATTTTTTACTCCCGATGGTTTCCTAAGTTTGTTTTAAAGAATGAAGCATACTCATAAAATATTGTGTTACAATGTTTTACAAAAACTCACTAACTTTAGAACAAATTGTGGCAAACTGTTTTTGTCTCCAAAACATAACATATTTTTGAAAACTAATTTGTAAAGAAGCTTCGGTAGAAGGGACACCGCTGGCATTGCCGGAAACTTTTCCCCTTAATAATAATGTTGGATCTTGTAGGAGTATGGACTGGTTCAACCTGAACGGAATCAAGTGTGCGTTGGACATGCCGATCCCAAAAAACATCTCACACTTGGAGTTGGGAACGGGCCGGCGACTCTTAGTGTTGGCGATGATGGTTCTAGTGTTCTTAGTGAATGTGACGACGAGTACCAGAAAGATGCACATACATTCGTTTACACGATCCAGCAAGGCAAGCTTCTGAACCCTGAGCAGAAGGCTGACCCCGAAACTTACGCCGACTGTATCCATTGGTGCCTGCCCGGGCTGCCCGACACTTGGAATGAATTCTTCAACGAGTTTTTTTTTTTCCTTATTTTTTAGTGTAAGCTTGTCTCCTTTGGCCTGACAAGGTAAAAGGCGGCTAGGAAGCAGGGGCTGTCTTTATTTTCTCAGTGTCTCACTAGCTGTATTTCCATGTTTTATTCATTTGATTAATGCAAAACTTCTAGCACTCAGTGTTATTATTGAGAATGATCAGTAAAATGATGGTGATGGTGAGCTTGTTTTAGATGTTTGGCTATTTATTTGTATATTCAAAAAACAAAGAGAGAGAAACAAGAACATCTATAAGGGCGTGTAACACTTTCCAAGATTTGAACTACGAACATGACTACAATATGACATCCAACCTAACTGTTTGTACTACTTGTAAAAAAAAAGTGGTTAAAGTGCAAGGCTCACATTAGGGCAAAACATGAGAGTATCTGACATGACCCATAAGAACAAAAAGACACACCATATTTTTCACATGTACATTTGTCTTTTATTCAAAATATAATACACGCACACACACACACACACACACACACACACACATATATATATATATATAATGATCGCTTTTAAGCAACAACTGGCGATCTTGATAACCAAACCCATATAAAGTTTTCTGAAAAATATATATATAAAAATAGATCCACCATTTTTTCATAATATATATATATATTAGATCCACTAAATCGACCAACCTACGTATGACATAAAAATAAATGGTAGTAAGATGTCAGTAAAAGTTGAATATGAAGAAAATACATTTCACAATTGACAACAAATTTAAAGGAGTTTGACACCTAACCCATTCCTTTATAAATCAATTGCTTTGGGTGAATCCTGAGAAGTCACTTGATTCTTTCAAATTTGAAATACTGATGTGCCAAAATGTCTATGGTAAAACTGATAATTCATGAAGCTAAGGATCTTAAGTTGGATCCTGAAATCCTTACTTCACATTTTCTTTCCATTGAAAAAATGTCATATTTAAGGGAAAGTCTGATTTTAAGTCCACGGTTATTAAATCCTAAGGATTTTAGATGAGGTGCCAATAAATGTTTCTAAGCACTTAATACGTCTCCAAGAACAACATGCAAACATGGACAACTCGGAAGTACACAGGCTAGAAGAAAATCTAGGTGAAAAAACTATTTAAATCCCCAACCAGATAAGCTTGTCCGACCAACCTCAACTAAGTCCACCAACGTGAACCCGGTGACTGCTAGACATAGTAGGCCACCACATACCCGACTATGCACCATGAACTTGGTAAGTCTGAGCTAAGTTGAGTCTTCAGCCATTACCAACTCCATTAAGTGTTTAATTTCAATTAACATATCATTAATCTCAACTTTATTAATTTCATTGCCTAATATCGCACTTGGGCTAAACTAATTGGCATTTGAAGTTATTATGCATCAAGCTGACTCGCATCGCATAAGTTTACAGGAGGACGCAATTAAGAGTGGCGCACTTGATTTGACCGAACGAGTATTAAATTTGCTAAGTTTGTTCAAGTCAAGGCATCAATGCAGCAGGATCTTATTTTTAATTATAGCACTCAACTTTTTGAACACAAAGGCAGTCGAATTCCATGTATTCTGATCTGAAAATTCAAAAAACATTATGGAGCTTCGCCAGGTAGGTCATTGTCAAATTAATAAGAGATAAATGCTTCATTGTTTGTACTTTGTTTTGTGTACTACGTGCATGTGCATGTTGTATGTTGTTTGTCTAATGAATAAAAACTTTTTTGTTTCACAATAAGTGAACTTCATTATGGAGCATTTGGTAACCTCTGATTTCATATCAGTAAAATCTCTGATTCATGAAACTGAAGAGCGAAAGCGCTTCCTCGTACTTCTTGCCTTTGATGTACCCAGCAATCATCGGATTCCAAGCAATGGCATCCCGTTCAGGACTTTTATCAAGCAGAAGGCGTGCATCGTCCAAGCTACCGCACCCAGAGTACATATGAATTAGAGCATTCTGCACGAAAGAGAACGAATCCTTCCCATATTTTATGATCTGCACATGAAATTCCTTCCCGCAATCCAACGCCAATTCTCGATGAAACGCCTTAAGAACAAAAGGGAAGGTGTAGTTGTCGGGACGCAATCCATTGTTCAGCATGTCGACGTAGACGGCGGCGGCGGCTCTAGGATCGTTCCAGCGAGCGTAACATCTGATAATGGTGTGCCAAGCGAACGTCTTTGCTTGGTAATGCTCTTTGTTTCGGGTGAATTGAGCGTGAATTTGTCTCAGTTCCTTAATGCTATTGCACTTCTCCAGAAGAAGGATTGACGGGTTGTGGTTGTGATTCTTTGGGTGGTGGGCAGTGGTGCCGATGGTGGTGGGGAGTAGTGGAAGACTCTCTAGAGTGGAGGCCATGGGCGGCCTCATTCCGGAGAACGGGGAAACTGAAAAGCAGAGCTGTGGCCGGAGACTGTGGAGAAGATCATGCAACTCCTACACCGTCGAGGCACTGGCGGTGAGTAGCCGCATCGATTCAAAATGACACTCTGTTGGCCTATTCCCATAAGATAGGTGAAGATGGGGCTCTGCACTCTGATAGGGACAACTGATACGGAGGTGTTATCCATCAGAGAGGAAGGCAACACTCCCTCTAAACAACAAGAGGGAAAACCAGCTCTAGCTTTCAATCTCTCTCAAATGTTAATTGCAAATCCATCAGTTAAGACGAAAAAAAACTTTGTAAACGCAAGATTATATAGAACCAAAATACAAGAATTTAATGAAATTAAGAACCTCCACCTCAATGTAGCAAAGCAGGAACAGGTAATGAGAGGATGCTTAAACCTTTAACAACGGACGGCCATTTATAATAACATAAGAAACGGCATTGATCCCGAGGTTGGCCTCGTTACCATCATTTCTAGATAATTACAAGTTGCAACTAGATTTTGGAGGTCTTCTAGCAACCAATGAAGATAGAGATTAAACAGGGTTCTTGGGAGAAAATAACTGAATTGAATTGCAAATACATATCAAGCACCGGTTTCCAGCACCCTTCAAGAAGGATTAAATGGTGGTTGAACATCTTGAAACCATGTAGTTCACGAAATTATGTAACATAACCAGGCATACGATTCACTTCCATAGAATTTATCTACAAAACATTGCCAAGTGGTGTGAAAGAAAGAAACTATTGCTGAAACAGTAACTCACAAACTTAGCAAACTCCAAAGCAGTTATTCGGGAGGAAGATGGACTCCCCCCATCTCGATAGCCTACCTGGTTCGCGCTTTGAACCATAGTAGCAGCCGCTAGGGGTGTACATGTGTTCGAGTATTTGTAATCGAAATGATTTCGAAAAACATTTATAAATTTTTAGCTGTGTGAAAACAAAACGAAAGTAGTTTCGAATATGAAAAAAAAAATATATTTTTATTAAAAAACTGAAATGTAAAATATAAAATATAAACGAGATGTAACAATAGTATGGCGAATAAACCAGTATTATCAACATGGCTTCGAATGATATATCGGATCCTTGCCAATACGATACGAAGCCAATACATGTTTTATTTTCATTTTTCAAAATCAATTTAAAATATTTAAATTCAAAAATTTGAAAAATAAAGCGGTAGGTGACGATATATCATTGATACGTATCAGTGGATGTGTTGTGTAAGTGTAAGAAATCAATTCCGATACGGAGCTCATACTCTTACTTGCAACATTCAAAATCAATGAACTGTCCAAAATATAAAATAAAATAAAAAACACGAGAAGGAAAATATAACATATTTTTCTGCCGCCCACAACATGCTCTAACTAAAAATAAATAACAGAGCCGCCTAATCCCACTTGCACTGGGGAGCCTCGAGGAGAAATAAATGACGTCCATGATGGTGAACGGAAAAATCGGTTGTTTGGATTTAGAAGGAAAAAAGTTATTCCATGATTGCCGTTGCATGCATCGTTTCGATGCACAGGCTTCCAGCAACGATACTGAGGATCTAAACGGCAACAAGACAGAATACTACAACCTTAGAGAATAAAACAATCAACCGCATCCACATTGATAAGCACCTCAATTCAATTCATTCAAAGATGCCGAATGCATCTTACTGTTCTTTCTTCCGAGAAAGAAAAAATATAATAGAAGTAAAGACGGCAGGACAATTAAAATGTAAACGGCAAAGCATGTTTATTACTTCTCAAAAGAACATGACTGCTTCCTACTGTTATTCCTACTTGTGTCCGTCTTAAAGGTTGTCGCTTCTTTCGACTTGTTCAACATTACGTTCCAGTCAGGCAGTCACATTCCACAAGATCACCAGGATTGTCCTGACATATACAAATAAGCAAGTTCCATTAAGCACTCTCATCTCTTGCGCTTACGCAACTTGCAGGACTTGATGAGGTGCTGGGCGGCCTCCTTCAAGCTGGCTTTTCTTCCAGCTTTGAAGTTCCAAAGTTCTTTAACAGGATACCTTCCACTTGCATTGTATTCATTAAGCTCCTTAAGGGCAGTCACCACGGCTTCATATATGCCTTCACCCCATTCGGCTTTCAGCTCTTTTAACTTTTCGTCGTCTTCATTTATAATTTCATGTCAACAACAATTTCATCATCAGAAACTCATTGCTTCAGTCAAACGTTTAAAAAACAGGGGGGGGGGGGTGGTGGGGTGGTGGTGGGGGGGAGGTGTACATGTTCAAGAACAGCAGAAACTAAATACAATGCAACTGAAACTTTCGAAAGCAAAATAAAGAACAATAAAACCCCATTTCAACAACTAGCACAGTTCCACTTGTTCACTTTCTTAGGGTACCAAAGATGTGTGTGCATGTGTAAGACGGGGACAGAGACTGAGAGACTAAAATAACATTGCAAATACCCCATTTCAACAAATAGCACAGTTCCACTTGTTCACTTTCTTAGGGTACCGAAGATGTGTGTGCATGTGTAAGACGGGGACAGAAACAGAGAGACTAAAATAACATTGCAAATGCCCAATGAACAGTTGAGACCAAAACGACAGTAAATGAGAAAAGAAAGGAAGAAGAGAGAGAGAGAGAAGGTAAGAAACAAAATAGAGCTAAGTAAATATAAAAGATTTGGACACTAATTATGAGCCATTTAAACAATATGATTGATGGTTTACAAGGTGCTACATGCAAAACTACTAAAATGAATGACAATTTGGACTTTCATAGTTTCATTATACCTTATAAACGATCAAGCAAATTATTGCAAACTGGGTCCAAAGATCTCTAAACATGAAAATCCACTTCCATGTCTACCACTCATTATTGTATGCATATTCAATAATGATAGAAATAGACATAGTAGTCAGAGCCTTTAGCAATCTAGAAGCCAGAAGAAGAATGCGATTAAAATTTTTCATTTTTAAGCTGTTCCTTTTCAATTTATGAAACCAAACTGACAAAGTGAACATCATTTTGGGCATTAGTCCATAGCTTTTCCAAGTGACACTTATATGCACGTGCTATTCTTATAAAGCTACTTGCAGATATAGGTTTTGAGTCATTTATAAGGTAAGAACTTTTTCATCATTTATGAAGTCTAATCAGCATACTGGTGAACCACAGCGATGGAACTCTATAGTTTGACAAAATAACAAAAAATGTCACGTAAATAAACCTTTTGTTTACCCACGGGAGAAATTTTAGTTATATTTATAAAATGAGTGGTCAAAATATTACTGAAAAAGGAGAAAAAAAACTTTCCGCATCTACTACTACCACTTTTATATAATCTTTCAAGAAAAGAATAAACCTTTTATAAATTTGAAGTCCTAACTTACAAACATAAAAATTCAAAATAGGGCCAAAGAACAATATCTAAACTCCATACCTTACAACTGTCTCCCTCTTGGACCACTTTGAAGGGGAACCAACTTGGATCTCGCAATAAAACATCCCATGAAGAGGCTATTTCCGCTGCTTTGATTTCATAATCCTCAGGATACTTTTTCTTGCATTCCTCTTTGAAGGCCTTCAAATCAAGCTCACCCATTCGTTTAACTCTAATATGAGCACGATTGCTAAATAACTCGTCAAAACCCTACAATAGGAGCAACTTTGACTTAAGAGATGGTCCAACAAAAGTTTTCAGACAATGTGTAGCTTACACAAAACCAACCAGAAAATGAAGTATAAATCTATAAATAAAAGCAGTACCAACTCAAACTTCAGTAGAGCATAGAATCATAAAGGATAATGAAGAGAAAAAGCGATGTATCAAAACATGTAAGCATAATAACAGTATGCGAAAGAAAAGGAGAGCGATCCATAGTCCATACAACTATCATTTCTTTTCGGGCCTCTTGTAATTCATCATTTGCAATCCGCTCTTTGGCTAAGAGGGTGGTACTCAGTTGATCCAAGTCATCCAGCTCAGTTTCTTTTTCCTCTAGCAGGGTCCTCATGGACTGCATTTGGTCTCTAACATCATCACCTTCCATATACTCCATCATTTGTTTTTTTCCTTTCAACCTCTTTATCTCTACCTCCAAATTCTGCTTGTCCTCCAGCGTCTTTTGCATATCAAGAACCTTCCAGTGTGCCTCCTCTTTCTCTCTCTGTACATTTAATAAGCATTATTTAGACCATATTGAATTTTTGTATGATGAGCAATAAATTTTGTTAAACTAAACTACACATCGAAAATTTTCAACAGAGAGATGCTTTCATAAAAGAGTTGTACCAACTCAAACTATAAATAAAAGTTGTACCAACTCAAACTTCAGTAGAGCATAGAATAGTATAGGATAATGAAGAGAAAGTGCGATGTATCAAAATATCTAAGTAGAACAACAATATGCGAAAGAAAAGGAGAGCGATCCATACAGTTTCTTTTTCCTCTAGCAGGGTCCTCATGGACTCCATTTTGTATCTAATGTCAACACCTTCCATATTCTCCATCATTTGTATTTTTCCTTTCATCTTCTCTATCTCTACCTTCAAATTCTGCATGTCCTCCAGCTTCTTATGGTTCTTGTGTGCTCCCTCTTTCTCTCTCTGTACATTTCATAAACATTATTTAGCCCATACTCAATTTTTGTATGAGCAATAAATTTTGTTAAACTAAACTACACATCGAAAATTTTCAATAGAGAGAAGAAGCTTTCATAGACCTTATGATCCTCACATAGCTTCATTAAATTTTCATCAGTCTTCTTCTGCTCCATACTGGCTGCTTGAAGATTAGCATCTCTGGCAGCATACTAGAAATATAAAAAATTTAACATAGTAAGCTAACATGTACACATTTTAGAAGATAAATCATCCATTATGCACATATACAGTCGAAGGAAGGACAGGTCATAAAAACATGAATTCAGATACTCGTTAAAAAACAGCTAGGCATCACTAGACATTGGGAAATGCTGAAAGAAAAGCTTACAATAATTTGATCAACCTATAAAACAGTTCATACAAGAGGCACTTGGGATTATAAAAGAGTTTATGCAAGTGAAGACAGCAAATTAAAAATACAGCATGTCAAAAATACTACTTTTGTAAGTAATGAAATTCAAATCCATGACTTTTGCTAATTTCAATTTCCATGCTATACCCATAGATCAGAGTAGTAGATGTACTTGGATTCATATTCTAAAAATAAGCAAGAAGTATCAACCATGTATCATCAATGAAAGCCTTTCTTCAAAGTCATTTCCGACATAAACTACCAGTTTGTGAACTGACGGAGGCAACATACATGGACACTGGAGTTTTTCCCTAACATGAACACCAAAATTATAATGGACTCTAGCACAAAATGTAATTACAAACCAAAATGCTGATGTGCACATAGGTCAAACTTGTAAGTGATGCATCGTCTTGGATTATGAATAGATTGATGGACAAAAGCTCTAGGCACATCTGATACTACTGGTTAGCGTTGAAAGTTCTTGATAAAGGCGCATCTAGTGGCATCCTACATACAAACTGAATTGATTACTCATATTTAAATCATGATTTATGTGCAATGCTATTCTCGTAAGTCACATGCATGTAGCAAAAAAGTTCTGCCCAAAAGTTGGAAATGTGAAAGTTTGTGATACGATGACAATAATGAGCACTACCAAGCCTCAAGGACTCAACTTGGAAATTTTCAGATTTATGCAGAAACAATTATCAAACTCAAGCCATCGAGGATCAGCAATGTAGAAGCACTGTTCAAGATGATTATTAACCACGTATACATGCAGCAGCATTGTAGGTAGAGTGCTATATTTTACAATTTGTTATGGAATGTGACTTACTGTGAAAACCAATATGCTACACCCCTCAAACTAGTTTCAAGAGTGCACTGTGGGTGTAAAACCTCATAAGATATGGTGCAACATGTTTTGAATCATGCAATACTGACCTGGTGGCGAAAAGGGAACCAAACCCCCTTTTTTGTTTTGAGATTTACATGCACCCCATACTTGGAGTCCATTTGTGCATTTGAGGATAAAGACAGTGTTTTTAAAAGTCAATTTTGTGCATGGGAGACTGGTTTTTGTTAAAAACCCAGGTTTTTCGCATTTTTCAGCATCCAAAGTATAAATGTTTGACTGTTCCTGTAGTCCTTTCAATCTGAGGAAACATTGGTTAGATGACCATCAAACCTTTTTCCTTTTGTAAATCTTTCACTAAGATTTAATAATGGCTGGATTTGCCAGAAGATCTTGCAAACCAACATACGAAGACCATCAGACAGTCATGTTTAAATTTTAGAAGGACTGCAACATGCTATTATTAGCAATCCGCAACCACAGGATGGAACTTCATACGTTCAAGTTACACTTCATTAGCAACATGACAACAGCTTATGTTATGCCCCATCCATTTACATAAAAAAGCCACCTAATCGTTCTATATGATTCATATAGGAATTCATGCAGAGAAGAATATGGATTGCAATTGGCAACTCCACCAATCAATGTTATCTGTATCGTACGATACGTATCTTATAGGTCAAGAAAACCTATACGATACGTGTTTGAAACACGATAAACGTCCGTATCGTACACGTATCGCCCGTATCGTGCGATACGGGGGCCGTATCGTATAGGTTTTCTTGACCCTATATATTTCATTACTACTCCCCCTCTCTCTTCTTGTATTTAAAGACTCCAATAGACGTAGGAGGGAGAGATTTTGCCCATTTTCATCAAAAATAACCAAGGATTCATCAATTTGGGAGATATTATCGTTGAATCAGGAAAGATGATAACTATATGTTTTGAACTTATAAAATTGTGATGTAAACTAAGTCCTAAAACTCCAAGTCCTAAGACTCTAAGTCCTAAGATTCTATAAAATTTTCAAGTTTAAAATCATGATGGATGCTTACATGTTATCCTTGAAGATTTGATTTCTTATTTTTGAATGTGTCGTTGATACACATGAATGTTCCTTATATATGATGATCTTTTTTATATTTGAATACATTTTTCTTAATATCTGATTTTTTGTTCATTTTTTCAGATTTTTAATGATTTTCTCTATTTTTTATGATTTTTAAATATTTTTTAAAATTAAAAAATTAATTTTACGATACGCTACGCTACGTTTGCGATACGTTACGATACGCTACTCGAGATTACTATTTTTTACCTTTTCAATAGATGTTTAAATTCCTGTCACAGAAATAGGAATTACACTTAAATTTGGCACCTATCTGATGGTTAAAACTTGAAAGGATCTTGTGCCATTAGATTGCCAGTCTGTGACGTCATACATATGGATACTACAAAATGTGCTCTTTTATTGCTTGTTGCTTGATAAACAAAAAGGAAAAAGAAACCCCACTGACATAACCACAACAAGAAACTCTAGCAAATGATTTTACAAACTGCAAAATAATGAAAAGATGAACATGGGAAAAGAATAACAAATTTTCATCAATGGCTCCAGACAAAGTTCATTGGACAACTTTGACAACTTATACAGAACAAAAAATCTAAGCACCACGTTAAAACAGGCAAAACTTCAAAGGCCTTATGATGCCAATGGTATGAACTATGAACCAAGTGCTCGATCGCAAGTGGAACCATGCTACATTGAACCAGACGAGCACAAGCATGCAAAAGATGCATACAAACCATAGAATACTGAAACCATGAGTGAGGGAAAATATACAGTTGACAAAACGCAAACCTGTTTCTTTTCATCTTCAAATTTTTTCTTCTCGTAATCATTTTGTGCTTCCTGTTTTAGCAACTCCTTTTGGCGTCTTGCTAGTACCTTCTTTTTCTTTTCTAATTCTAATCGACATGTCTCACGCTCCTCACGAACTTCCACCCACAAAGCATGCTGCCTTCTTTGTGAAGTCCTCATTTCTGACAAAGCATGCCGCCTTCTTTGTGAAGTCCTCATTTCTGACAAGATGAGCAAAAAAGCACAGTAATTCTAGAAACAGTTCAGCGACAAGTATAAATAGGAAGACTAATGGAACTCTCAAAATTAAAGCTTCAGAATACTTGTATTAAACTACATACCAAGAACCAGCAGTCTTCGCTTAAAATGTGAGCAATTTTAACATACTTCCTATATGACAAATATTCACATGCAAAAAGATTGTTCAATATCAACAAGCATTATTTTGCTGTTTGTGTTACAATACACTCAGTTTCCTCAACACATACAACAGATCACCTAACAAGAAAACCAAAACTGACAATAAAATTGATGATCATGACAATGATTTACAACAAACTTTAAAACCCAAATTAGGGAAAACAAGCCAAGGGTGGAACATTCCCCACAAAAGTATATATGAAGAGAACATCTGCTTGTAAATCGGCCAAAATAAACAAATGCTTCAAGAAATTCACCCTTGAAGTTTCCACCAACTTAACAAAGTAATACTCAAAAGACCTCAAATAAGAGGAGAATAAAACATATATTGATCTCAACAAATAATACAAAAGGTAGCTAAAAAGCCATAACATAACAATAGGAGAGTTGCCCTATTTATAGAGGAGAGGGCCAAAAGGAAGGAGGAGGCAGTCCCAAAGGCTAGAAATCTAGCCGTTGGGACTAGTCTCCCTCTAGATAAAAGAGCAAAAGGAGAGGAATAAAAGGGAAAAAAAAAATATAGCAAGAGAAAAAATACATAAAGAAAATAAAAATTACATAAATGTCCTAACTCCTAAGTACCCAAAATATATGATATATATATATATATATATATTAGATGACTAATATATGTAATATACATACATATAGATGTATATATAGATTGGGATTAATCTCTGTCACACAGGTACTCCTCCTAAGGAGGAGTACCCGCACGGTACGGGTACGGCCCTGGGTACGGCAGGGTACTGCGTTGACCGTACCGGGTGCGGTCAACGCACCCAAGGTCATTTTTTACCTTTTTCAGACTCTGTCAATTTTGACTGAGTCCAAATTTGTCCAATTTTAATGTTAACGATTTTTACATTTTAACTTTTTAAACCATTTTAACGTTAAAATTTTCGAAACCCTCATTTTAATGTCCCACTTCCCTCTTTTTTCTTCATTTTAACTTCTATATATGTATGTGCATGTGTCTGTATGGCCGTACCCCCGCACCCAAGTTTTTTAAAAATGGTCCCTACCCGTACCCACACCGGCACCCGTACCCGCACCCGTACCCGTACCTATGTGACATAGGGATTAATACATTCTAACACCCCCCCCTCTCAAACTTACGGTGTCATAATCGAAAGTTTGCCTAGGAGAAATTGAAACATGGCAGCAACAAGAGCCTTAGTGAAGAAATCGCCGAGTTGATATTCAGATGGAACATATGAGAGTTCAATGTTTTTTTGAAAACTCTTCATGAACATAATGACAATCCATCTCTATATGCTTTGTCCTTTCATGAAATGTGTGGTTGCTAGCAATGTAAATGGCACTCTTGTTGTCACAACAAAGTTTGAGAATGCCCATATCTTTCAACAAACTTTTGAGCCACACAATCTCCATTGTCATAGATGTCATGGCTCGATATTCAACTTCTGATAGAGACACATTGTTCTGTTTCTTGCATCGCCAAAAAATTAATGAATTACCTAAAAACACACAAAAACCAGTGGTGGAGTGTCTATTATTGAGATCTCTACCCCAATCAACATCAGTATAAGCAACTAGTTCTGATATAGAAGAGGAGGATAAGAAAAGTCCTTTGTTAATTGTGTTTTTCACATAACGCACAATTTGCATAGCCGCCCCCATGTGCACTGAGGTGGGTCTTTGTTGAAATTGACTTATAACATGAATGGCAAGAGCAATATCTGGTCTGGTGATGGAGAAATAAGAGAGGGCACCAACAATTTGTTGAAAAGGAGTGAGATTCTCTAATAACTCTCCATCGTTGATTTTCATTTTTACTCATAATGCTTCCGGAGTATCCACAATTTTGTTGTATGAGATATCTGTTTTGTCAATTGATTCACTAGTACACTTCATTTGTGAAAGCAGATATCCTTGTTTGTTATAGGCAACTTCAATTCCAAGAAAATATGTTAGTCTTCCCAAATGAGTCATTTGATTACCTCCATGATTCATTTATCATCACTATCAGTACTTATCATATCATCAACATACAACAATAACATAATTATACCTATAGAAGTATTTTTCACAAACATGGTTGTATTAGAATAGCAGGATTGAAAACATTGATTAAACATGACACTACTAAATTTGTCAAACCAAGCCGTGGGAGCTTGTTTTAAACCATAAAGAGCTTTCTTAATTCGTAAAACTTTATTTTGAGGTAAGTCCAGGAGGAGCGTTCATGAAAACTTCTTCATTTAGCTTGCCATTTACAAAAGCATTGTTAACATCCATTTGAAAAACAGACCATTGTTTAACTGAAGCAACGACAATAAGAGCTCTAACAGAGGTCATACGGGTAACAAGAGCAAAAGTTTATTCATAATCAATCTCATATTCTTGGGCATACCCTTTAGCAACAAGTCCAGCCTTATACCTTTCTAAGGTCCCATCACTCTTGGTTTTGACTTTATAGATCCATCTACATCCTATTGTCTTTTTCCTAGAGGTAGAGAAACAATATCCCAAGTCTCATTGCTTTCAAGGTCTTTAAGCTCATGATTCATGGCATCAATCCAATTTGGGTCATCCTTAGCCTCAAAATAAGAAGATGGCTCATAAAAGGCGTTGCGTGCAGCCAAGGGAGAGAAGAGAAGAGAACGAGAGAGAGAGAGAGAGAGAGAGAGAGAGAGAGAGGGAGAACGTTTTCGTATTCTCTAATCTGCCCTAATCACACGTTAAATGAGAATAGGGTAAAATAACAAATTAAAAAAGAAGTCCACAACTAGAACACTAATTTGTAAAGAGCTGTTCATAAACTTTTAAATATTAAAAAACACCACCTAACACAAATATTATTCAACACTCCCCCTCAAGCTGGAGCATAGATGTTAATCATGCTCAGCTTGTCACAACATCTAGAAAACTCTGCAATAGGCAAGACTTTAGTGAAGATATCAGCGGCTTGATCTTCAGAGGCTACATGTATAGTGGAGATGATTCCCTCTTGAACCATATCACGAATATAATGGCAATCTACTTCGATGTGCTTTGTCCTTTCATGAAATACTGGATTATTGGTAATGTAGGTGGCGGCCTTGTTATCACAAAACATCTTCATAGGTGTAGAAGTAAAAATACCAAGACTTTCAAGTAAGGATCTAGACCATGTCATTTCAGCAGCCGTTTGAGCCATAGCACGATATTCAGACTCTGCACTAGACCTAGAAACAACATTTTGTTTCTTACTTCTCCAAGAGATGAGATTTTCTCCCACAAACACACAAAACCCTGTGGTGGACTTCCTATCATCAACTGAGCCTGCATAATCTGCATCGCTATAACCTTTAACATCAAGAGATGTACCCTTTCTAAAGAAAAGGCCTTTGACAGGGAAGGACTTCAAATACTTGACAATCAACATAGCTGCATCCCAATGTGATTTTCTTGATTTTTCCATGAATTGACTTAATTTTCCCACAGCGAAACTAATATCTGGCCGAGTTACTGTCACATAGAGAAGCTTACCAATCAACGACTTGTAGGCATGAGAAGCTATCTCTTCCGAGTCATCATCATATAGATATACCTGTGGGTTCATAAGAAGAGTTGCAGGTTTAGCTCCCAGCATCCCTGTGTCTTGTAACAGATCAAGAACATACTTCCTTTGTGATAACACAACTCCTTCCTTACTACAAGCAACTTCAATGCCAAGGAAGTCTCGTAGCTAGCCAAGATCTTTGGTAACAAAGTGTTGTTGTAGAAATTTATTTGTATGAGCTACCTTCTGCTCACATTCACTTGTCATGCTCACATTCACTTGTAAAAACAATATCATCAACATGTACCACTAACACAATTGTACCTCTAGATCCTTTCTTGTTGAATAACGAATGGTCTAGTTGAGATATCTTAAAGTCACATTTTAACACGACTTCTGAGAATTTGTGAAACCAAGCGCGAAGACTTTGTTTTAAGCCACATATAGCTTTCTTAAGCCTGCACACCTTACCACACTCCCTCTGACGTTCAAAGCTAGGAGGCTGCTGCATATACATGGTCTCATCAAGATCCCCATATAAGAAGGCATTTTTGACATCTAGCTAATACAAGGGCCAATCATAATGTATTGCAACGGATACAATAAGGCGTATGGTGCCCATCCTAACCACAAGAGAAAAAATCTCAAAGAAATCCACCCCATATGTTTGGGTATAACATTTTGCTACAAGACGCGTTTTGTAGCGCTCCACTGAGCCATCAGACAGTCACTTGACGGTAAATACCCATTTGGAGCCTACAACATCACAACCAGATGGAGGATCAACCAATTCCCACTTTCCCCTTTGCATTAGAGTCTCCATCTCATCCTGCATAGTCTGTCGCCACCTAAGATCAAGTAGTGCCTGTTGGTGACTGGAGGGAATAAAAGTTACTGACAAGGCTGACACAAACTGTTGTAGGCTCCCACCAATACCAGTAGTAGAAACAAATTGAGATATTGGATGAAGAGTACATTGTCTTTTGCCTTTGCGTACATTTCAGAATCATCCTGGGCAGGAGGAGATGTGACATCAGAGTACTTACATCCTGAGAAGCGACTGGTGGACAGTCTTGAGCAGAAGCGTGTCGGCGGGTGTATATCAGTGGGGGATCATGGAATCTACTGACACTAGGGAATGAATCATAAGGAACAGACTGCAGGGGAACCAGTGGGATAGGTAAAGGAATAGACGACGACGTGTCTGATAGTGATGGAGTAGAGTGAAAATAAGTGTGACTCAAAAAACGTAACATCCGCACTAATGTATTGCTTATGAGTGTGGGAGTCAAAACAAATATAGCCCTTTTGGTGTTTTGGATAACAAATGAAAATACATTTAATTGATTGTGTACCAAGTTTGTCTTTATTAGGACCAAGGATGTGAACAAAGCAAGTACACCCAAAGACTTTGGGTAGAAGGGAAAACATGGGTCTATCTGAATAGAGAACTTGAATGGAAATTTGATTGCCAATAGATGAGGATGGAAGACGGTTAATTAGGTAACATGCAGTGAGTATGGCATCACCCCAAAATTGCACCAGAACACAACTATGTATCATGAGAGTACGAGCCATGTCAAGTAGTTGATGATGTTTACGTTTGGCAATACCATTTTGTTGAGAAGTATGAGGGCAAGTGAATTGAGGGCATATTCCATATTTGGTGTAAAAATGTAGCAAGGTATTAGATATGAACTCACAAGCATTATCAGTGTGAATGTTTTTGACAATGGAATCAAACTGAGTCTTTATTTCAATAATGAAATTTTGAAGAATACAAATAATTTCAGACCTCTCTTTTAACAAGAACACCCAACTAAGACGAGAAAAATCATTAACAATAACAAGGTAATACCTAAATTTGGCCAGACTTACAACCCGGCTAGGCCCCCAAACATCAACATGAATAAGATAAAAAACTGCATGACTCGACAGACTACTGCTGGAAGGAAAACTACTTCTAGTGTCTTTGCCCAATTGACAGGCCTCACACTGGAATGACTCAGACACAGAAATATTAGGGAGAACACCACGAAGCTTGGATAATGAAGGATGGCCTAGTCGGAGGTGCCATTGATATGGGGTTGCTTAGATAGAGCCATAGATGCCACGCCCTCCACTGCTTCCGACAGTAGGTAAACTCCCTTGTGCTCATGGCCGCCACCAATCGTCTTTCCATTTTGCAAGTCCTGAAAAACACATGAACCAGGATCAAATATGGCTCTATAGCGCAAATCTTTCGTCAACTGAGTAACAGATAGAAGGTTAGTATGAAACTCTGTTGCATATAAAACATGAGAAAGAAGGATAGAACCAGGAAGCTTAACATCCCCAATTCCCATAATAGGAGAAAGCTTTCCGTTGGCAAGCCTAACATGTTGAGGCTGTGGAAAACGATGCAATGAAGTAAATACGTGAGACTGACTGCAAAAGTGTTTCGAAGCCCCAAAATCAATAATCCACATAGTACCTGGTTCATGGGAAGTACTAGCAACAGATAAAGAGGAATCCACCATGACCGAGGAGGCAGCTGTAGACATCGTGGTAAGAAGAGATCACTGAGCCATAAGCTTATCATACTCTCCCTTACTCATAGTCACTGTAGAGTTCTCACAATTCATCGAGGAAGGAGTCTCTCCAAGTGGTGTAGTAGCTAGGGCAGACCCTACAGGAATCTGAGAAGAGAAGGTCCCTCTGCCCCCTGAAGTACTAGATCCCCTACGATGGGAAGTAGAAGCCGGTCTACCATGTTTGTCCCAACATCTATCTTCCAAATGTCCTAATTTTCCACAGAATGTACATTGAAATCTTCCTCTACCCCCTACACCACGACCTGAGCCTCTTCCCCTCGTGGCTTGTCCACGCCCTCCAGACACAGCTAAGGCTGTAGAAGGAGACTCACTCTGGGGCTGAGAGAGAGATACAACCAATCTATTGAGTCTATTATATGCCTCAGCAAGATCTGGAATTTTTGCTCCAGTAACCATCTGAACTTTTGCTACCTCATACTTAGGGGACAAACCAGCCAAAAACTTAGCCACCATAGTCTGCTCAAAATGCGTCTTGTAACATGCCTGGCATGGAGGTCGAAGAGCCTTCAATCGTTCATACGCAGCTTAACTGAAGCAAAGTATTGAGATAGTTCCGATTCACCTTGCTGCAGTTTGGGTAACTCTTCCTCAAGTTGTAAAATTTTTGAGACATTTTTGTCATGAGAATAAGTTTGTCTCAAGAACGTCCACATATGTTTGGCAATCGTATAGTAGGCAAGAGTAGGAGCTATATCCATTTGCACACTGTTCATGATCCAGGACATAACAATACTATTAACTTCTTTCCATGTGGTATATTTCCCAGTTTTAATACTCGGTTCATCTTCTTCAATGATGTGGTCTTTCCGATGTCCTACTACAAACATCATAAACATTCGTGACCATATTTCATAGTTGTGACCATCTAATTTCACAGTAGAACCATAGAAGAAAGGATTCCCAACCACTTTGTATTCAGTATGAGACTCAATCCTAGGACTGTCTCCCATATTAGACTACTGTCCAAGCTCTATTGTAACACCCACAAAAAAAAAACAGCCAACACTAATATGCAGCAGGGCAGAACTAGTATAACAGCTGGAAGATACTATGCCTTACGCAGACAACACTAATATATGCAGCAGGAAGAGACTATAACGTACGTAGATTCCAGCACTGGTATATGCAGCAGGAAGAGACTATAATGTACGTAGATGATAAGGAGTTTTCTGCGATAAAAAAAATAAACCTCTATAACATCTAGGGCAGATCCACGATTGACAGAAAACTGGTCATCGCACATAACTTTCCATGATCTGTTTACACCCACAATTAATTCATGACAGATTTAGCAGACCTTCCATCCCCATTCACGACAGATTGAAAAAAAAACGCCAGATTTCAACAAGCAATGGCCAGCGACAACGAAGAGACATTCTGTGACTTGAAGAAAACACCTACTACATCCATCAGACACAAGGAGACACCTACTTCTTGCCCTCAAAACTCTCCACGAGAACAGAAGAAGAGGAAGAGGAAGATGATCACAATGAGAAAAGGTTCATGACGAGAGATAGGTTTCAGTCCCAAGAAAGGTTGGGCTTTGATACCTTGTTGCGTGCAGCCAAGGGAGAGAAGAGAAGAGAACGAGAGAAAGAGAGAGGGAGAACTTTTTCGTATTCTCTAATATGCTCTAATCTCACGTTAAATGAGAATAGGGTAAAATAACAAATTACAAAAGAAGTCCACAACTAGAACACTAATTTGTAAAGAGTTGTTCCTAAACTTTTAAATATTCAAAAAGACCACTTAACACAAATATTATTCAACAAAAGGAATGATGAGTCATAAGACAAGCTCTATGTTTAGGAGAAAAAGACTCATATGAAATGAATCTTTGAAGAGGCCTAATGTGTCTTTGGGACCTCCTAGGATTGGCGTGATCATTTTCTTGTGTCGCATGATCTCTTATCCTATAACTACAATGTCTCTTGGAGGATTGATATTAGTAGGACTATCTTCTATAACTTCTTCCACTTGTTCCTCATTATCAGAATTATCATCATAATCCGTCCACAGAAAAACATAATCTTCTAGTTGCTTGGGCTCATTTTTAAAGCCATCTTCATTTTCAAAAAAGATAGCATTTATAGTAACATATACTTTATCTCATTCCAAATCATAAGATTTATAGCCCTTTTGTGTTTCTGAATACCCAATAAACACACAATTAATAGCTCTGGAAGAAAGCTTATCACCTTTGTTACTTAACACAAAGCATTTGCAACCAAAAACCTTAAGTCTATCGTAATTAGGTTTTACATTGTGTAATTTTTTAAATTGAGAAATATATTTCAAATGTTTGGTGGGCATTCTATTAATCAAATAGGTTGATGTCAAAACAGCCTCAGCCCAAAAGTTTTTAGGAACATTTTTGGATAAAAAAAAATGCTCTTACGGTTTCAATAATGTGCCTATGTTTTCTTTCAGCGACTCCGTTTTGTTGTGGAGTGTTTGGGCAAGATTTTTGATGTATAATGTCTTTTATCTTTTGAAAATTATTGAAATTCATTTGACATAAATTCTCTTCCCGAATCACTTCTAAAGATTTTCATATTGAAGTCAAATTGGGTTTTGATCATGTTATAGAAATTCTTGAAGTTTGCAATCTAATTTGTGTTTGAGAAAATAAACCCAAGTATGTCTAGAATAATCATGAATAAAGATCACATATACAATAATCCTCCTTTTGACATAATAGGAACGGGTACCCACACATCCAAATGCACCATATCAAAAGGCATTTGGGTAACAAATTTTCTATTATCAAAAGGTAAGGCTTTCATTTTTGCCTTCATACAATCATTACAAAAAAAGTTCTTTTGACAATACTTTTCCAAGAAGGGAAGATGAGACATCTTTTCTATATTTAAATGTCCAAGCCTTTGGTGCCAAGTTTGAATGTCACTCTTTGATGATATTGCATGAAGGTCATGAAAGGTCCAAAAAATCTATGTAATAGAGATCATTTGTTCTAAAACCTTTCTCAATCGTCTTTCCTGGTCATAACCTCATAAAAGCTGACCGACGTTTGATTTGCTAGCCATAACCTCATAAAGCTGAACGATGTTTGGGTGTCTCACCAATCTCATTACAAATGTCTCTCGTTTGATCTGGTCCAGCCCGTTTAGATTAAAAAAATAATTTTTTTTAAATTTTGTTTGTTTTAATAATATATATTTATGCATAAATACAGGAAATACACAGAACAATAAATGGCGAGTAGAAGAAATACAAGTTTCCTCAAACGACGAATGCGGATCTAAAAATTCTCAAGCAACAAGACGAGATCTTGTGGAATTGCCACACATGAAATTGAGATGAATTTTGCAAGGAAACATCCCACTTGATTCTCCAAAGAAATGAACAAAACATACTCAGCATCATTCCTTCAAAGTAGCTGCCCCACTGAACAACGAAAGGCATCGTTCCAAATTAGGGTAACCAAACATGGAAACGGTAGGAAAACCAGGGTACAATCGCAAAACAAACAAACAGAAGCACGAAGCACAAAATAAAAAAGAGAGACAATAAAACTAAAAAAATCCTCACAGAAAAAAAATTTAACTTAGCGTCTGGGGAAACGGATCTTGAAATAAAACTTTCAAAAACCTGACCTACCATTACAAAACAGAGAAAGAAGAAAGCAACAGCAAATGCATGAAACACAACTTGCTCTTTGATTTCAAGATTCATGGTTGTAAAATCCACGTTTGCTAAAACAATGGATTTTTCACTGATCCAGTCTGAAATTTGAAACCGAAGACTATCAAACAACCTTAAGAGATTGAGAGGAAAAGAGGCATGATTTTACCTTGTCAAATATGATTCTATTTGTATTTTTTTCTATTAAAAATATTATTATTAGGTTATTATTTAGCTAATATAAATTATCGGTATTATCTAGAGTGTGTATTATCATCATTCAAAAAAATTTTGTCAAAACCTGGATATTAGCAAAATCCGATTTTAATAGCAGAAAAATATGTATATAATTTTAGGGAAATCAAAACCTACTTTTGACCACACCTCCTTTGCCAGTTTCAATATTCATTCCTTGCGGTCTGCGGTCTTCACCTGTTCCGAAAGCTTGTTCTTCATATGTGGTAAAAGCAGATATTCTGTTTTTATGAAAAGTCTGGTACTTGGTTTGAGTAAGTTATTAAAAAAAAAATCACTTGGGTGGACTGTCGGTGTCAAATAAGCCTGAGCACCGGGCCTAGAATTTTCTTTAATGGGCCAGATTTTGTCGGGCCCAGGCCTCATCTTGTGATTGTCAACGGCCCGACAAGCCCGATACCTTTTTTTTTTTTTAATTTAATTTATGTTTTGTTAATTTATGTTAGGGTTCATTCTCCTCGACTCCTCTCCCCAACTTCACAGCCCGATGTTGTTAGGGTTCATTCTCCTCCCCCCAACTTCGACAGCTCAGCTATGCTTCATCGTCCCCGATTGGTGATTCCCCATCGACGAACGCCTCCTCCAGTCCTCCCCCGTCGCGGCATCAGCTGTCGTCCGTCGTTCTTCTCTAGTCCTCTGCCTGCATCTGTGAGTCTGCGCTGTGACTGCCTCCCCACTCCAGTCCTCCCCGTGTCGTTGCCCATCAGCTCTACAACTACTGACTACCACCGTGTTGTCCACCGCAACGCCATCACCACCGCTGTTGTCAAGCGGATCAGTTCGCTCTGTTGAAGGTTGGTTTTTCAACTGCATGATCCTGTTCCAATGACGGCAGATCTATCTCTCTCTCTTGTTGTCACTCACAGAGTGTATATCAATGGAGAAAAAGGTGTGGCCGGGTCCGAAAAAGCCCGGCCCGCCCCAGCCCGCTTGGCCCGCTAATAATCGGGCCGGGCCGGGCCTCGGGCATAAACAGAGGCCCGATATTACATCGGCCCGGCCCGGCCCGTTTAGAAACGGGTCGGGCCTCGGGCTGGCCCGTTTATAATGGCGAGCTTTGATTTTTACATTTTTATCGGGCAGGGCCGGTCTGGCCCGGCCAGATGCCCAGCCTTAGTGTCAAAAGGTCATGCCTATGCCTACAACACCAAGAGGGCCGAGGAGGATGACAAACGTAACAGAGATGCCATGGACTTTGAGCAACCAACCAGGAAGGGTCAGGAAGAAGATGTAGCTAACCGGGACGCCGACATATTTGACCTTAGTCAAACGACTAGTTGGAGGATAAGACGCCTCAACATTAAGAGCGTCCCCGAAACGGCCGGAAAATCCGCGCGAAATGAACATGCAAGAAATTGATATTTTTCGCTATGAAACAGGAAAGAAAAAGCAACAAAGATGCAAAAATCTTTCATTTATTGAAGCTGAGATATTTCAGAATGATGAAGAACAAAGGAAGTTATGATCGAATATCCAAAAAAAGAAATTGAAAATCGAACGGGAAAAGCCTTTTCACTTCGTCAAAACTCCACCTTTTACCAGGGCTCATCCATGCTAATCATCGTCCATGTCAACCACCCAAAACACCCCGAAACGGAAAAACATGGTGCCTACAACGGCGAGAATGAGACGATCGGGCGAGTATCGCACAATACACGCCACCCGACCGCTCCTTTGCCAGCAACCAGACAAAGACCAGCTCGATCACCTCGTTCCCACTCTAACCCACAACTCGAAGAGCCTTCCAGAGAAACCGCTTCGAGCACGTGGTTCCTGGAGGTTCTGGAGCAACAATGTTTCTCCAGAGAGAGAGAGTTTAAAATAGTGGCAGGAGACTTTAAGGTTCTTTATGTGTTTTTTTTCTCTCGGTCCCTTTTGCTTTTTTTTTTTCTTTTTTTCCACCGTCTAAAAATTTCCCATCTCTAGGAGGACGGCCATGAACGGCCCGGATTTCGTCATTTGCTCAAAACTTGTCGAAGTCTTACGGTTGTACCATTGTACGTGATTTCACCATTGCATGCACTAAACATTGTCAATTTAGATGTATTTGGTTCGGATCTTTCAGATTGCGCTTAATCGGATATCCAGATTCAAGACTGGTGTCAACTGTCGAGTGATAAGGACATAAAGTTAAATGGACAACAGGGGGCACTGGAACTTAGACCTGAACATGTTTAAAACCTTAGGGTATTTGTTTTTTAAATGTGAATAAATAATTTTACAATGTTTATCACATTCTATGTGTAACCTCATAGCACACAGAACCCTAGGCTACGTTTGATGGCCAAGAAAAACACTGTAGATTGAGTGGTTTTTTTCAATTTCATACGGCTTCAACCGGTGTCATCAAACGCAGGAAAAAAATCCGCACAAAAAAGGCTTGATCGGGGTAAATTTTCCCTGGAAAAAAGTCGAACCTGGAGGGGTCCGACTTTTTTCCAAGGATTTTTTTTTGCCTGTTACCTTCATTCTTCGCATCCTTTCTCTTATTTGTCGCCACTGCCTCTTCCTCCTCTGATCGACCAAGTTTGGTTCAGCTCGCGGCAGCATCTCCTTCACTCTCTTGTTCAAGTATGGGATGTAGACCCTCTTTCGCTCTCTCTCTCTCTCTACCTCCCATTCCCTCTTGCTCCTTGTCTCTCTCTATCTCTGTCCATCTTGCCCCAACCTGCCCCGCTGCTGATTGAAAAAGAGAACCGGTGGTTCTGCGTTCCCCATAAAGCTCCATTGGTGTGGTGGGCATCAAAGCATGATTTTGAGTGTTAACACGATTATCCTCATCTTCATCAATGTAATCTGGGCATATCAAAGATGCCCTAATCGAGTCCTCGACATTGAATCCCTGCGCCGACATGGATATCTCCTTCTCCACCACCACAGCTGAATGTTGCCTCCATCCATTGTCGTGGTTAGAAGTTCCTCTTCGTCATCGTGCTCTCCACCACCACTGCCGCTCTGCCTCCATCCATCGCCGTGGTTGATTTAGAAGTTGTTGAGGTACCCCAACGTCTCTCTCCCTATTCTGCGTTCTTCCTTTTCCTAATCCCATCTTCTTTTCATACCCTTTTTGACATAGAAGGTTTGCTCTCTAATTTCATCGCCTTTTGTTTGAGTGACGGATTCATTTCTGAGTGAATTTTTCTCACATTTTTTCATGTTGTTCATGGTGGTGGAATCTGAAAAGTTAGGGTTGGGGTTAGGGTTTTAGGAACTATTGCTTTGTTGTCTTTTAATAGTTGAAATTAGAGAGCAAACCTTCTATGTTTTTGTTATTTTCCCTCTTTTCATGTTGTTGGTAGTTGTTTTTTTAACTGGCTAGGAAAAATCTTGGCATATTCTGGTGTTTGTAGTTACACATATCATGAGCGAACATGTAATTCTGATGAACTTGTAATTCAGAACTGGTTTATCCTTGCTAAAGTAGCTCCACACTGTTTAGAGGAATGTAGTTTATGACCATTCTTGCTTTTCCTCTCTTGATCTCGGCATGGTTTCTAACTATGAAGCTTGCGCTTGCATAGTGAGATTCGGATTTCCGAATAAGGCCTTTTTCTTTTAGGTCCTATATTTGAGCTAGTATCTCTTTTCTGTCTAGTTCAGAACCTACGGTGGGTCTGCTTTGTACCGGAATATTGTGCACAGTTGGTATATGTGCTGTGGGGGAGTCCTTGGCCCAAAACTGTAAAGGATGCTCCACGCAACAAGATTTTAATTTCTCTACCACTTGTTTGAACTCTGGTAGACAATCTATTCTTTGTCCTGGTAGCAGGTTTATAGCCTTAATGGCTTTGATCCTTTCTACTTCTTCCTCGAATTCGAACTCTTGCTTCATAATTTGAAGCAAAGTCATGTTGTGTTTTCTGTCCTCTTTCTTTCCTTTTTTATTCTGCATTCTTTTGAAAGAGGCGGACAACCTTGGAACAACTTGTTGTTCCTTTCCTATTCTAAACACAATGCAGTCTTTGCAAATTGTATAGGGTCCTATTTCATCCAAAGTAATCGACCCTAACCCAATATCATGTCCGGCGTCATCAATCTGTACAAAATTTGTACTGATCGTTTTTTCCTCTATTTTTACCTGGACATTTAAAGCAAAATTGTGAAGCCTTCTTTCACCATTCATGGTTTCGACTCTGGTTCCTTCTGGATAATATAGCCAGTTGCTAATTATCTTTTTTTTGCAAAAATTCATGTTGACACCAGTGTCTATGAAAGCTTGTCCTTTTTTCCATTTCCCGTTTTTATCCGCAGCTATTTGGACTGGGATGATTATGGAAATGTCAGATAAAGACATCTTCTTAATCTGTTTGATCTCAGAATTTTTGAGGCTATTTTTTGGTGTAAAATCCCAAAAATTAATTGGAATTGTACCTTTGTCCAGTAGAGCCCTTGCGACCTTCTCTGAGACCGCCCATTTCTCTTGTTGTTTTGGGGCTATAGGTACTTCATGGTCGGAATAAATTCCTCTTTCAATGTCTGACCCTGATTCGAAGGTTGAGTTATCCGAGTTTCTGCTGTTATCTTAGATAATCTCATAAGGACTGGTGGTGGCAAAATTATTGCAGAACTCGCTTTTACATTCGAACTCGTCTGATTCAGATTCTGATTCTGTAATCAGTACTTCTTTGCCCTTTTTGCCTACCATGCAGATGTGTCCACCGGCTTCTGATGATGATTCTGTAATTATGCTTATGACTTCATCATCTTCTTCTTCTTCTTCATCAGCCAAATAAAACACATTTCTATTTTTGAGGCATTCCTCAAACTCTATTTCGTTTTCTATCAGGTCCCAATCTTGTTCAATCTCTGGGACTTCGAACATCATCTTAATTTGACGCGGAGCTCTATTTGGGCATTTGTTGGCATAATGCCCTTTTTTGTGACATGCAAAACACCTCTCATCTTTTTTATTGTCACTGCTTCTCCT
Source organism: Nymphaea colorata (assembly GCF_008831285.2). NCBI lineage: Eukaryota > Viridiplantae > Streptophyta > Magnoliopsida > Nymphaeales > Nymphaeaceae > Nymphaea > Nymphaea colorata. The sequence continues at coordinate 3,166,689 of NC_045143.1, forward strand.
TCGTCGAAAAAATCTGTAAGGCTTGAATGGCCGCCTTGATTTGGTTCGTCTGAACCCTTGGAATCTTGGTTTGAACTTCTTTGGCAAATTGTGTTCTTCTGCCCCATCAATCTGGCCACAAATATTTTTGCCAACTTTTGGCAATTCATGGTTTGCCTTGAGTCGGTAACAGAGTTTTTTGATCTCTTGCCGAACCACTTGTTGGAGATCGACTAAATTCAGATTTTCAACCAAGATGTTGCGATGTGATAACTCATCAAGGACAATATTACCCAGTGATTCTGGTAATGAAGCAAGAAAAGACATACCGACTGTTGAGAGGGCATGAGCGCCTAGGTGATAGGCTTCGTTGAGATAGTCCTCTGCATATTGCTCGAATTGGCTTATGTCTTTCAGCTTTCTTTTGGTAAACATCAGCCAATCTGATGATTGGTGTGCTAGAAGGTTGGGCTGGAACTCGAGAATGATGCGGTTGCCCAAAACTGCTAAATCATCATTCATAATTTCACCTTTCTCAGCATCTGGCAAGAATTTCCACCAATTAGCTACTCGTCCTGAAAATGTAAACGGTAAGATTCTCCATGCTTGATCTGGAGATAACTGTTTTTGTGATACCACCATGTGCAGATGTTGTGCCCATAATCTGATAACTTCGGCTACCTTCGTGGTTGGGCATGTATCAATGTTCAGAATTGGGATTTCTGAACCCAGGGAAATCACATGTTTCTTAACCTCGAGTGGTTTGTTATGACGCTGATTCTTCTCAATCTGAAATCTGTATGGACGTATGTTCCTTGAAATGTCTGTTTCAGATGTAGTTAGTTTCTTTCTTTCTCTAGGGTCCTATCTACTTAGGAAAATTAGAAAATGAAGAGAAATGTGTCCATCTTGCAGTGGTTATTATGTTAACCATGTTATGTGGATGCCCCATTAATAATGCATTAATAATGCTAGTGTATTCACATGCAAATGAAGGAGAACAAAAAAAAAACACATCTTCCAACGGTCATCTAAAAGGTCTCTCCTTCATTTTACCCTCCGCATCAAACACAGTTAATTTTACTCTGCAAAAAACTTCCCTGCAATCAAACAGGGCATCAAATCGGAAGAGGGTAAAATTTCATCGTGTATTTTTTTCCAAAAATCTTTTCCATGGTAAATTTACCACGTTAAATTCTTCTCTGCAATCAAACAGGGCCCTAAAGTCTCCGTTTGGGTGTCTCACCAATCTCGTTACATATATCTCTCGTTTGATCTGGTCCATCATCCCCACCCTCATGACCTTCTCTTTTATCAATCATTTTTACAGCAACACTCTGCCCTGTCCTCATATTCCTAGCAATGAACACCTTAGCAAAGGTGGCCTCACCCAATAATCGGTTTAACTCAAACGTTTGCATCAATATCCTTCCCTTATTATCCATCTTTCTTCCCCAATCAAGAAAACCTAATCAAGCACACGACGATAGAAATATTCTATATCTCCCACTAACCAAATATTCGATATTGATGTCTACAGAGCGGGAGTTAAAAAACATATAATTTAACCATCCTTGCAGAGGCCATGTGTTCGGGCATGGATCTGATCTTGGCTATGTTCTATTTCATTTAAAGAAAACTGCAGAAGCTCCTCTGGAGCTGCCTCATCAGACCTACAGTAAGACTCCTTGATGGGCAAGCACATCTTTCTGCATTCCCTGGATTATATTCCAAGTGCACCCACTAATAAATGAGGGAAGGAAATCATTACGGGACTGAGCAACCAGTCAATCGACCAAAGTGTAAGAGCCAAGCAAGTTGTACACTTACAGCGTTTGAATGGGGCATGTCTCAGAAACACAAGTTTGATAAGTTAACCTGATTGATAAATGGATACAAAAGAATGCACATTTTTTTTTTGAGAATAATATAATGTAATAAGAAATATAATAAAAGAGAACAAAGAACAGTGCAGGCTTTCCCCTTCTTTAATCTGTCAATGACTGAAAGAACAGTGCAGGCTTTCCCCTTCTTTAATCTGTCAATGACTGACACTAAAGAAAGAGAAACCTCATATCCTAAGGAAGCTGCTGCAAATTCAAGGCGTTGTAATCAAATGCATAGGCAAAGTAGACACAATATCTAAAAAAAACACGTCAAACACCACCCTCCATGCGCCTCTGCGTTTGTTCACTTCCTGTTTCTTTATTTCCTTCTATTCTTCAAGAAATTATCCAATCGAGAGGCGTGGAAGATTCTGCCTGCACGAATTGCAGACCCCTCCATCTGCATAATAAGATCTAAGCCTCACACAAGCATGAACCTAGGCATGGCTTTAGAACGTTAAAACCACGTCAGAAACCTGATTTTAGCATCAAAACAATGTTATTTAATGGGATTCCATAGCATTTCCAGGTCTCAGAAACCCGATTTTAGCACCCCAAAAAAAAAATTAATGAGCTTCGATAGCAAAGGCAGTTCTCTGACATAGTTTTGATGCCACCCAAACAGGTCGCAAATGGTTCATGCATAAATTCAGGAAATACACAGAACAATAAATGGCGAGTAGAAGAATAGGAGTTTCCTCACACGACAAATGAGGATCTAAAAATTGGCAAGCAAGAAGACGAGATCTTGTGGAATTGCCACACATGAAATTGAGACGAATTTTGCGAGGAAACATCCCACTTGATTCTCCAAAGAAATGAACAAAACATACTCAGCATCAGTCCTTCAAAGTAGCTGCCCCACTGAACAACGGAACACACCGTTCCAAATTAGGGTAACCAAACATGGAAACGGTAGGAAAACCAAGGTACAATCGCAAAACGAACAAACAGAAGCACGGAACACAAAATGAAAAAGAGAGACAATAAATCTAACAAAATCCTCACAAGAAAAAAAAAATTAACTTAGCGTCCGGGGAAACGGATCATGAAAGAAAACTTTCAAAAACTAGACCTACCATTACAAAACAGAGAAAGAAGAAAGCAACAGCAGATGCATGAAACACAACAAAGGACCAAAATCCCAAGAAGAAATGGAGAAAGGGAACCAAACAAATAGAAAAACGAACAACAAATACAACAAAAAGAAAAGAAAATATTAAAATGGTGAATTCCCCAAAACCGCAGCTGGGAGATTAAGACGATTACCAACAAAAAACTATCGAATGAAAAAGCACGAGAATGAATGGGAGAGAAAGAGAGGACGGACCTCCTTGACGATCGCGATCCAAGCGAGGCGGTAGACGAAGGTAGCAAAAGATTTTTCTTTTTCTCTTCTCTTCTCCACAATATCAAGTCCCCTACAGACTCGTCGATACCGCGGGGATCCTGGATCAGCCCCTACAGACTTGTCGAAACGATATCCGCATCCAGATCCATAATTTTCAAGACCGAACAAAAACCTACATTTATCGCCCGTTCGGCCCCTATCTCGGCCTCTTCTTTAACAGAAAAATTCAACAAAATCATCAAAAAACCTCGTTGCAAAATTTGGACATCCGTTAGTCCCAAAACATGGGAAAGACGTTTGATTATTCCAGACCCAAGATTTGAGGTGATTCAAGTTTGTTATCAATTTGACGTTAGACTTTTCTCTCAAATTTGTATACGAGGTTTTTAGTCATATATAGTGAAGTCAAATCTTCATTTCTACACAGTAGTAAAATCTATTGTTTGTTTATTTTATAAATCTTATATAAAACAGATTTCAAGTCAACTTTGGATCTAAAATGAAAGGCACGTTCCCAAAGATTTGCATACTTTTCTTTTTTCTTTTTCTTTTGAACAAATTAAAAATCAAATGGCCTTCAAGAAAATGAAGTAAACCTCATATCCTAGAGGAAAATGAAGTAAACCTCATATCCTAGAGGATATGAGGTTTACTTCATTTTCTTGAAGGCCATTTGATTTTTAATTTGTTCAAAAGAAAAAGAAAAAAGAAAAGTATGCAAATCTTTGGGAACGTGCCTTTCATTTTAGATCCAAAGTTGACTTGAAATCTGTTTTATATAAGATTTATAAAATAAACAAACAATAGATTTTACTACTGTGTAGAAATGAAGATTTGACTTCACTATATATGACTAAAAACCTCGTATACAAATTTGAGAGAAAAGTCTAACGTCAAATTGATAACAAACTTGAATCACCTCAAATCTTGGGTCTGGAATAATCAAACGTCTTTCCCATGTTTTGGGACTAACGGATGTCCAAATTTTGCAACGAGGTTTTTTGATGATTTTGTTGAATTTTTCTGTTAAAGAAGAGGCCGAGATAGGGGCCGAACGGGCGATAAATGTAGGTTTTTGTTCGGTCTTGAAAATTATGGATCTGGATGCGGATATCGTTTCGACAAGTCTGTAGGGGCTGATCCAGGATCCCCGCGGTATCGACGAGTCTGTAGGGGACTTGATATTGTGGAGAAGAGAAGAGAAAAAGAAAAATCTTTTGCTACCTTCGTCTACCGCCTCGCTTGGATCGCGATCGTCAAGGAGGTCCGTCCTCTCTTTCTCTCCCATTCATTCTCGTGCTTTTTCATTCGATAGTTTTTTGTTGGTAATCGTCTTAATCTCCCAGCTGCGGTTTTGGGGAATTCACCATTTTAATATTTTCTTTTCTTTTTGTTGTATTTGTTGTTCGTTTTTCTATTTGTTTGGTTCCCTTTCTCCATTTCTTCTTGGGATTTTGGTCCTTTGTTGTGTTTCATGCATCTGCTGTTGCTTTCTTCTTTCTCTGTTTTGTAATGGTAGGTCTAGTTTTTGAAAGTTTTCTTTCATGATCCGTTTCCCCGGACGCTAAGTTAATTTTTTTTTTCTTGTGAGGATTTTGTTAGATTTATTGTCTCTCTTTTTCATTTTGTGTTCCGTGCTTCTGTTTGTTCGTTTTGCGATTGTACCTTGGTTTTCCTACCGTTTCCATGTTTGGTTACCCTAATTTGGAAGGGTGCGTTCCGTTGTTCAGTGGGGCAGCTACTTTGAAGGAATGATGCTGAGTATGTTTTGTTCATTTCTTTGGAGAATCAAGTGGGATGTTTCCTCGCAAAATTCGTCTCAATTTCATGTGTGGCAATTCCACAAGATCTCGGTCTTGTTGATTGCGAATTTTTAGATCTAGGGAAAACAAGCCGAGGGTGGAACATTCCCCACAAAAGTATATATGAAGAGAACATCTGTTGTGCAACCCAAATCCAACACCATCGCATATGTTCCTCCCTCCCATGCTTCACCCCTATGAGCATATGCAATACTTGTGTGCTTAACAAGGAAAAAGAAAGAAAATGATTTGCAAATGCAAAATATAACGATTGGCGCTGAACTCTAAATAGTTTCATTTGCCATGGTGACTCTAGAAACCAGAGTATAAGATGATACCCAAAAGAAATCGTTCAGTTTTTCAAAGAACTGCAATGATGCAATTCAAAAAAGAAACGGTGCACAATATCTGAGAACAGGAATACCTCCGATATTGATGATTACCATGCCCTTAGAAAGTATTGAATGTGCAACTCCTAGACCACCATAATAAAAAGGAAAAAGAAATGATAACACGGTTTGGACGTAATCGTTCGGTTGGATAGCCAAAGAGAGAGAGAGAAAGAAAAGTCATTTGCTCTAAGTAGGACTGCATGAAAAAAAGTTGGAAGAGGCCTTGTAATGAAAGCATAAGATTTAACGTGGTTGTCCACCACGGAAGACCACCATTGGATTTAAGGATCATAGGGTTTGATTTGATATTTATATTCTCTCTTTGCAATAATCTCTAAGCATATCTTTGACTTTTTTTACAACTCTGGGTTGTCGAATTTCTTTGTTGATAACAATGCAATTATTATTTTTGTTGGTTTCTTTATTTTTATAGATATCATTTCCTTATAGGTTGCAAAATTATCGTCAACAATAATAACATTTCTTTTGTTGTGCAAAAACACTTTGCGTAACATCAATATTGTTAGATTTGATATTTAAACTCTCAGTTTACAATAAGGTCAAGAAACTTGATTTTTTTTGCAAATTCAAGTGGATGACCACGCTCGTTGATAATAATGTTTTTATTATTTTTTATTACATATTTGCTTTCATAGATGTCGTTCTCTTATAAGTCGCCACATTATCCTTAACAATAATAACGTTTCTTTTATTGAAAAGATTTTTTTTACAACATTAAAACATTTGCATAACACTCCCCATTTTCATCTCCAAAACATGCTTGAAAAGTCCAAGATATTTGATATTTTAAATTTCAAATATAGATATTTGATTACTAAAAAGGATTTCAAATTATTTAGTTAAAAAATTCAAGAATTGCATCATATATTCATAATTGTTGATTTAAATCAGCAGGTGCACGAACAATTTATGGGAATAGAAATTCACACATGGCATAAACATCTATTTTGAAGGAAACTGCACATAGATTCCAGCACTAGTATATGCAGCAAGAAGAGACTACAACATACACAGATGATAAGGAGTTTTCTGCGATAAAAAAAAATATACCCTCTATAACATCTAGGGCAGATCCATCGCTGACAGAAAACTAGTCATTGCACATAACTTTCCATGATCTGTTTACACCCACAATTAATTCATGACAGATTTATCAGACCTTCCATCCCCATTCACGACAGATTGAAAAAAAAAACGCCAGATTTCAACAAGCAATGACCAGCGACAACGAAGAGACCTTCTGCGACTTGAAGAAAACACCTGCTACAGCCATCAAACACAAGGAGACACCTGCGACATCCAGCAAACACCAGCGACTTCCATTCAACAAGCAGTGACCAAGGACACCGAAGAAAACTTCTGCCATGTGAGGGAGACACCTGCGAGTCTGCGTCTTCCATCCAGCTTGAAGAACGTTTAACCAATCTTCATCCACGTCCACTTGAACAAGGCATCGATCTAGGGCTTTTTAATATTTTGCTTGAGAAAACTCTAGATCAAGCCTAATATACACGTTCAAACTGTCTTGCCCTCAAAACTCTCCACGAGAACAGAAGAAGAGGAAGAGGAAGAGGATGATCACAATGAGAAAAGGTTGATGACTAGAGATAGGTTTCTGTCCCAAGAAAGGTTGGGCTTTGATACCTTGTTGCGTGCAGCCAAGTGAGAGAAGAGAAGATAACGAGAGAGAGAAAGAGAGAGGGAGAACTTTTTCGTATTCTCTAATCTGCTCTAATCTCACGTTAAATGAGAATAGGGTAAAATAACAAATTACAAAAGAAGTCCACAACTAGAACACCAATTTGTAAAGAGTTGTTCCTAAACTTTTAAATATTCACAAACACCACCCAACACACATATTATTCAACAAAGGGAATGATGGGTCATAAGACAAGCTCTATGTTTAGGAGAAAAAGACTCATATGAAATGAATCTTTGAGTAAACCTAATGTGTCTTTGGGACCTCCTAGGATTGGCGTGATCATTTTCTTGTGTTGCATGATCTCTTCTCCTATAACTATAATGTCTCTTGGAGGATTGATATTAGTAGGACTATCTTCTATAACTTCTTGCACTTGTTCCTCACTATCGGAATCATCATCATAATCCGTCCACAAAAAAGCATCATCTTCTAGTTGCTTTGGCTCATTTTAAAAGCCATCTTCATTTTCAAAAAGGATATCATTTATGGTAACATATACTTATCTCATTCCAAATTATATGATTTATATCCCTTTTGTGTTTCTGAATACCCAATAAACACACAATTAATAGCTTTGGAAGAAAGTTTATCATCTTTGTTAGTTAACACAAAGCATTTGCAACCAAAAAACTTAAGTCTGTCGTAATTAGGTTTTACATTGTGTAATTTTTCAAATAGAGAAATATATTTCAAATGTTCGGTAGGCATTCTATTAATCAAATAGGTTGATGACAAAACAGCCTCAACCCAAAAGTTTTTAGGAACATTTTTGGATAAAAAAAAATGCTCTTATGGTTTCAATAATGTGCCTATGTTTTCTTTCAACGACTCCATTTTGTTGTCGAGTGTTTGGGCAAGATTTTTGATGTATAATATCTTTATCTTTTAGAAATTATTGAAATTCATTTGACATAAATTCTTCTCCCGAATCACTTTTAAAGATTTTAATATTGAAATCAAATTGGGTTTTGATCATGTTATAGAAATTCTTGAAGTTTGCAAATACCTCTGAATCTCTGATTTGTGTTTGAGAAAATAAACCCAAGTATGTCTAGAATAATCATCAATAAAGATCACACAATACAATAATTCTCCTTTTGACATAATAGGAGCGGGTCCCCACACATCCCAATGCACCAAATCAAAAGGCATTTGGGTAACAAATTTTCTATTATCAAAAGGTAAGGCTTTTATTTTTGTCTTGCATTACAACAAAAGTTCTTTTGACAATACTTTTCCAAGAAGGGAAGATGAGACACTTTTTCTAGTTTTGAATGTTCAAGCCTTTGGTGCCAAGTTTGAATGTCACACTATTTGATGATATTGCATGAAAGCCTTGAAAGGTCCAAAAAGTCTATGTAGTAGAGATCATTTGTTCTAAAACCTTTCTCAATTGTCTTTGCTGGTCATAACCTCATAAAGCTTAACGATGTTTGGGTGTCTCACCAACCCCATTACAAATGTCTCTCGTTTGATCTGGTCAATCATCCCCACCCTGTTGACCTTCTCTTCATCAATCATTTTTATAGCAACACTCTGCCCTGCCCTTGTATTCCTAGCAAAGCACACCTTAGCAAAGGTGCCCTGACCCAATAATCGGCCTAACTCAAACCTTTGCATCAATATCATTCCCTTATTATCCATCTTTCTTCCCCAATCAAGAAAACCTAATCAAGCACACAAACAACAGAAATATTCTATACCTCCCACTAACCAAATATTTGATATTGATATCTAATGAGCGGGAGTTAAAAAACATATAATTTAACCTCCCAAAATTTAAAAATTTTAATTCGGCCTTCCTCATGAATGGTTCATGCATAAATCCAGGAAATACACAGAACAATAAATGGCGAGTAGAAGAATACGAGTTTCCTCACACGACGAATGAGGTTCTAAAAATTCGCAAGCAACAAGAAGAGATCTTGTGGAATTGCCACACAAGAAATTGAGACGAATTTTGCGAAGAAACATCCCACTTGATTCTCCAAAGAAATGAACAAAACATGCTCAGCAGTCAGCATCATTCCTGCAAAGTAGCTGCCCCAACGAACAACGGAACGCACCGTTCCAAATTAGGGTAACCAAACATGGAAACGGTAGGAAAACCAGGGTACAATCACAAAATGAACAAACACGGACCACAAAATCAAAATGGGAGACAATAAAACTAAAAAAATCCTCACAGAAAAAAAAATTAACTTAGCATCCGGGGAAACGGATCATGAAACAAAACTTTCAAAAACCTGACCTACCATTACAAAACAGAGAAAGAAGAAAGCAACAGCAGATGCATGAAACACAACTTGCTCTTTGATTTCAAGATTCATGGTTGTAAAATCCACGTTTGCTAAAACAATGGATTTTTCACTTAAATCCAGTCTGAAATTTGAAATCGAAGACTATCAAACAACCTTAAGAGATAGCGAGGAAAAGAGGCATGACTTTACCTTGTCAAATATGATTCTATTTGTATTTTTTTCTATTAAAAATATTATTATTAGGTTATTATTTAGCTAATATAAATTATCGGTATTATCTAGAGTGTGTATTATCATCATTCAAAAAATTTTTGTCAATACCTGGATATTAGCAAAATCCAATTTTAATAGCAGAAAAAATATGTGTATAATTTTAGAGAAATCAAAACCTACTTTTGACCACACCTCCTTTGCCAATTTCAATATTCATTCCTTGCGGTCTGGGGTCTTCACTTGTTTCGAAAGCTTGTTCTTCATATGTGGTAAAAGCAGATATTCTTTTTTTTTGAAAAGTCTGGTACGTGGTTTGAGTAAGTTATTTGAAAAAAAAAACTTTTGGCTGGACTGTCGGTATCAAAAGGTCATGCCTATGCCTACCAGCACCAAGAGGGCAGAAGAGATGCCTTGGTCTTTGAGCAACCAACGAGGAAGGGCAAGGAAGAAAGAGCACAATAAAAAACTTGCAATGCTAAAGATATTGCAGACATAACCAGGCAACCTACTTCATGTATCTCACAATTTCTCCCAAGTCCCAACTGACACTGACTGATTCCATTGCTCTCCAATCATCATTTTGAGAGGAAGAGAGAAAATCACATCTCTCAGTTCAATCTTTAACTACAAAACCTCAAACACAAGAAAAAGATGGCATTTTCTAATGGAAGCTCTTCTCACACTAGTTCAAACAGCCTCCATTAACACACATTCATCAGAAAAGCCATATTCACAGAATCACAAAGTTGTGTTTGGAAACGGATTAAATCTGTTAGCAGCAAGCGAAGAGGAGGCCGGACTGCGCCTCGTTTTTCAGGTCCACAACCAAAATAAGATCAATCTCTGCACTGTACAAGGAAAAAATACAAAACCCAAAATCTTCAATGTAGTCACATTCCTCACACGGAGCAGAGGAGGCGCGGCGACGGTTCCTCAGGTGGAGCAGAGGACTCTGCGACGTCGAGTAGAGGAGGACAATTGCTAAGGCGGAGCAGATGAGTCTGCGACGTCGAGAAGAGGAGGCGCGACGACGACGCTCAGGGGCCGCTGAGAATGCTCTCTTCTTTCTGAAGATCGAAAATTCATCTGATTAGGGCACCCAAATCCGTCCGAGAGGGGAAGGGCGATGGGCAGGTAGGGGAAGCGAAGATTAACAAAAACAATAAAAAAAAGGAAACGCTCTTATTTCTGTTCGACGTAGATCAACTCTCACCTATTTCTCGTGTCCAATTGTCCGTCGTGATCAGCCTGCGTCCAGCGTTTGATGAAACAATCAAAGGGCGTCCTGTTTCACGTGTGCTGACCATCAAACGACCTTTTGGGTTCTTTATGTGTTTTTTTTTCTCTCGATTCTTTTTTTTTTCCACCGTCCAAAAATGTCCCACGAGGACGGCCAAGAACGGCCCGGATTTCTTCATTTGCTCGAAACTGTCGAAGTCTTACGGTTGTGCCATTGTACGTGATTTCACCATTGAATGCACTAATCATTGTCAATTTAGATGTATTTGGTTCGGATCTTTCAGATTCCGTTTAATCGGATATCCAGATTCAAGATTGGTGTCAACTATAAGTACATAAAGTTAAATGGACAACAGGGGGCACTGGATCTTAGACCCGAACATGTTTAAAACCTTAGGGTATTTGTTTTTTAAATGTGAATAAATAATTTTACAAAATTTAACACATTCAGTGTGTAACCTCATAGCACACAGAACCCTAAAGTCTCCGTTTGGGTGTCTCACCAACCTCGTTACAGATATCTCTCGTTTGATCTGGTCCATCATCCCCACCCTCATGACCTTCTCTTTTATCAATCATTTTTACAGCAACACTCTGCCCTGTCCTCGTATTCCTAGCAATGTACACCTTAGCAAAGGTGACCTGACCCAGTAATTGGTTTAACTCAAACCTTTGCATCAATATCGTTTCCTTATCATCCATCTTTGTAACTTTATGTCCTTATAGTTGACACCAATCTTGAATCTGGATATCTGATTAAACGGAATCTGAAAGATCCGAACCAAATACATCTAAATTGACAATGATTAGTGCATGCAATGGTGAAATCACGTACAATGGCACAACCATAGGACTTCGACAAGTTTCGAGCAAATGACGAAATCCGGGCCGTTCTTGGCCGTCCTCCTAAAGATGGGGCATTTTTGGACGGTGGAAAAAAAGAAAAAAAAAAAACAAAAAGGACCGAGAGAAAAAAAAAAACACAGAAAGAACCCTAAGAGGTTGTTTGATGGTCAGGACATGTGAAACATGACACCCTTTGATTTTTTCATCAAACGCTGGACACAAGCTGAACACGACGGATGATTGGACAAGAGAAATAGGTGAGCATTGATCTACGTCAGACAGAAATAAGAGCGTTTCCTTCTTTTTTGTTTTTGTTAATCTTTGCTTCCCCTATGCGCCCTTCCCCTCTCTGACGGATTTGGGTGACCTAATCAGACGAATTTTCGATCATTAGAAAGAGGAGAGCATTCGCAGCGGCCCCTGAGCGTCGTCGTCGCGCCTCCTCTTCTTGACATCGCAGACTCATCTGCTTAACCTTAGCAATCGTCCTCCTCTACTCGACGTCGCGGAGTCCTCTGCTCCACCTGAGGAACCGTCACCGCGCCTCCTCTGCTCCGCCTGAGGAATCGTCACAGGTGACTACATTGAATATTTTGGGTTTTGCATTTTTTCCTTATACAGTGCAGAGATTGATCTTATTTTGGTTGTGGACCTGAAAAACGAGGTGCAGTCCGGCCTCCTCTTCTCTCGCTGCTAACAGATCTAATTTGTTTCCAAACACAACTTTGTGATTCTGTGAATATGGCTTTTCTGATGAATGTGTATTAATGGAGGCTGTTTGAACTAGAGGTTCCATTAGAAAATGCCATCTTTTTCTTGTGTTTGAGGTTTTTTAGTTGAAGATTGAATGAGAGATGTGATTTTCTCTCTTCTTATTAAAATGATTATTAGAGAGCAATGGAATCAGTCAGTGTCAGTTGGGAGAAATTGTGTGATACATGAAGTAGGTTGCCTGGTTATGTCTGCAATATCTTTAGCATTGCAAGTTTTTTTATTGTGTTGTTTCATTGAGCAGATGGTGGTCATGAAGGTTTCATGACACCAGTCACTATGTAGTCAGCCATCTCACACATGGCTTGCGGTTACCAGACACACTTTTGATAATTCATTTGTCTACCCAGCAACAGAAAAACCTGAGAGAATTTGAATTTTTTGTTATCAATGAACAGAAAGGAGCTGCATGGATGATGTCACAAGAAGCAACGCTGCACTTTCCTTGATTAATTCATTGCTTTTTAGTACTGCAGGACAGGAAAGGGGTACTTCTTAGGCGTTGTTGAATACTGTAATGGAATAACATGCTCTCAGAGATGAACTAAATAATCGATAATGAACATGATGTTTAGATATTATGTACACCACCTATCATCTGGTAGTAGATTCTTGATGGCTGAAGGCTTAAGTGGCTTAATCGCATCTAGCACAAGTGAGTACTCGCCAACTTCCATCTCTAGATCTATAAATTTGAGATTTTGTTCTAATTGGTCTAGAATCAAGTCACCATATGTAAATTTGAGTTTGTCTCTTTTGCCTATAATTGCCTTATGTAAGTTTGAATTTACCTGTTTTTTGCTTAAGTTTCATGTATATGCTTGCATTTTTGTGGTTTATCTATGTTTGGCTATAATTGTCATATGCCAACTTGAATTTTTTGCTGGAAATTCACGTATGTGAGGTTGAGTTTTTTTCTACGCACATGAACTGAAGCATGTTTCTTTAGAACCGATCAGACATGTCACAAGGCATATATTTTTGCTTTACAAATTTTTATTTATGGTGATCAGACGTGCAATCGGTGTGTCCTCTGTCAGGCTTTTGATGAAATTAGCAGCTTCATGTTTTAACATTGAATGAATGTCGCCGGCGTCCTTTCCCCCAGAATTTGGCGTCAAGGAACCATGTGTTCCTGCTAATTTTGAAGGGTAGATCAATAACAGCGCTTGGTTACACAGTTCATCTGAGTTTGACGAATCTCTACATTTCAAGTACTATGTGAGTTTGTGATCGTAGCTCTACAGAAGAATATGTAACCTATGGCCTATACGCAATGCCCAAGAACAAGAGAAAGAACAAGAGAGGAAACAGGCAGCCGTGATTGCTTACCATTTGTCGTCATAAAGGCATAGCCTTAGCGAGAGCAATACTGGAGGAAGAAAAACGCGAGGCAAGTGGAGCGTGCCAGGGAAGGCTGCTTAGGGTTTTTCTCAAATTCATCCCATGCTTTTACAAAATTGACAAATTCACCCTCTCGCTAATTGCAGCGAACAGGTTCAGGGGCTGCTAGAGCGCTGGCGATGTTGAGTCGACCCTGGAGGACGGTCGGGTATATATATATATATATATATATATATATATATATATATATATATATATATATATATATATATATATATATAGTTAAAATCAGCTCACTACACGATAGTTGTTTTTTTTATTATGTACCAATAGAAACAATCATAAAAAGTATGTTTTACCACTAAAATATATTAACAAGCAATTAGCCATCTTCAGCGCTTTATTGAAGAACAGAAGAGCAATAAGAAAAAAAAAGGAAGGAAATTGTAATGTTGCTTACTCTTGTCTCTATGTGTCCCAATCACATATCATAGACGAAATTTCCTTTTTTTATAATGATTATAAAATTTTTGGAGTGATATAGTGATTATTTGGCCGTTGGATATATATTATCAAATTTGTTTATATGAATTTAGGTTTGAATATAATGTGATATTGCATTATAACCATTGACATCCCTCTTAAAACCCAAAGAGGTTCACGAGAAAATCCCTCTTAAAACAAACATCAGATAGGATGGATAGAACAGACATATGTGAAAGATAAACGTAGCGTTCTGTTATTAAAATCGTCAAATGGTAGACAAAAAACACCAATGTCCATGAAGATAGGACAGTAGTATAATAGACAGAACGTCCTGTCTGTCCTGTCCTAATGGACAACAATCAAACGACCTCTAAGTCTCCTGCCACTATTTGAAACTCTCTCTCTTTTTGGAGAAACATTTTCGCTCCAGAACCTCCAGGAACCACGTGCTCGAAGCGGTTTCTTCGGAAGCCTTGTCTGGAAGGCTCTTCTAGTTGTGGGTTAGAGTGGGAATGAGGTGATCGAGTTGGTCTTTGTCTGGTCGCTGGCAGAGGAGCGGTCAGGTGGCATGTACCGTTTCGGGGTGTTTTGGGTGGTTGACATGATGATCAGCATGGATGAGCCCTGGGAAAAGGTGGAGTTTTGACGAAGTGAAAACGCTTTTCCGGTTCGATTTTCAATATTTGAGGTAAGGGGTGAATTTTGGCTTTCTTTTGATTTTTTTCTTTTGGATATTCGATCATTAACTTCCCATGTTCTTCATCATTATGAAATATCTCAGCTTCAGTAAATGAAAGATTTTTGCTTCTTCGTTGCTTTTTCTTTCCTGTTTCTAGCGAAAAATATCAATTTCTTGCATGTTCATTTCACGGATTTTCTGGCCGTTTTGGGGACGCTCTTAATGTTGAGGCATCTTATCCTCCAACCAGTCGTTTGACTAAGGTCAAATATGCCGACGTCCCGGTTAGCTATGTCTTCTTCCTCGCCCATCTTGGTTGCTGAAAGACCATGGCGTCTCTGTTACGTTTGTCATCCTCCTCGGCCCTCTTGGTGCTGGTAGTTATAGGCATGACCTTTTGACACCAACAGTCCAGCCAAGTGATTTTTTTTTTATAACTTACTCAAACCACGTACCAGACTGTTGAAAAGTTGTGCCTTATCAAGATAAGGCAGATAAGGTGGATCAATCTAGAGCTAATCCTTGATCTTAGGCAAGATTAGAGGTTTTTATGTATATCACAAAAATCTGATGACTATATATTGAGAAGTCGACAATGAATAAAATCATCTCTTTCTTCTCTCGTTTTTTTCCTCTTTCTCTTGTCCTCTTCTTTCACAAAACTTTAACATGGTATCAGAGCTCAAGGAGAGTATACATGAAACACTTGTAGTTGGAATTGAAGTGAGTGATATCAAGACATTGTTTAATTGGGTAACGAGTACCTTTTGTGGGGTTTGTCCTCTCACTCTTCAACAAATGGCTGAAACTGGGCAAGACTGAGATGCATTTGTAGTCCTTGAGATGAGTTGGTATATGCCTAGGTCGCGTAGATCTGCGAAGCTGGACTGAATCTCCATGTGTAGGCTCGATTGATTGAGGAATGGAATCTGGGTTGGTCTTATCATCTAGATTTGATGGAATATTGTTAAGAGGTTTGCTTGGGCTTGGAAGAAGCTCATGTTCCCCTTAGACAATCATTGAATGGTAAAGGAAGAACCACATGTTCATTGTCCCCAATGTGCATTTCATTTTTATATGGAAAATGATTTTCACAAAATCTGATGTCTCTACTGGTGAACAACGACCCACTTTCAAGATCATAAACCTTGTAAGCTGATTGACCATATTGATATCCAAGAAATATGCATCGCCTTCCCCTTAAGTCAAACTTGTGATTTTTATGAATATTGTAGGCATAACAAAGGCATCCAAAAACACGCATATGTTTGTAGTTTGGTGTGCGTTTGTATAAAACTTCATATGGAGTTTTATTATTTAATGCACTGGATGGTAACCTATTGATAATGTAAGCAGCAGTGGTGACACATTCTCCCCAAAATTTTATGGGTAGTTTAGCTTGAAAAATCAATGATCATGCCATGTTTAAGATGTCTCGATGCTTACGTTCGACCACACCATTTTGTTGAGGAGTCACAACACAACTATGCTGACGATCAATGCCTTTTTCATGAAGAAAGTTATTCATTTCTTGTGAAAAGAATTCAGTTCCATTGTCACTTCTAAGAATTTTAATTCTAGTTCGAAACTGGTTTTCAATAAGTGCGACAAAATTTTTAATGACTCCAAAAACTTCATATTTATATCTCATAAGATAGATCCATGTAGATCGGGAAAAATCATCAACTATGGTTAAAAAATATTGTGCACCAGTTAATGAAGGCGTGTGATAACTTCCCCACACATCACAATTGTCAAACAAACTTCACAAAGTAGTAAAGCTTCAAATGGGTTTCAGCAATGCATATTGTATATACAATGCAAGGAACCCATTAAAGGTTCAATTTGCCTAGACAATTACAAAAAGTGTGTTTGACAATTGCCCCGAGCCAACAGACCATTACCCCGAGCCAAGCCCAAAATCTAAACCCAAACTCTGTCCAAGTGTACAAGGGATGCCAACCTCCACACATGTGTGGTTCGATATTTTATATATATCTAGCACCAAGTTTATTTGGTTCACGTCTTTCATCTTCAGACATTAAGAGTGTGTTTGACAATTAACCACAGATTTTAAATCCAAAGCTGATGTGGCTAAGATCCCTTTTACGTGGGATGCACAGTGGAAACAAACATTGGATTTTACTACTATGTGAAAAAAGAGGATTTTTTTCCCAGGCACTTATGGCAAAAACATTGGATTTGAGGTTGAATGGGATGATATCTGTCCTTAAATACATGAATCTAAGATTCTAGTGATCTCAAATCAGAGGTTACCAAACACTCCATAATGGAGTTCACTTATTGTCAAACAGAAAAGTTTTTATTCATCAGACAAACAACATGCACGTAGTACACACATAGTACACAAAACAAAATACAAACAATGAAGCACTTTATCTCTTATTAATTTGACCTAACCTACCTGGAGAAGTCCAGTAATGTTTTTTGAATTTCCAGATCAGAGTACATGGAATTCGACTGCCTTTGTATTCAAAAGTTGACTGGTATGTTGAGTGCTATGATTAAAAATAAGATCATGCTGCATTGATGCCTTGACTTGAACAAACTCAACAAATTTCATACTCGTTTCCTCAAATCAAGTGCGCCACTCTTAATTGCGTCCTCCTGTAAACTTATGTGGATGCGAGTCAACTTGATGCAAAATTACTTCAAATGGCAATTAGTTTAGCCTAAGTGCAATATTAGGCAATGAAATTAATAAATTTGAGATTAATGATATGTTAATTGAAATTAAACAATTAATGGAGTTTGTAATGGCTGAAGACTCAACTTAGCTCACACTTACCAAGTTCATGGTGCGTAGTCGGGTATGTGGTGGCCTACTATGTCTAGGAGTCACCGAGTTCACATTGGTGGACTTAGTTGAGGTTGGTCGAACAAGCTTATCTGGATGGGGATTTAAATTGTTACTTCACCCAGATTTTCTTCTAACCTATGTACTTCCGAGTTGTCCACGTTTGCATGTTGTTCTTGAAGACATAATAAGTGCTTAGAGGACATATATTTGCACTTGATCTAAACTCCTCAAGATTTAATAACAGTGGATTTAAAATTAGACTTTCCTTTATCTGATCTTAAATCTGACATTTTCTCAATGCAAAAAAAAAATGTGAAGTAAGGATTTCAGTATCCAACTTAAGATCGTTAGCTTAATGAATTATCAGTTTCACCATAGATGTTTTGGCACATCAATCAAAAACATGTCATATAAGATTTATATCAAATAGTTCAAATTTGAAGGAATCATGTGACTTGTCAAGATTCACCCAATGCAATTGATTTATAAAGGAATGGGTTAGGTGTCAAACTTCTATAAATCTGTTGACAATTGCGAAATGTATTTTCTTCATATTCAACTTTTACTGACGTCTTACTGTCATTTATTTTTATATCATACGTAGGTTAGTCGATTTGGTGGATCTAATATATATATATATATATATATATATATATATATATATATATATATATATACATACACACACACACATATATATATACATTATTGTGGGAAAATGATGGATCTTGTTTTTTATATATATTTTTTGAAAAACTTTATATGGGTTTGGTTATCAAGTTCGCTAGCTGTTGCTTGAAAGCGATCTTTATATATATATATATATATATATATATATATATATATGTGTGTGTGTGTGTGTGTGTGTGTGTGTGTGTGTGTGTGTGTTACATTTTGAATAAAAAACAAATTTACATGTGAAAAATATGGTCTCTCTTTTTGTACTTATAGGTCATGTCACGTATTCTCATGTCTTGCCCTAATATCAGTCATGCACTTTAACCACTTTTTTTGATAAGTAGTGCAAATGGTGAGGTTGGATGTCATATTGTAGTTATGTTGGTAGTTCAAATCTTGAAAAGTGTTACGCGCCCTTATACATGTTCTTATCTCTCTCTCTTTGTTTTTTTAATATAAAAATAAATAGTCAAACATCTAAAACAAGCTCACCATCACCATCATTTTACTTATCTTTCTCAATAATAACACTGAGCACTAGAAGTTTTCCATTAATCAAATGAATAAAACATGGAAATACGGACACTAAGAAAATAAAGACAGCCCATACTTGCTAGCTGCCTTTTACCTTATCAAGCCAAAGGAGACAAGCCATATTACACTAAAAAATAAGGGAAAAAAAACTCGTTCAAGAATTCATTCCAAGTGTTGGGTAGCCCGGGCAGGCACCAATGGATACAGTCGGTGTAAGTCTCAGGGTCAGCCTTTTGCTCAGGGTTCAGAAGCTTGCCTTGTCGGATCTTGTAAACGGATATATGTGCATCTTTTTGGTACTCGGATTGGGTCGTCAGGTTCACGGAGAACACTGGAACCTTCATCGAGGGGGTCACGTACATTGCCACCACTGAGAGTCGCCGGTCCGTTCCCACCTCCAAGTGTGAGATGTTCTTCGGGATCGACGTGGTGTCCAACGCACACTTGATTCCGTTCAGGTTGAACCAGTCCATGCTCCTACAACATCCAACATTATTATTAAGGGGAAAAGTTGCCGGCAATGCCGGCTGTGTCCCTTCTACTGGGCCAAGCTTCTTTACAAATTAGTTTTCAAAAATATGTTATGTTTTGGCGACAAAAAACAGTTTGCCGCAATTTGTTCTAAAGTTAGTGAATTTTTGTAAAACATTGTAATACAATATTTTATGAGTCTGCTTCATTCTTTAAAACAAATTTACTAAATCATGGGGAGTAAAAAATTGAGCGCTTAAGCCTCCAACACTTTTTAGCATATTTGATTTGGCTTAGCAACATTCAAACAAGTAGTTTTAATTTGCAAGGTAAGTATTATAATAATAAATCAGAGAAGTGCTTATGGACAGGGGCAAAGCAAAGGCTCCCCCTTAAGATTTTTGAAAAATAAGATGTTAGATGTTAGAGAGAATTTAAATGACACTTCAAAAAACCAGGTTTTTTGGAGTATTTGTGTACGGGTATTATACGGCGATAAATTCCTCGGGTATAATACGGTAAAGTTGTATATCTCGAGAAAATCTCAGCAAATTTTAAAAAATTTAAAAAATTTAAAAAAATTTAAAAATTTAAAAAATCCTGAAAATTACAAGAAAATAAAAATAATACAAAAAAATGCAAAAAAGATGCATATAATACGTGTTTTTTTTCAAGTTTTTTTATTTTCTGGCGTTTTTTTTTTAAGACACATCTAATTGCCATTTTATACAGCTAACTTATTTCTCGAGTATTATGCGCGTATTTTTCGAATAATATGTGTTTTATGTAACAATAGTCAAAACCTAGTTTTGTAAAATAGAGTATACAAGCCGATCGTTAAAATTCATGTAAAACTAGATTTTAGATGTAAATGAATGGGATTTGGATTGTGACGGCTCTCCCACTCCTCCATCGCCATTCATCGTTAGGTCTCTTTCGCCTGATGATGGGTAGAGGACGATGAGGAAGGGCCACCGGCCACCAGAAAGGAAGAGAGAACAGAAACATAAAAAGGGAAGGAAGGTAACACTTTATTTCTTAAATCATATTGAATACCTCTCAATTCAGTACCGACATCTTTGAATACAAACAAAGAACCTAAATCAAACCCCAAATTGAGTTGTGCGTGTCATTGGGTGCACGGAACCCTCGTATACATAGAAACTTTTTGGTAATATTTAAAAAAAAATGTCTTTTATAATTTTTATATGGATGGATAACAAGTTGAATCCAAAATCCAGATCCGGAAACAAAATGTGCTCCTCGTTGGCCAAGTTGTTTACGTTCTCTATCGCATGCAATCCCTCTGATCAGCCGACCATGTCGCCCCTACGTGACACCGATCTTGTGGGCCAAGTTGATTACATTCTTCTGCTTGTCCGTTTAATCTGTTTCATATATATATATATAGAAAACCATATGCACCATGAAAGTTCATCCAGAGGCTTCATTTTAGGCAAAGTAGCATACATCTTTATTCAAATTATTGAAGGGTCACTCATAGATTCTCTTTGTGTCCTTCATCTATTTGGATGCCTAACCATCATATGAAACTATACAATTGCGCAGCCGAATGTGGAATCAAATTGAAAAATGAGGCCGAACCTCGCAACTTTTTAGCCCAAGGGTGACTAGACTTGCTATGAACGAGAAATGATTAAGCTGCTGTCATTGTTCTTATAATATTAATAAAAAACATTTGATAAAATGATACAAGGCTAGATAAATGGCCCAATGAAGAAGATAACCAAGCTGAGAAATGAGAGCAAAAATGGCAACAAGGCTCATTAAAGATGGTTACTAATGAGGAAGGAACCACAACCCAGCTTAGCTTTAGGGAAATAGAAAGACAGTGAGATAATCATCTCGCTCGTTTGAAATCTACTACTCGAAGTGACCACACCCAGTCAAACAGATTTTTCGGTAGCGGAACAAGTTGGATCCACACTTTTGAACCATATTCGATTCGTGGACTATACAGTAATTTACGGATTTGGATTGGCTAAATTAGGATCGAAAACCATTTTGAACTTTATACGTGGATTTTGGCTAAATTAGGATCTACACTGCTCTAAAAATGAATCTGATCTGAATCCATATCCATATCTGATTGGATATTTGTATATATCTGAATCCGAACCAGATCGAATGTCATTTATTACATCCGATTCTAATCTGATCTGATCTAATTTCTTAATCTAATATTATTTTTTTTCTACATTCGATTTTTTTGATCGATTAAGTCAAATATCTGATTCAAATTGACATGGTTAGTGGCCCATGTGAAAATAGTTTCTAGAACTTTATTTGGTAGGTCTCGGACAGTACCAACTCTCACATTATATATGGTTAAAAAGGAAAATAGAAAGTTCCAATAATTTATTTAATATGGAGAGGAGACATGCTGCAAAAGAAGACTTTGGTTCTTCTCTCCTCGATACTGGCATCGACCACATTGGCCAAGTCTTCAACACCCTTTCATACGCCATACGCCACTGGCCTCTTGATCTCGTCGTATTCCGTGGAGCCATTCTCGAATGGCCCCTGCCTGCCATTTTCGGCGAGAAAGAGATCAGTAAGAGGAAACAAATATGAGTCACCCCCAGCAATTCCCGAACTTCAATCCAAAAGCATAATTAACTTACAAAACTTTCATCTTGAATGTGTTCATCCACATGATATAGAGATCGATTCAGGCATTATCTTACGTTTGAAAATTTGTGGAAACGTTAAAGCATTGTTTTTTAAGCGTTATTACAAGTTTCATTGCAATTCTCATTCAAGAGTAGAGGTGGCACGGGGTTGGTTACCTGGCTGATACTCCCGTAAAATTGGGTGCCGTTGGGCTTTGGCCGAGTCAAGTTAGTAACTTATTTTTTAATATGATTTTAATTGAATATATATATATATATATATATATATACAATTATGTATAATTTGTTATAATTAAGTGTATTTATGTATTAAATTACACTAAAATATATATTTTTTCAGTCTAATTAAAGTGGGTGGGCTTGAGTTGTGACAGTCATACTCAGGTTAAGCCCAAGCTGCGGTCATGAGCTAGGATCAGCCCAATGCCCGCGTCAGTAAGGTGAGAGTTCATGCTCATCCTTCTTCTGGGCATCAGGTATAAAGGTGTCATCTAGTAGGAGTTGTCGATTGCTGTTTTTTTTATGTTTTACTCGAAATATCCATTCAAGTGACCACCTGTCTTTTCATGTAAACTCAAAAGCCAGCTTCATATTTCTTGATTTCCTCATACAGGCAACACTTTGTTAAAAAATAGTTAAACGAGGGACGGCCCTCATATTTCTACATTTCCTCATACAATAAGCACTTCGATCCAAACCCATCTCAAATTGAACCACGAAGAATGACTTCAGATCTAAGGTTTTGACATGAAAGCAAGGTTCTCAGATGCGGAGATCCTTTGTTTTTCTAAACTGTGGGTCCGGAAAAACAGTTTTCATATCCTTGGATTATAGTTCAAAATCAGTGTTCAAACCAATAGATTCGGACCTACATAAACAATTTATACGTAAACCCAACAAATCCTTAAAAAATAGTTGATTAAATAAATTTTCCCGGTTGAAAATCGTTATTTTGTTGAATTTTCAAACATGCAATAAGTGAAGAATAGATTGAAATGGCGGAATGTAATCAGGCGGCAATGTGGCCCACACCCAAAATGTTCTTGGTTTAAATCTTGTAATACTATCAGGTTTTAATTTGTTATTTTTTTAAGCTGCAAGCAGTAGCAATTTTGATTATTGAGTTGAAGAATGTATTGTAAGTCTATTCAATCTCCAAAACAAATCAAAACCTTAGAGGCATGAAGGCATGATTTTGATTGTTTTAAACCAAAAGTGGTTTTTCTCAAGTAAACATTAAAAAAGAAAGATCAGTGAAAATCAGTGGGATTCTACACACCAAGGTTGGGTTTGATAGTCTCATATCTGATATCTGAAGATGTATTGAATTGAATGATATGCTTCCCAATCGAGATGCATCGAGAGACTTTTCTTAATAGGTTTGAATGATATGCTTCCCAATCGAGATGCATCGAGAGACTTCTCTTAATAGGTTTGAATGATATGCTTCCCAATCGAGATGCATCGAGAGACTTTTCTTAATAGGTTTGAATGATATGCTTCCCAATCGAGATGCATCGAGAGACTTTTCTTAATAGGTTTGAATGATATGCTTCCCAATCGAAATGCATCGAGAGACTTTTCTTAATAGGTTATGAAAAAGCTTGCAGATAAGTTATTAGTGGTATTAGATTTTTCTGGTAAGTTCAGGAAAACTAATTTAAACATTAGTTTTTCATGATTTTTTATTTATTATATCTTTCTTGTTCGTTTCCTCTAACAGCCAAGTCTATTGGTAGCCACGATCAAATAAATAAAGTGGTACCCACGATTTTCCGGAGGACCCAATACTGCTGTCAGTATCGATATCAGAGTCAGATTAGCTTGCTGTCGCTATATTTTACTTTAAAAATAAAAAAAAAAATAATGAATAAGTGCTCCTAAAATTATTCAATAAAACCAAAAAAATTCACAGATACCCACAGCTGCACCCACTAGCTTCCTCTACTTTCCCTTCGTAAACACTACTTTCCTTTTTATCAGAAATATTTTTCCCACAAATTGTGGAAGCAGCGCCCTACCTACCAAACATTTTCTTCATAGGGTGTTTGTAACAGAAATATTATAAGGAGGAGCGTGGGACAATTAGTTGATTTGAGTGTTGCACTAATAACGGGTTCTCGATTAGATTATTACGAGTATTACTCCTTTGAACAGAAAGCAGCGACATGCACAACATTCAGACTCACAACCGAGCCCAGTTAAAATGTCATATTACTAAATTACTTATATAATATATGTTGTTCTGTTATTTTCCTTTACAATACAATTATTCAAGTATGTTATATACATTAATAACTAAATTTTGCTTATTCTGTTATGTAGATAATAAATTTAAATAATAATAATAATAAAATACTCTTGTCGCACCTAAATTTTTTGAGATATGCCGCTCCGGCACCTGAACCCCGCATTCTGGTGACATAGTGTAGGGGCCACCCTCGGCTTCTCGCTCGTGACGGTCTGGAAAGCAGATGACTCTAACACCTCCTCCGCCAGCCTGCAGCAAGTTAACGACAATATGGACACCGGCAGAGGAAGCCACCGACGGTGCCCAGCAAGTAGCATATCGCATAAGAAGAAGCAAACTCCGATGGTCAAATGAGGATCTCCTGTGACACCACCACCACGACCTTTTTCCAATTTTTCGAAAAACCAATTACCTCATCTCTTGGTCCTTTTGTTTTCATACTGTTTTCCAAATTTTAGTTTCTCTCTCTCTCTCTCTCTCTCTTCATGGGCACAAGAGGGCGAAAGATGTTTCTGTGTACGTCATGCTTACAGTTTGCTTCAATCTTCTATGTTTATTGGTTCCCTCATAATCTCCTTTGGGTTGGGGTTTTATTTGACGATCCAAAACTCTTGTCTGGCTTATTTTGTTGGACTGCATTGAGACTCAAAATAACCTCAAAAGATCTCGTTTTCACCTTGCGACCAAGTTCCCATTATGTTTTTGTGTCTAAAAAACTATCACTCCTTTGCTGTGGTTTTGTCGAGTGTCTCAATATCTTTATGTGCTTACCTGGTCTATGCCTCATAATAGATTGAGAAACAAAATAAATGGCGTACCATTTAGAGAGTTTGTTTTTTTTATGTTTTGGTGGGTTATTTAGAACTCTAGGAATTATATTATTTATAAAAATGAGGTTGTCTCAGTTCAATGCATGACATCATTCATTTTGTACGATGTTTGGACAATTTCTCATAACTTATGAGGGAATGGTACTACCTTCTTCTTACAAGAATTAAGAGCTGAGTCTTAGATGTAATTTCTTTTTCAGGTTCAACGTTTTGTTGGTCTTCGTTAATGTTATTTTCATCTCTTTTTCTCTCTCCTCTTAGTTTTCTATCTAAACATTTGATTTGCCAAAACCAGTTTCCAAGGAACAATATCTATTTGTCTTCCTAATTAGGTAGACAGTCCAAAGTACAACATCCAAACCAGAAATTATTTTTAGCTACAAGACACTGAATTTCTTTGACCATGACTCCATACCATAAACGAGCTAGGGAATCAAAGAGTTTTAGCCTAGGTTCAATGCTCCCAATTAGCTGGATCTGGCCCCATTATTAAATATGGGCTTGCATGCCTGAAGGGGCAGCTGGGCAGCTGCCCTTATACATGCTCACAAGTGGTGTCGAAGACACATGTAGACTTATGTAGGCAATTGTCTCCAGGGGCAGAGCTAAGATTTTTTGCAAGGACGGGCCAAATGAAGACTGGGTTTTGTGAGTTGGATTTGGATAGTGTCAAATTGAACTCATATTCAAAAAATACATGGAGACAAAAAAGTAATTTTTTAATTTTTACACTGTATTTTTTTTTTCATTTGGTTGGGGGTGGGGCCATGGCCTAGGCGGGCCCCCCTTCCTCCGCCCCTGATTGTCTCCACAGACTCCTATATACTACTTATTTACATATAATTGCCTAATAGTTTTTATTTGATCGTCTACTTATTTCTATGTTATGTTGCTAAAATGGAAAGACATATCTTTAATTATTTTACACTGAAAGTGTAGGTGGAGTAGAACTCATAGCACAAATAAAGGATCCAGCACATGCACATGCGTGGAGTGAATTTTACATGGAATTGAAACTGTCCTTGAAAGAGATCGTGAACAAAAGTCTTACTTCTAGTCAACTTTCCAACGTGCTGCTCATTCATGACAATGTCATATGGATCGATCTTCATGACTTTTTTTCTTTTTGATGTAATATGAGCTGGCATTTTGATGTGAACTTGTTTTCCCAATTTTTATAATGCCACTCTCTTAGAATCAGTCAAAATGAGCCTCAAGAGCAATCCTCAAATTAATTTACCAGTTAAAAAAAAAAGTACTGAAAATTTATCTCAAATATTACATTCTTTAGCCTCAAAGGCTGCAGGATGGCTGGTTTGTAGATGGTATATGTGGTGTATTCTTACTTTGATTTTTATTGGTGCTACTATCCTAGACAATAAAATATGTGGTGTATTCTTATTTACTTTGATTTTTATGGGTGCTACTATCCTAGACAATAAAATATGTTGTTCTACATCGAGTTGAAGGTGGTCCGCTGCCTATCTAGGCTTCAATGCAGCCAAAGACCCTATAAGAAGGGAGAATGGGTTGAGCCTTTTATGTGCAGTTGTTTATGAACCTCCTACTCACTCAAAATAATATATGAATTATATATGATGGTGGACATGGGTAGCTCCACTTTAAAGTTTAAACCCTTAAAGTCAAAGATCATCTCATAGACAGGAAACGAAACTCCTGATTCTCTAACTTTGAGTGACGAGCTAAGTTCTTTGCAATTTTCATATTAGGTGATGGAAGGTTTTGGCCTCAGTAGATGGAACTTAAAGTGGGTCCACTCCCAAACCCATGAATATTTAGATCCTTCCAATTATTGTAAGTCATCTCTTCCAAGAACTGCCATAAGAACCATGAACCATTCAATATTGTTTGATGCATGCCTTCTATATTGCCCAAACCGCATGCCCAGATGCATAGATAGATTAATGGCATGGATACATAAACATTCACACAATATATTTAGAGACCACTCAAGAGGATATCATAGACTTTCAAAAGATTCAAGTTTGATAAGTAGACTTCTCGTCAAGTTTGGAGGACAGCTTAACAAATGAACCCAGAATTAGAAATACAGAATCTCAAACTCATACTCTCTCTCTCTCTCTCTCTCTCTCTCTCTCTATATATATATATATATATATATATGTATATATATATATATATTATATATATATATCTGTGTGTATGTGTGTGTGTTTGCGTGTGTATATATAAATATATATATAAAGGGGTACATCTGCGTCAGTGTTAATTGGTTGATCACTGGATTTGTTTGTTTTCGAGTCGCTTATCCGCATTTTTATATATAATGCTTAAGATATTTTAAATTGTCTATGATATGTTCTCTTATGAAATAATGCATGGTTCTACTATGTTTACGATTTTATGCGCTTAATTACGCTAAATGTACTAATCAAATATTGAAGCATAATCACTTAGTCTTCTGTCACATAAACATGTTCAGGGTCTCCATATATGAACCCAAATAGAGTAGTCTGCTCACAGTCTGCTCTTCTAATTAGCATGAAAAAAGAAACTAAAACATAACTAAATAGATGTCTTCATTTCTCTGCCCCGACTTTAAAGTTCTTTCTTCACTAGTTAATACGCATTCCAGACATTTCATCATCAGCAGGACAGCCTGCAGATAATCAGATAGTAGTGATCAAAGTAGTGAAATATATAAGATGCAGATGACAGAAGTACGATATAGAATGGACGGTGTGAAGGCGTTCCTTTATGTTTTCAGGTTTTTCAGATTACCAGAGCTGCAAGCATGGTGATGGAAGTTTGGTTCTTGCAGGTTTGGCTGAGTGGGTTGAAGCCAGTTGGAGAAAGGAGGAGAAAGCTGAAGCAGGTCTCTGGATTGCTCATCTTGATCGAAGGTGCCAAAGTCGTCGACCAGCGGTGGGGCATCTATCACCTGAAGTAGGTCTCTGGGTTGCTCATCTTCAGTGACAAAGTCATCGACCGGCGCTGGGTCATCTATCACCAGGGGCTTCTTTGCCTTTTGGCGTTCAAAAAGCTGCGAGAGAAACAAGATAGGTAAAAGTGAAAATGTAATATCTTCTTCCATTTTCTCTGTTTCTTTCCCTTTCTAGAACATGGAAGAGAACTCGTTACATGCCGAAAAAGAAGATGGAATCAGCACGAAAAAAAAAACAAGAATGAATCACCAGTTTAATTTTGGTAGGTACTGTAAGGCGTAATTTCTTATAAGATTCAGATCAACAGAATCTTTATGGGATAATATTAGCTTCTACTTAAATTTCTTCTAGTAGCACCTTTCCATGCCGTTGTACAATGAATAAGAAAGCACACTTATTTGACTCAGAAGCAGATACACCAAGCTAGATTTTAACTTTTATAAGTTCCAGATTTTCAGGCTGAAATTTCAAACAAAACTCGCATAAATATGAACCTAAGGACGGAGCCAAAGCCTATCCAACACAAAAAGAACAGTTATAGATCTGCAGAAATGGAAAACAGGAAAAAGAACGAAGTTGAAACTTGAAAGTAGAGATTACCGCTCTCGAGAATTCATTGTTGTGTACTTCCAAAAGGCACTGCTCCTATTCAAAGGAGAAGACAGTTGAGCTCTCAACGTGATCTTGATTTTTGTTTACAACTTTATGGCTTGAACTAAATGAAGAAACCATGCATTTAAGTACAAGTGGTACCTTTCTACGCAAGTCGTCAAGCTCTTCTTTGAGCAACTGGATCTGCGTAAGCTTCCATGTGTTAGTGAACCCAGAGGGAGAGCGAGAAAGAAAGTGATAGAGAAGAGCATGAGGAGTTGTCGTTGTCATTGTACCTCCCTTGAGCGGACTCGATCTAAAGAAGCTTCAAGTTGCTTATCAAGGTGTTTCAAATCGGTCATGGTGAGAGTGGTGAGATCCTCCGCAGTTAAGTGTCGCATGGTTTCTCGCAGCTTGTCATTCTCATTCTTCATTTTCGTCATCTCACAGTATATCTGCTGGCAATGGTCAGGTAATCTTATCAAACTCAATTGCGAGAATCAATCTTCTGTACGATATCGTACTAATTTACGTAAAAGGGAAAAAAAATGTGAAGATCTGTCGCTGCTGACCAACCTGTTTATCATCGTATTCCTGAATTCGAGTGCCTGATGCTTTCTTGAATCTATCAATAATCTGGCACATGCTGCAAGAGTGACCACTTTTTATTTCATCATTTGATACATGGTAATAGCTACTATGTGCTCACAATGATGAAATAAATATTCTATAACATGACTAACAACTTGTAAACACAGAAACAGAGTATATGACATTTGATTGCGAAAATTATATTTTAGAAGAGATAACGTATAAACGTCTAAAGATCTGGCAAATTATTAGTGCAATCGACCAACAAAATGTGGTATTTAATTGGGTAGCTCTCCCTTCATAATCGTTAAAGTTCCTAGATCTGAAATTCTCGTTTATATGTCCTGCAGGGTCACTAGTAGCAGTTGGATTGAAATCTTAGCATCTCGGCTCATCTAAGCTACACATAGCAGCAAAAGTTCGTATGCATATCGTTATTGTACCATACAAATAACCAACTCCTCCTCCTGCTGCACATTTCACGAATAGAGTCATCTACTTTCGTTCCTTAACTTCGCCGTTCTTTCTGAAGATGAATCTTGGGAAATTTAAACCTCAAAATTACTCAAGAAAAATAAAAAGTCGAGAAGAAATCTTTAAACACAAACATGTAAAAATAAATTGCAAATATCACGAAATCAAATCCCATAAGTTGGTGACACAATAGAAACATATCCCAATGCTTGTGATTATACGCTCGTGAAATAATGTCTAAACAAGCCCGGAAATGATGAGCTCTCATTGGGACTCTGCACCATTTCTCGTTGTGCAGGGTGGTCCTACTACAGACTTAGAACAGTCTGCCTGTTCAGATGACCTGCAGACCCACATGGCAAACCCAGTACCGCCATATCCTCTACTTGATGATACTGATTTCATCTTGCAAATCTGTTGCTTAAAGTGAAGAAAATTGCCAATTTGGTTTGAATCAGCCAAATTTCTGACTGCCAACAACTGTTCCCTTTTTCCCAAATCATGCTCACCAACGTGCTACAGAAAATGGTCTGTCTGTGAGGATATTGCCTATGCACTGTGAAGACAAAAGATGCATTCGTCAACAGTCTTTTCATCTGAAGATTAATGGACGTGATCTGAACTGAGTGAATGTAGAAACAAGTATCGAGAACACCACCGGGATACTTTTCTCTCTTAGTCGATGAACTACCGGCTCAGTTCCTTACATTGGCAGGTGAATGATACGTGCTTCAGGAATTAATACGCTTGGAAACAGATATGCATGCGCGCATGTGTATAGCATAAAAGGCAGAATCTTATTATGGTTAAACAGTGAATCTTATTATGGTTAAACAATAGTTCTTCTTCAAATGACGTTTCATCAATCTGTGACGAGTATCTCGTAAAGGCCAGTTTGATTGTTTGAGAATCTGGAGTCCAGATGATACATGAAAAGAAATTTTGTAATATCGTTAAGCATAATATTTATTTGACTACCAGGTGACTGAGAGGCGATTTATATCCTTGATGGCATAAAGTGAAGTTAATCATCATATCCAGCAGTACCACTCTTCCGAATTTTTGCATGTCTACATTTGTTTTACGTTATAAAACCAAAGAACAGGAGATAGAGACTGTTCCATGTAATGCAATCCAGCGTCTTACATAGCAGTTCCTTCACATCATAACGACCGGATTATAGAGAAAGTAAATAGAACATATAATTAAGTTTTATTAATCTGAACCAAAAAATAAGTGTATGTCTAGAAATGAAACGCATCAGCTTCTTTGATTTTTCGTTTTTCCTCACTGTGTTTCTTAATTTCTTCCCATTTTTCTTCTTGTGTCATTTGTGAAAGCTGAATTCCTTACAATAACCACATATTATAAAGATTCAGAAAAATTCATATGAAGAACAATTTCTCTTTTAATGTCTTGTGCTGCTTCTCATTAACCCCAAGACTTAGTTAATTTGGTTCGACAATCGTGATTCGTTTATATAATCCTTTTGATTAACAGCCGTGCGTCAAATAATTATGGTTAATGATCATCGTATCGCATGTGTCCAACTGCTTCATAACAAGCATATCAGAACAAACTTTTGATAGGCGCCTTCGATTTTTTAGTCGAAATAATCCATTGGAGAAAAACAAGGACTCAGAAGCTGAGACAACATGTTCAAGTTAAATAAAAAGAAAGCAATACCATTTTCATGTCAAGATTTACCCTAGCATCTATAAAACCATCTGAAGGAAAAGGAATGAGCCTAAATATCTTAAAGCAAAGTCCTTATTGTCAATCCGGTCAAAGATTTCAGGATCTCATAATTATGAAACCTGGAATCGCGTCCTGGTCAAGTAAATGTAGAACTGCACTGGCTAAATATTTCATGAAAGTAAGCAGAAAATCACGCACTTAAAAAAGAAAACTTGTCACATCTTACCAAAATATATAGAATCTGAAGAAAGGCTTCACTTCATCAAATTTTCTAGACCAAGATCCTAGGCAAGAGAAAATAATTGTAAAACAACATTGCTGCAACAGAGATATATGAAGGAACCTGGAGTGGGGACTGCAGTACTCGAACATCTGCCCACTGCTGGAAAAGATGATGAGTCCGATCTGGGCATCGCAGAGGACGGCGAGCTCATGCGCCTTCTCCAGCAACCCGTCCCGCCTATCGGAGAACGTAACTTGCCGGTCGGTGGTGTTCTCAATCCTCCTCATCTCAACACTTCCACGTCCTATGCTCACTTAAATGTGATCTCCACACTCTCAGGCGCCTGAATATGATCTCCACACTTATCAGAAATAGAAATTCTGATAAGGGGAAGAAACGCGGTGATGAACAGAAGAGAGAGAGAGAGAGAGAGAGAGATGAGGGGAGGGGAGGTGCTCTCAGTCTTGAAGGAGGTCTGCCATGTGGTAGTGCCCCAAGAAGGGAAAAAGGAAAAGGTGGTGTGGATGGGTAACTGCCCTCTGGTGCCATTTTTGGGAGGGGGAGAATAGAGAGCCCTGCAAGAAACCACTGGACTCCAATGACCCTTCCAGCAACAGACAGATCGTCCATATCTCTGGTTCAAACCTACCACTCTAAAAAAGAATTCAATTAGACCCCAGCAATGTGCTCTCTCTCTCTCTCTCTCTCTCTCTCTCTCTCTCTCTCTCTCTCTCTCTCTCTCTGATTTGTCAAAAAGAAGGCTACTGAAGCCTGTTCTTGAAAAGAAGAGCAGGAATTGGATTGTTTAAATGAGAATGAGGATGTGGGGAGTCACTGAATGGGAGTGGTGGGTGAGTTGATGAGGTTACCAGTGGGAGTAACGCTGTACCATCCCATTTGGGGAAGGAGAAAAGGAGGAGGTTGCCTTGTTTGGTGCATGGCACTGGCGACGTGTAGCAGAGGAGTTCGTATCGATATGGGGAATGCTGGAGGGTGACGTAAGAAATTTAAGTTCGATTACCCACAGTTGAAGTTGAAGAAGTTTATAAAACTCAGTTGGATTACCCACAGCAGTGATGCAACCAGAAATTTAAGCTACATGCAGGGCATTCATGTATAGATTTTAAATAGCATATCTTAACAATAATAATAGTAATAATAATAATAGCAGTAATAACAATATTAATAATAATAATAAAGTGTCATTTTACCAGTCTTATATATACTTGAGAATTGTTCCCCCAAAATTGAGAAAACAAGTGCTACCGAGATAGTGGCCGTGTAAATGTATGGGTTGATAAGCAAAAGAGCGTTAGCTCGGGCTTCTCCTGAATTTTTAAAAACAAGACATAATCAACTTTTGTTCAGTTTTATCCGCACCTTGAACATTGGATAAAATAGTAACAGCATCTTAGCAATTGTTTTGGTCTCGTCCTTGCTAGTTATACATATTTAATAAAGAATATAATATATATATATATATATATATATATATATATATATATATATACACCTGATATTCCGGCTCCATCTGACAAAAAATCTGATAAATGCCCAAACGAAATTGTATGTATTCTTAATACTTGTTACTACATTCACATGAGTCCTAATCTGAGTTTCATATCGACTGATTATGAGAACAGCTATATGAAAAGCGTAGCATGTGTCGACGGTTCCCCATTTCATCCGCCAGAGATGATTTAGTGCCCACGAAGGAAATGAATATTTGGAAAACTTAGTCTTTTGAGTTGGACATGTTCAGTCCTAACATATGGCCTGCCTCTTTCAGAGGCATTTTGAACCCGCCTTGGATCTGATTTTTATACCAGTAAAATTCATATGACCAAATTAACTTATTGAATGCCAATCTGGAAATATCATTTTTCTAATTTGAAGTTTAAGTACATATTACCGTTATATAAATTTCTTTCGAAACTTAGGTTTCTTTTGGATATTGAAAACTAAGGCCGCCATTGTAAGAAGTATGGCCAATCAGGACGTATCCTTTTCTGTCTGCTTGGTTAGACCATCAAATGAAGACCATTCAAGTTCGATAAGGTTAACAGGTCGTTCGTCGAAGGTGTATTATAAGTATCTAACATGCAATTGGACTTGGATTCAAATTTGATTTTACCTAAGTACCTGACCAGAACATGGATATCACAACTAATGTAATATGCCCAGTTAAATTTTTGATTATCCATATCTAATTCATCATTTGAGGTCAGATTATAACTTCAAGATTAAATGTGGGATGGGATTTGGAAGCATCGGCTCTACCATCAAAGGCTTTGGACTTTGTTGGAGTTTTAAGAATTGGATTGACATATGGCCTGGCTTTTCTTCATTCAAATTTGAAGCCAAATATGCAATTGTTTGATTAATCAAACTTGGTTGATGGTACACATCCCACGCACTTATCATGAATGAGAACCCAAAATAGTGCATATTGAAACAAGCATTTCCCACATCAGTATAAACAACATTCGAAAAAACTTTATATGTTTAAATGGCCTCGATTTCTGCCATTTTTTTTATTATTTGCCTCATCAAAGGGGGTGAAATAACAAAAACAAATGTGGTTAAGGTTATATCTTATTCGAATATGATATGCTGACATCCCTCTGGCTTTTGAATGTACCCAAAAAGGGTTGCTAGGAGCCTAGGAGTATGAATGTGGTATGATTTTATATATATGATTATGGACTCAGATTTATAGCTTATTCAGTTAAATTTAGTAAAGAAATTGAAATTCAACGGGTTCATTTGCTAATCCAATTGAGTGTGCTGCTTCATTCATAATTGAATCCGAGTCTGCTATCTGACTAAGTTTGGATAAGCGTTTGACCTGGCTAGACCTTATGTTTGAATTCAGTTTTAGATTTGTCCGTAGATAAAATGAGATTCAATATGCTTTCAACACTCCACCAACTCACGAATAAATAAAAAAAACTTGGTTTTTAAGTAGCTTTTTTTCCTCAAATAATAGGCTGCTGCTTTACTAAATTTGGAAATTTAAGTTCCGTTGCTGTCGTATTGGCTTTATGCGAGCTGACAGTTCAAAGAAATTATATAACTAGTTATTTGTCATGAATTGTTCAAGTATCTTCCGTTTTATAAAGGGAGTTGATCAAAACATTGAATTTCAATGTCTTAGAACAGATACTTCCCAATAATTAATAGGAGAACATAAGCGCGGTCAGATTGTAAAATTTGTCTATTGCCAATAAAAAATATTGAGCGACAATATATCAACACCTCAATGGAGAGGACTCATGGATTTGGCTGTTCCCATTGGACACAGTTTTCAACCCAACCATCGGAGTTAGGACTAGGGATGTCAACGGATCGAATTCAGATCGGATACATTGACATAAATATTTTCAAAGTTAAAAAAGTTCCAAGTTAAAGAGTACCCAAAAGTTTTTCTTGGAAAAAAGAAGCCACAGCAGCATGCCATCAAAAGAGAAGAGTCTTATTTGGTCATCAGGGTTACCTAACCAATGCCATATCAGAACTTTGGAAATATTATAATATAATTGCAACTGTACATATAGTGATATGTGTGCTCATGACAGGAAAACTTTAAAAAAGTTGCATACTTCAACATTATGTATCGACATGTCAATAAAAAAAATAGTTTAACAATATATATATATATATATATATATATATATATATATATATATATATATATATATATATATATATATATATATATAGAGAGAGAGAGAGAGTAAAAAAATAGAAAAAAAAAAAAAAAGATGAAGACAAGAACCGGTTCACTTGGCTTCATAACGGCACCCATAATTTCATATCAATACTAACCTCAATATTGTCAGGATAACACCTTTCAATAGTCGAATTGAGAACATGGCTACAACAGGGCGCCTAACCAAACTAGTTGCGCTACTCATCACTTGGGGAGAGAGACACTTGTTGAGTTTGTGAACTGTCAAGATCTGAAGTGACAAATGGTACATCTCAAATTAAAAAAGATCCATTGCATTTGTAAGAAAAAATCATAAGACACCAACAGTGGGAGATCCGGACAAAACAAGAAACTTGGTTGCTTTCTCTCTCTAGATTTGGTATGTAAGGCTATGAGGCAAGAAGAGGGGGTGAAATTGGGGATAAGCTGAGTGTGAATGGGAATGCAGCCAACCCCTTCTTGGGAGCTAAGCAAAGCATTTAGCAACAACAGTTAAGCCTGGACATCGGGTTGGCCCAACCCTACCTCACCCGATAAAAAGTCGGGCTCAAGCCAACCCGATACCCGAAACTTAGATCTGGCCCGACCCCATACTTAAAACTCGAGATTGAGCTCTGTCCAATTAAATTAAGAAAAATACATTTAAAAATATGTATTATAAGGCCCACCCACGCTTATTGGGCTCACCCAAGAGAAATAGTGCGATTGAACAGGAGATACGAAGCTCATCGGCCACAACAAATTTTTCGACGTGAAAAAAATAGTTATTTATTGTGTTTTTGTTTGACGCATTGACTATGGTCATGAGTCACATTAGGACAAAAAGATCCACGTGGGATCTGTTTTTTTATTGAAAAAAAAACTTTTATTTAATAATTCAACACTGTTGCACAAAATATGTGCCTAATTTTTTTATTTTAAATTTGTGTAAAGAACATGCTTTCATGATCAGATATTCGTTATTTAAATATAATACAATCTTGTGACCCATATACTTTTATTAGTTCATTTTCGTCGACCAACTCAAATCGCATAATTTGGAAGGTTACAATCCCACCTCATACTGATTAAACTTTTTGGGATTTGATTGAACGTGGATAGTTCTTCAAATCATAAAAGAAGATTATCAATATTTCGTAATGGAGGTTTGTTTGAAACCAAATCAAGATATGACGGGGTCAGATCCCAATCTAACATATAATTGGTTTGGATCCTTACTGCATACTGGGTTCAGTTTTGGTTCCAGTGACTTCCAACTTCAAGTCTAACTAACATTTGAAATCGTTCTCATGTATTGGATCCAATCAAGTTTGGGTCGATTGATCTTACCTACGTTTCATAGGCTTTCGAGGTGAAAAATCACATGTGCATTGTCAAGTTCATGAAGTAGTGTAGTGTATTTAAGAAAAAAGATTCCACATTCACAAAGCAAATGGCAATAGGAGTAGATGGTCCCTTGCCCAAAGTTATTATTATATTATACACTGGTACTTTCAAAATATGTCCATATGCACGTGACAATATATATATATATATATATATATATATCATGAGAAGAAAAATGATATAAATTTTAGCACTGTATATTCTTCTTATGATGGAACAAAAAGCACCATTAAGTTAAATGATATAAATTTAGCTATTCTATTCCTTTATCTAACATGTCTGGGCATTCACAACCACGTTGCTTGACACAATTGTTTTGAGGTGTAGAGAACAAGACGTTCGTGTCATCCTGTCCCTGGAACACGAGCATCCGATCACAAGATTCCACTAGAAATTTATAATGAGAAAAATGAAAAGAGGAAGTGCAGAGATTCCTTTCGGTGGCATTGCTGATACCATCTACACATTTATTGCTGGTATTCGTGAATGTGGTTATAAGTTCATACGTGAAAAAAATGGTAAGGAACGATAAGAGAAGCGTCACTGAGGCAGGATTCTAACTCAATATGCCGATCCTTGTGTCTGAGTGTGCGTGCATACATGAGAGTGAGTGGCTTATTCCTCTCAAAGATGTTCTCTGCTTCTATTTGGTTCATTGAGAATCTCAACATAGATTGACAATAAGTTCATTCAGATTCTCAACATTGATTAACAATAATGAGCAGTGACACTCTTTTAAGCAGCTAATAATGTAATCCACTACTCATTATAAACAATCTTGTGCAGAAATATATTAAACTGTGAATTTAATTGAAATTAATAGTTACATTCAATGTATACTCTTTTCTTGAGAAAATGTATTCAAGTACCATTTATTTATTTAGAGATGCATCATAAACCAAAGGCACCATGACCTCATGAAGATTATATTAGATTTTAAAAAAAATAATTTTAATAGTTAATTTCAATAAGTCTGGTTTTTATCTCTTATCTAAATGGTCAATTTTTTACCAACTTATATATATATATATTATAAGGTTGGGTTGGGTGAGAATCCCAACAATGAGCTGACTAAGCAAAAGAGCAATTTTGTGAAGCCAGTGGCATACGACAATGTGACAGAAAGTACATTAGGAATTCATTTCTTGCACGTCGACAATTCAGTGTTCAAACCAATAGATTCGGACCTACATAAACCATTTATACGTAAACCCAACAAATCACTAAAAAATAGCCGATTAAATAAATTTTCCCTGTTCAAAATCGTTATTTGTTGAATTTTCAAACATGCAATAGCTGAATGTGGTTTGTATTTAAGTGCTAAAACCTTAGAGGCATGATTTTTATGGTTTTAAAAGAAAAGTGGTTTTTCTCAAGTAAATAAACATTTAAAAAGAAATATCAGTGAAAGTTCAGTGGGATTTCACACATTAAAGTTGCATTTGATAGCGGATGCATTGAATGATAGTGCTTTCCAAAATCCAAAGTTTAAACAAATTAATGACGTTACATTTTTAAAACCATGGATTTAATATCGAAGAGGTCCCACCTTAAATTCATGGATTTGGATTTCAAATCACTAATGAATTTGAAATCTATGATAAAAAAAAAAACACCCTAATTGTTAATTGTACATGTCGATTGGAATCCTGAAATTTGAAATCTTACTATTAGCTTAAAGAAAATAGGCCGACTCGCTTGGGTGCTTATGAGGCCGTGTCGACCCAACTAACGTCATTCTCAACAAAAAGATACGGGTCTGTTACGGATATTGACATCCCTGGATCAAATTCTAACAAAAGTTTCATAAGTATTTTTCTGATCATTACATCTTTCTCATTCTATATTCGCGTGGTAAGCACAATATTTTAAAAAAAAAAAAACCCTAGAAAACAACGAGAGACTTTTCTTAATCGGTTAAGAAAAAGCTTGCAGATAAGTTATTAGTGGTATTAGATTTTTCTTGTAAGTTCATGAAACCTAATTTAAACATCAGTTTTTCATGATTTTTATTTATTATATCTTTCTTATTCGTTTCCTCTAACACTCTAAGAGCCAAGTCTATTGGTAGCCACAATCAAATAAATAAAGTGGTACCCAGTACTGTCAGTATCGATAGATTAGCTTGCTGTCGCTATATTTTACTTTAAAAAATAAAAAATAATGAATAAGTGCTTCTAAAATTATCCAATACAACAAAAAAAAATCACAGATACCCCGCAGTTGCACCGACTAGCTTTTTCTACTTTTCGTTCGTAAACACGACTTTTCCTTTTATCAGAAATATTTTTCCCACAAATCATATGGATGCAGCGCCCTATCTACCAAACATTTTTTTCATAGGGTGTTCGTAACAGAAACATTACAAAGGAGGAACGTAGTATAATTAGTTGATTTGAGTGTCGCACTAATAACATGTTCCCAGTATTCATTTGAACTGAAAACGGCAACATACACAACATTCAAATTAAAAGATCTACCATAAGACCGCTCAAGTTTCAAAGCAGCTCTAAACTTTAGTAATGAGAGGGAGAGGGGTGCCTTCGCTCTTGCGAACCGTCGACCAAACACCCTCTTAGGAAAACAAGTCCGCCTAATCTCATTATCATTTGCTGTTACTGAGTCTGGCCCAACTAGACTAATCTCATTTTGTGGAGGACAACTGGAAAAATATACAGTTGTCTATTCTTACAGATAAACTGAATAATCCAAAAGCATGAGGCATGTTTATCCGGATTATGCGCTTTGAAATGAAAAGTTTGTCTTCTAAAATTTTTACTAAGTCGATATTTATCCTACTGTGTGCTGGTACGATGAAAATTTCAGCATCTTGATTGAAGGTACGTTGGTTGTCACTGAATCGTGGGTACGCGGTGACTGGACCGAGGAACTGCTGTTAAAAACTGAGTGCGCGATTTGGATCATCTTTTTGGAAAAGACCATAATTTTCCTCTTCTTCCTTGGGGATTCCACTAATTCAACTTTCTTGAATCTCATCTCTTTGGTTTTAAGAGGCAGTTTTTGGATATCAAAGATGATCGCACAATTAAGTTGTTTAATCTTAGAACTTCATTATAGATTTGCACAAGTAAACAATCAGTTAATTAGAGTCTAAGAACTCAAAGAAACAAGACTACACTTAATTATCGTTTGGTAATCAAAGCAAAATGATTCTACGAATCAAATCCTACTTTGTGAGCAGTGATACACATAATTTTGCATAGAAATAGAACCATTTGAATCGTGCAGAGCATGCTTATTAGTTTTAGTATTTCACAGTTGGATATCAACACAATACTACAACTTCAATATTAAGAATAATTTTTTTATAATTGGGTACACCAGTGGTGGAGCCAGGATTTTTTGGTTGATGGTTGTTTGAATCACCCACCCGTGTCTCATGTGGGCATCGCAGTGGCCAGATATGGGTCCAGTTTCATCATAATGAGACAAGAATTAAAACCATATGTAGCCCTGCTACTGGTGTATTGTTGGTTTCTCACACTTGGAAACTGACCTGACCAACCTGTAACAGGAGTAAACAACTCATCCCGCCATTGGTGTACAAATTCATATCTGCATCTATGTCATATTTAATTTATAACTGCAAGTGCATCCCTAGTCTTTTTATGGCAAGAAATTCCTACTCTAAAGCAAGATTTGAACTGTTGCTCTGTTTGAAGAGTTGGGGAGGCTTGAAACAGAAATAGGCCAGAGTTGCTTTTATGAAACAGATTGGTCCTTCTTGCTTTGTTAGAGTTCAGATTTGAGCAGCTATGAAGATTATTGAAATTAATAGTTACATTCAATGTATACTCTTTTCTTGAGAAAATGTATTCAAATACCATTTATTTATTTAGAGATGCATCATAAACCAACGGCACCATGACCTCATGAAGATTATACTAGATTTTTAAAAATTATATTTTTAATAGTTAATTTCAATAAGTCTAGTTTTTATCTCTTATCTAAATGGTCAAATTTTTACCAACTTATTTATATATATATATATATATATATATATATATATATATATATATATATATATATATTTTTGAAAGCTATTTTGAATTCTCAAAAAAAAAAGCTTGGCTTTTCTCTTTGAAATTTAATGTTCACCTTTTGATCTGAATTATAAGGTTGGGTTGGGTGAGAATCCCAACAACGAGCTGACTAAGCAAAAGAGCAATTTTGTGAAGCCAGTGGCATACCGACAATGTGACAGAAAGTACCTTAGGAATTCATTTCTTGCAGGTCGACAATTCACTGTTCAAACCAATTGATTCGGACCTACATAAACCATTTATACGTAAACCCAACAAATCACTAAAAAATAGCTGATTAAATAAATTTTCCCTGTTCAAAATCGTTATTTGTTGAATTTTCAAACATGCAATAGCTGAATGTGGTTTGTATGGTAAGTGCTAAAACCTTAAGAGGCCTGATTTTTATGGTTTTAAAAGAAAAGTGGTTTTTCTCAAGTAAATAAACATTAAAAAAGAAATATCAGTGAAAGTTCAGTGGGATTCCACACATTAAAGTTGCATTTGATAGCGGATGCATTGAATGATGTGCTTTCCAAAATCCTTAGTTTAAACAAATTAAGGATCTTTATAGTGACGTTACATTTTAAAACCCAGATCCAAGAGGTCCCACCTTAAATTCATGGATTTGGATTTCAAATCACTAATGAATTTGAAATCTATGATAAAAAAAACACACCCTAATTGTTAATTGTACATGTTTATTAGAATCTTGAAATTTTATTATTAGCTTAAACGAAAAACAGAAAATAGGCCGATTGGCTTCGGTGCTTATGAGGCCCGTGTCCACCCAACTAACGTCATTCTCAACAAAAAGATACGGGTCTGTTACGGATATTGACATCCCTGGATCAAATTCTAGCAAAAGTTTAAGTATTTTTCTGATCATTACATCTTTCTCATTCTATTTTCGCGTGGTAAGCACAATATTTAAAAAAAGAAAAACCCTAGAAAACATCGAGAGACTTTTCTTAATAGGTTATGAAAAAGCTTGCAGATAAGTTATCAGTGGCATTAGTTTTTTCTTGTAAGTTCAGGAAATCTAATTTAAACATCAGTTTTTCATGATTTTTATTTATTATATCTTTCTTATTCGTTTCCTCTAACTTCTAACAGCCTAGTCTATTGGTAGCCACAATCAAATAAATAAAGTGGTACCCAGTACTGCTGTCAGTATCGATATCAGCACCAGATTAAGTTGCGGTCGCTATATTTTACTTTCAAAAATAAAAAAATAATGAAGAAGTGCTTCTAAAATTATTCAATAAAACAAAAAAAAAAATCACAGATACCCGCAATCGCATCCAGTAGCTTTTTCTACTTTCCATTCATAAACACCACTTTCCTTTTTATCAGAAATATTTTTCCCACAAATCGTGGATGCAGCGTCGTATTTATAGCAAACATTTCCTCCATAGATTTTTTGGTAATATAAATATTATAAACAGTATAACTAGTTGATTTGAGTGTTGCACTAATAACATGTTCTGGGTTCGATTATTACCAGTATTACTCATTTAAACTGCAAACGGTCACAACA
Source organism: Nymphaea colorata (assembly GCF_008831285.2). Taxonomy (NCBI): domain Eukaryota; kingdom Viridiplantae; phylum Streptophyta; class Magnoliopsida; order Nymphaeales; family Nymphaeaceae; genus Nymphaea; species Nymphaea colorata. Next base: position 3,209,085 of record NC_045143.1, read on the forward strand.
TTCATGCTAATATGTGTACCATAAGACCATTCAAGTTTCGAAGCAGTTTTGAACTTTAAGATTGAGAGGGAATGGGGTGTTTTAGCTCTTGCAAACCACTAAGCAAACATCTTCTTAACAAAACAAGTCCACTTAATCTCATTATCGTTTGTTGTCAATGAGTCTGCCCTACTAGACTAATCTCATTTTGAGGAGGACAACTGGAAAAATATATAGTCGTCTATTCTTACAGATGAACTGAATAATTCAAAAGCATGAGGCATGTTTATCCGGATTATGCGCTTTGAAATGAGAAGTTAGTCTTCTAGAATTTTTCTAGGTCGATATTTATCTTTACTATGTGCTGGTAAGATGAAAATTTCAGCATCTTGATTGAAGGTGCGTTGGTTGTCATTGAATCGTGGGTACGCGGTGACCGGACCGAGGAACCGCGGTTAAAAACTAAGTGCGCAATTTGGACCATCATTTTGAAAAAGACAATAATTTCCCTCTTCTTCCTTGGGGATTCCACTGGTTCAGCTTTCTTGAATCTCATCTCTTTGGTTTTAAGAGGCAATTTTTGGAGATCAAAGATGATGGCACAATTAATTTGTTTAATCTTAGAACTTAATTATAGATTTGCACGAGTAAACAATCAGTTAATTAGAGTCTAAGAACTCCAAAGAAACAAGACTACACTTAATTATCTTTTGGTAATCAAAGCAAAATGATTCTACACCTCAAATCCTACTTTTTCCTGGTAAAGCTCAGAAAACATACCTGAGAAGTCATTCATTATTGTGGATTCTCCCCTTTCAGCCCGAACAGCTCAAGCCAATGAGTAGCTTAACCAATAAGAAACTCTTCAATGAACAGAATAAAGGACATTCATGTTCCTGTAATATCCTTTTGAATGGCACATATGAGGAAAATATTCTAATAATCATTTTCTTGTTAATTTTTAAATTGAAAAGGGGAGAGAGAGAGTAATGGTAATGCACTACGTTGTGGACCTCAACCATAATGGCTTGTGGAAAGACACTAAATATTGGACAGAACTCAATTAAATCATGTTTAGCATTATTTCTTTACACCCTGTAAAAGAAATTGATAGTTATAATGGTGATGCAGTAAGTTGTGGTCCTCAAACCATTATGACTTCTTTGTGAGTAGTGATACACGTAATTTTGCATAGAAATAGAACCATTTGAATCGTGCAGAGCATGCTTATTAGTTTTAGTATTTCAGAGTTGAATATCAACGCAATACTACAACTTCAATATTAAGAATAATTTTTTATAATTGGGTACACCAGTGGCGGAGCCAAGATTTTTTGGTTGATGGGCGCTTGAATCACCCACCCGTGTCTGATGTGTGCATCGCATGCGGCCAGATATGGGTCCAGTTTCATCATAATGAGACCAGAATTAAAACCATATGTAGCCCCGCTACTGGTGTACAGTTGATTTCTCACACTTAGAAATTGACCTGACCAACCTGTAACAAGAGAAAACAAATCATCCCGCCATTGGTGTACAAATTCATATCTGCATCTATGTCATATTTAATTTATATCTGCAAGTGCATCCCTAGTATTTTTATGGCAAGAAATTCCTACTGCAAAGCAAGATTTGAACTGTTGCTCGGTTGGAAGAGTTGGGGAGGCTTGAAGCAGAAATAGGCTAGAGTTCCTTCTATGAAACAGATTGGTCCTTCTTGCTTTGCTAGAGTTCAGATCTGAAGCCAACATAACTGAACAATGTTCATACCGTCTGCAGCTATGAAGCGGAAAACTCGATATTGGCTGCAAATTTTTCATTTTGAAAAAATAAGAAGTTTGAGATCAGATTGGCTTAGCGTACTAATCAAGATCAAGAAAAAAAATTGTGCTATGACTCTTTCAGAATTTTCATTGAGAATCCAGCCTTCCACCAATGAACCTTAATTCCAAAGCGGGTTCGATTTAGAATTTTTTTGTTACTTCTGCTACGGGTTTTCTGAAAACTACCAGATACAAACCACAGACTGAAGCCCACCATATAGAAAAGAAATAAAGTTTTCATGTTCTTCTTGGCAATTGGAACCTTCATTCAACTTGACAGAGATTGAACCATAATCAATGGGTAGAAATACTGTAACAAGTCTGAAAAATACTGGGCCATTTCCGAAATCAAAAGCATAAGCAAACAGATGACGGCTGTCCTGCACTCTGTCTTCAAATACGTTACTGAAAGAAAAAGGAGCAAGTCCTGCGTGGAATTCTTAGGGATCGTTGAGAGTGCCAGTACAATAAAGGCACTCAAAGAGAATGTTGGGACCCAGAAAACACACTGTAAGGAACACCATGCAAAGAGGGCAGTTATTATCAATTGTTTGAATAAAGTTGAATAAGATGTAAAAAAAGGACAATTTGATATATCCACCTTCAGATGGTGAGTCACCCTACATTCTTTTTTAAAAAAATTTACCAACTTTTGGTAATTTTTACACCTCTGTTTTTTAAATGTTGTGAAATCTTGTGTTCATGTTTGATTCTGGCAATTCAAGAGTTCGTACCCTCCAGATCAACCTAAGTAGAAATCAACATGGTCAATCCACACTACGAATTAGTCATAAACTGAAAACTGAAGTTCGATAAGGTCAGGTCTAGAAAAAAAACTATTTATGGCATCAAACCACTTAGATTATGGGTGTTCGTAACTTAAAAACTATTGATTGGTCCACACATATCGTCTACCACATACTAATTTGAGAAAGCAAAATCACCACCTTGACTACTACACTTGGGGAGAAAGAAAATACAGGCCAAGTTCCAAGGACAAACCCATCCCTAACCACGATCACTTAATGATTCCTCATTTTACATACAGAAAAGAGGAGAAGAATCCAACACTAACGTACAAGTTAAGCCCATAAAAAAGTGCACTGCCTGCCTGCAAGAAGGCGGATTTTTTTTTCTATTCAGACAGGCCAACTATAGTTAAGCAGGCTCCTACAAAATTATGCCAACAGAGATACACCATGATCGTCTTTCTTAAAGTTGAAGCCCTTAAGTTCAAGTTGAATATCAATACTCCAAAAAACCTGGTTTTTTGAATTGTCATTTAAATTCTCTCCAACATCTTATTTTTCAAAAATCTTAAGGGGGGCCTTTGCTTTTTCCCTGTCCATAAGCACTTCTTTGGTTTATTATTGTAAAACTTACCTTGCAAATTAAAACTACTTGTTCCAATTTTGCTAAAACAAATCAAGCATGCTAAAATGTGTTGCAGGCCTAAGCGCTCAATTTTTTACTCCCGATGGTTTCCTAAATTTGTTTTAAAGAATGAAGCATACTTACAAAATATTGTATTACAATGGTTTACAAAAATTCAATAACTTTAGAACAAATTGCGACAAACTGTTTTTGTTGCCAAAACATAACATATTTTTGAAAACTAATTTGTAAAGAAGCTTCGGTAGAAGGGACACCGCATTGCCGGCAACTTTTCCCCTTAATAATAATGTTGGATGTTGTAATCAAACTGAGTCTTTATTTCAATAATGAAATTTTGAAGAATACAAATAATTTCAAACCTCTCTTTTAACAAGAACACCCAACTAAGACGAGAAAAATCATCAACAATAATAAGGTAATACCTAAATTTGGCCAGACTTACAACCCGGCTAAGCCCCCAAACATCAACATGAATAAGATCAAAAACTGCATGACTTGACGGACTACTGCTGGAAGGAAAACTACTTCTAGTGTGTTTGCCCAATTGACAGGCCTCACACTGGAATGACTTAGACACAGAAATATTATGGAGAACACCATGAAGCTTGGATAATGAAGGATGGCCTAGTCGGAGATGCCACTGATATGGGGTTGGCTTAGATAGAGCCATAGATGTCACGCCCTCCACTGCTTCCGACAGTAGGTAAACTCCCCTGTGTTCATGGCCGCCACCAATCATCTTCCCATTTTGCAAGTCCTGAAAAACACATGAACCAGGATCAAATATGGTTCTATAGTGCAAATCTTTCGTCAACTGAATAACAAATAGAAGGTTAGCAGGAAACTTTGGAGCATATAAAACATGAGAAAGAATGATAGAACCAGGAAGCTTAACATCCCCAATTCCCATAATAGGAGAAAGCTTTCCGTTGGCGTGAGACTGACTGCAAAAGTGTTTCGAAGCCCCAGAATCAATAATCCACATAGTACCTGGTTCATGGGAAGTACTAGCAACAGATAAAGAGGAATCCACCATGACTGAGGAGGCAGCTGTAGACATCGTGGTAAGAAGAGATCGCTGAGCCATAAGCTGAACATACTCTGCCTTACTCATAATCACTGTAGAGTTCTCAGAATTCATCGAGGAATGAGTCTCTCCAAGTGGTGTAGTAGCTCGGGCAGACCCTATAGGAATCTGAGAAGAAAAGGTCTCTTTGCCCCCTGAAGTACTAGATCCCTTACCATGGGAAGTAGAAGCTGGTCTACCATGTTTGTCTCAACATCTATCTTCCAAATGTCTTAATTTTTCACAGAATGTACATTGAAATCTTTCTCTACCCCCTACACCACGACCTGAGCCTCTTCCCCTCGTGGCTTGTCCACGCCCTCCAGACACATCTAAGGCTGTAGAAGGAGACTCACTCTGGGGCTGAGAGAGAAATACAACCAATCTACTGAGTCTATTATATGCCTCAGCAAGATCTGGAATTTTTGCTCCAGTAAGCATCTGAACTTTTGCTACCTCATACTTAGGGGACAAACCAGCCAAGAACTTAGCCACCATAGTCTCCTCAAAATACGTCTTGTAACATGCCTGGCATGAAGGTCGAAGAGCCTTCAATCGTTCATACGCAGCTTTAACTGAGGCAAAGTATTGAGATAGTTCCAATTCACCTTGCTGCAGTTTGAGTAGTTCTTCCTAAAATTTTTGAGACATTCTTGTCATGAGAATAAGTTTGTCTCAAGAACGTTCACATATGTTTGGCAATCGTATACTAGGCAAGAGTAGGAGCTATATCCATTTGCACATTGTTCATGATCCCAGGACATAACAATACTATTATCTTCTTTCCATGTGGTATATTTCTTAGTTTTAATACTCGGTTCATCTTCTTCAATGATGTGGTCTTTCCGATGTCCTACTACAAACATCATAAACATTCGTCACCAGATTTCATAGTTGTGACCATCTACTTTCACAGTAGAAGCATAGAAGAAAGGATTCCCAACCACTTTGTATTCAGTATGAGGCTCAATCCTAGGACTGTCTCCCATATTAGACTGTTGTCCAAGCTCTATTGTAACACCCACAAAAAAAAAACATCCAACACTAATATGCAGCAGGAAGAGACTATAACGTACGTAGATTCCAGCACTGGTATATGCAGCAGGAAGAGACTATAACGTATGTAGATGATAAGGAGTTTTCTGCAATAAAAAAAATATACCTCTACAACATCTAGGGCAGATCCACGACTGACAGAAAACTGGTCATCGCACATAACTTTCCATGATCTGTTTACACCCACAATTAATTCATGACAGATTTAGCAGACCTTCCATCCCCATTCACGATAGATTGAAAAAAAAACGCCAGATTTCAACAAGCAATGACCAGCGACAACGGAGAGACATTCTGTGACTTGAAGAAAACACCTACTACATCCATCAGACACAAGGAGACACCTGCGACATCCAGCAGACACCAGCGACTTCCATTCAACAAGCAGTGACCAGGGACACCGAAGAAAACTTTTGCCATGTGAGGGAGACACCTGCGACTTCCATCCCGCTTGAAGAATGTTTAACCAATCTTCATCCACGTCCACTTGAACAAGGCATCGATCTAGGGTTTTTTAATCTTTTGCTTGAGAAAACTCTAGATCGAGCCTAATATTCACGTACAAACTGTCTTGCCCTCAAAACTCTCCACGAGAACAAAAGAAGAGGAAGAGGAAGAAGATGATCACAGTGAGAGAAGGTTGATGACGAGAGATAGGTTTCAGTCCCAAGAAAGGTTGGGCTCTGATACCATATTGCGTGCAGGCAAGGGAGAGAAGAGAAGAGAACGAGAGAGAGAGAGAGAGAGAGAGAGAGAGAGAATTTTTTCGTATTCTCTAATCTGCCCTAATCTCACATTAAATGAGAATAGGGTAAAATAACAAATTACAAAAGAAGTCCACAACTAGAACACTAATTTGTAAAGAGTTGTTCCTAAACTTTTAAATATTCAAAAAGACCACTTAACACAAATATTATTCAACAAAAGGAATGATGAGTCATAAGACAAGCTCTATGTTTAGGAGAAAAAGACTCATATGAAATGAATCTTTGAGGAGGCCTAATGTTTCTTTGGGACCTCCTAGGATTGGCGTGATCATTTTCTTGTGTCGCATAATCTCTTCTCCTATAACTACAATGTCTCTTGGAGGATTGATATTAGTAGAACTATCTTCTATAACTTCTTCCACTTGTTCCTCATTATCAGAATCATCATCATAATCCGTCCACAAAAAAACATAATCTTCTAGTTGCTTGGGCTCATTTTTAAAGTCATCTTCTTTTTCAAAAAAGATAGCATTTATAGTAACATATACTTTATCTCATTCCAAATCATAAGATTTATAGCCCTTTTGTGTTTCTGAATATCCAATAAACACACAATTAATAGCTCTGGAAGAAAGCTTATCACCTTTGTTACTTAACACAAAGCATTTGCAACCAAAAACCTTAAATCTATCACATTGTGTAATTTTTTAAATTGAGAAATATATTTCAAATGTTTGGTGGGCATTTTATTAATCAAATAGGTTGATGTCAAAACAGCCTCAGCCCAAAAGTTTTTAGGAACATTTTTGGATAAAAAAAAATGCTTTTGTGGTTTCAATAATGTGCATATGTTTTCTTTCAGCGACTCTGTTTTGTTGTGGAGTGTTTGGGCAAGATTTTTTATGTATAATGTCTTTATCTTTTGAAAATTATTGAAATTTATTTGACATAAATTCTCCTCCCAAATCACTTCTAAAGATTTTCGTATTGAAGTCAAAGTGGGTTTTGATAATGTTATAGAAATTCTTGAAGTTTGCAAATACCTCTGAATATCTGATTTGTGTTTGAGAAAATAAACCAAGTATGTCTAGAATAATCATGAATAATGATCACATAATACAATAATCCTTCTTTTGACATAATAGGAACGGGTTCCCACACATCCAAATGCACCATATCAAAAGGCATTTGGGTAACAAATTTTATATTATCAAAAGGTAAGGACATTACAACAAAAGTTCTTTTGACAATACTTTTCCAAGAAGGGAAGATGAGACATCTTTTCTAGATTTGAATGTCCAAGCCTTTGGTGCCAAGTTTGAATGTCACACTCTTTGATGATATTGCATGAAGGTCATGAAAGGTCCAAAAAATCTATGTAATAGAGATCATTTGTTCTAAAACATTTTCCAATCGTCTTTCCTAGTCATAACCTCATAAAAGCTGACCGACGTTTGATTTGCTAGCCATAACCTCATAAAGTTGAACGATGTTTGGGTGTCTCACCAATCTCATTACAAATGTCTCTCGTTTGATCTGGTCCAGCCCATTTAGATTTAAAAAAATAATTTTTTTAAAATTTTGTTTGTTTTAATAATATATATTTATTATTAATAAATATATTTTATATTTAAAAATTATGTTATAATGAAAAAAATATTTTTTAATTTTAAATGAGCCGGGCTCGGACCGAGACCCGGGCTCATCGGCCCGACGGGCCGGATTGGGCTGCCCCGCCCCGACCCAATGCCCACCCTTATGACATCCCCACCCTCATGACCTTCTCTTCATCAATCATTTTTATAGCAACACTATGCCCTGTCCTCATATTCCTAGCAAAGTACACCTTAGCAAAGGTGCCCTGACCCAATAATCGGTTTAACTCAAACCTTTGCATCAATATCCTTCCCTTATTATCCATCTTTCTTCCTCAATCAAGAAAACCTAATCAAGCACACAACGACAGAAATATTCTATATCTCCCACTAACCAAATATTCGATATTGATGTCTACAGAGCGGGAGTTAAAAAACATATAATTTAACCATCCTTGCGGAGGCCATGTGTCCGGGCACGGATCTGATCTTGGCTATGTTCTATTTCATTTAAAGAAAACTGCGGAAGCTCCTCTGGAGCTGCCTCATCAGACCTACAGTAAGACTCCTTGATGGGCACCCACTAATATAATGTAAGAGCCAACCAAGTTGTACACTTACAGCGTTTGAATGGGACATGTCTCAGAAACACAAGCTTGATAAGTTAACCTGATTGATAAATGGATACGAAAGAATGCACATTTTTTTTTAGAATAATATAATGTAATAAGAAATATAATAAAAGAGAACAAAGAACAGTGCAGGCTTTCCCTTCTTTAATCTGTCAATGACTGAAAGAACAGTGCAGGCTTTCCCCTTCTTTAATCTGTCAATGACTGAAAGAACAGTGCAGGCTTTCCCCTTCTTTAATCTGTCAATGACTGACACTAAAGAAAGAGAAACCTCATATCCTAAGGAAGCTGCTGCAAATTCAAGGCGTTGTAATCAAATGCATAGGCAAAGTAGACATAATATCTAAAAAAAACACGTCAAACACCACCCTCCATGCGCCTCTGCGTTTGTTCACATGAAATTATTGAGACGAATTTTGCGAGGAAACATCCCACTTGATTCTCCAAAGAAATGAACAAAACATACTGAGCATCATTCCTTGAAAGTAGCTGCCCCACTGAACAACGGAAGGCACCCTTCCAAATTAGGGTAACCAAACATGGAAACGGTAGGAAAACCAAGGTACAATCGCAAAACGAACAAACAGAAGCACGGAACACAAAATCAAAAAGAGAGACAATAAATCTAACAAAATCCTCACAAGAAAAAAACTTGGTAGCAAAAGATTTTTCTTTTTCTCTTCTCTTCTCCACAATATCAAGTCCCCTACAGACTCGTCGATACCGCGGGGATCCTGGATCAGCCCCTACAGACTTGTCGAAACGATATCCGCATCCAGATCCATAATTTTCAAGACCGAACAAAAACCTACATTTATCGCCCGTTCGGCCCCTATCTCGGCCTCTTCTTTAACAGAAAAAATCAACAAAACCATCAAAAAACCTCGTTGCAAAATTTGGACATCCGTTAGTCCCAAAACATGGGAAAGACGTTTGCTTATTCCGGACCCAAGATTTGAGGTGATTCAAGTTTGTTATCAATTTGACGTTAAGACTTTTCTCTCAACTTTGTATACGAGGTTTTTAGTCATATAGTGAAGTCAAATCGGATGTCCAAATTTTGCAATGAGGTTTTTTGATGGTTTTGTTGATTTTTTCTGTTAAAGAAAAGGCCGAGATAGGGGCCGAACGGGCGATAAATGTAGGTTTTTGTTCGGTCTTGAAAATTATGGATCTGGATGCGGATATCCTTTCGACAAGTCTGTAGGGGCTGATCCAGGATCCCCGCGGTATCGACGAGTCTGTAGGGGACTTGATATTGTGGAGAAGAGAAGAGAAAAAGAAAAATCTTTTGCTACCAAGTTTTTTTCTTGTGAGGATTTTGTTAGATTTATTGTCTCTCTTTTTGATTTTGTGTTCCGTGCTTCTGTTTGTTCGTTTTGCGATTGTACCTTGGTTTTCCTACCGTTTCCATGTTTGGTTACCCTAATTTGGAAGGGTGCGTTCCGTTGTTCAGTGGGGCAGCTACTTTCAAGGAATGATGCTCAGTATGTTTTGTTCATTTCTTTGGAGAATCAAGTGAGAATCAAACCACCTACCAGACTTTTCATAAAAATATCTGCTTTTACCACATATAAAGAACAAGATTTCGAAACAAGTGAAGACCGCAGACCGCAAGGGATGAATATTGAAACTGGCAAAGGTGTGGTCAAAAGTAGGTTTTGATTTCTCTAAAATTATATACATATTTTTTCTGCTATTAAAATTGGATTTTGCTAATATCCAGGTATTGACAAATTTTTTTTGAATGATGATAATACCCACTTTAGGTAATACCGATTATTTATATTAGCTAAAATAATAACCTATTAATAATATTTTTAATAGAAAAAAATACAAACAGAATAATATTTGACAAGGTAAAGTCACGCGTCTTTTCCTCTCTATCTCTTAAGGTTGTTTGATAGTCTTCGATTTCAAATTAGCAAACGTGGATTTTACAACCATGAATCTTGAAATCAAAGAGCAAGAGAGAGAGAGACGGTCGACGGCATCAATTGTGGTTGTTTAGTTGCAAGGAGAGATCGGTCGACTGCGTTATTCATGGTTGTAGGCATAGGTTGGAGTGAAATGAGAAATTTTTCATAAGGAAGGCCGAATTAAATGGGTCACGGCACATGCAGGCCAGGATTTCAGGTGAAAAACCCATTGTTTTAGCAAACGTGGATTTTATAACCATGGATCTTGAAATTAGAGAGAGAGTGTGTGTGTGTGTGACGGTCGGTAATGACTCTGTCGACGGCATCATTTGTTGTTGTTTAGTTGCTATATGACTTGATGCTTCGAAATTTTAGTCTCTTTCTATGTTTTCTTTTGTTGAAAATCATTTGCTATTGAGTTGTAAAAAAAAATTTCTTGGTATATATATTATGTAATGGATTTCTCTGTGATTTTCAGATACAAAAATACCAAAAAAAAATTAACAATGATGCCGATCTGACTCTGTCCTCCTCCGGTTGCCTTCAAAATAATACGGAAATAAAATAAAACAATAGAGTAAATAAGAAAGTTGCATTTTTGTTTCAATTGGAAATTTATTTTAAACCCAAATCAATTTTATTTTAATTCAAATATTTTATAAAATTTCATTTTTTTCCAATTTTTGCATGCAAAAGCAACGACCGGATCAAGGGACATCACGGCTGCACCATTATACGGAGCTCAGACCATTATAAGGAACTCAGTTTAGGAGAAATTAACTTGAAATTTATAATTTTAACACATATCAAGATTAATATAATATTAATCAGCCCAAATTAATTTTATTTTCAAGTGATTGAATAGAAAGAGGCGGTTTTCCTTTTGTGGGTTTGCACCGAATGCTATTGTCATCAATAAATCCTAACTTATTCTTAGCTGATAGAGACATAATCACGATTTTACTTTACTTTCTACGCTACATAAGATGGGTCATTGATGTGCAAGTTTAAGTAGCGCTCAAGCATTGGGGTGGAGCCAAACATTTTTTTATGAGGGGGGTCGAATTAAAGTTTTTAAATGTTGATCTGTGCTAAAATATTAATTTTCAAAATTTTTACGTAAAACAAGCGAAAATTCTTAAAATTTTACATGTGGATTTTTTTTTTTTTAAGTGGGGCCATGGCCCTTACGAACCCTACTCTGGCTCCACCTAAAAGGCACAGAATGCATGCCTTGTATTTTAAAGGAGATAGGGGTTAGGTTGATTCTTCAAATACTCCTCCTACTCTCCCAAAACGTGGTGAGGCAATCAAGTTTGTTCATTCTTGATGTGCCACTTAACTGGCTGGTGGTTTTACTCGCACTTCTTTTCATTCATAAATTAATCCTCAAACTCTACCCTTTGTAGATTTTAGAGTTGTTTTTTCTTTTTTTTTTCAGGTAGCAGACCAAAAAAACAGGTTATGTTCATAGGGTGCATAATGACTAAAATACTAAAAAAAGTTTTTTAAGAAATCAAAAACTGTTAAAAGCTTAAAATATACATATTTTAAAATCACTCTCTCTTAACTCGCACATTGATTTCCCCATCACTAAAATCACTATAATCATCTGAATTAGACGACATCCCCTCCTACGCAAAGCGGATCACCTAACAAGAAAAGTAAATTGACCAATGAACTTGATGATCATGATGATGATTTACAACAAACTTTAAAACCCAATTTAAGGAAAACAAGCCGAGGATGGAACATTCCCCACAAAAGTATATATGAAGAGAACATATGTTGTACAACCAAATCCAACACCATCGCATATGTTCCTCCCTCCCATGTTTCACCCCTCTGAGCATATGCAGTACTTGTGTGCTTAACAAGGAAAAAGAAAGAGAAAGATCTGCAAATGCAAAGTATAACGATTGCCGCTGAACTCTAAATAGTTTCATTTGCCATGGTGACTCTAGAAACCAGAGTATAAGATGATACCCAAAAGAAATCATCCAGTTCTTCAAAGAACTGCAATGATGCAATTCAAAAAAAAAAACGGTGCACAATATCTGAGAACAGGAATACCTTCGATATTGATGATTACGATGCCCTTCGATATTGATGATTACGATGCCCTTAGAAAGTATTGAATGTGCAACTCCTAGACCACCATAATAAAAAGGAAAAAGAAATGATAACACGGTTTGGACGTAATCGTTCAGTTGGATAGCCAAAGAGAGAGAGAGAAAGAAAAGTCATTTGCTTTAAGTAGGACTGCATGAAGAAAAGTTGGAAAAGGCCTTGTAATGAAAGCATGAGATTTAACGTGGTTGTCCACCACGGAAGACCACCATTAGCTTTAAGGATCATAGGGTTTGATTTGATATTTATACTCTCTTTTTGCAATAATCTCTACGCATATCTTTTTTTTTACAACTTTGGGTTGTCGAATTTCTTTGTTGATAACAATGCAATTATTATTTTTGTTGGTTTCTTTATTTTTATAGATATCATTTCCTTATAGGTTGCAAAATTATTGTCAACAATAATAACATTTCTTTTGTTGAGTAAAAACACTTTGTGTAACATCAATATTGTTAGATTTGATATTTAAACTCTCAGTTTACAATAAGGTCAAGAAACTTGATTTTTTTTACAAATTCAAGTGGATGACCACGCTCGTTGATAATAATGTTTTTATTATTTTTTATTACATCTTTGCTTTCATAGAAGTCGTTCTCTTATAAGTCGCCACATTATCCTTAACAATAATAACGTTTCTTTTATTGAAAAGATTTTTTTTTACAACATTAAAACATTTGCATAACACTCTCCATTTTCATCTCCAAAACATGCTTGAAAAGTCCAAGAGATCATATTTGATATTTTAAATTTCAAATATAGATATTTGATTACTAACAAGGATTTCAAATTATTTAGTTAAAAAATTCAAGAATTGCATCATATATTCATAATTGTTGATTTAAATCAGTAGGAGGACGATCAATTTATGGGAATAGAAATTCACACATGGCATAAACATCTATTTTGAGGGAAACTGCACACATAGAACTCACAGACATAACAAACTAAAGGTTTTCTTTCAAAAGAGCAATAAAAGAACAAGACACCACAGACATCAAACATCCGGCCAGTTTGAGTAATTAAGTCTATTTGGGTTTGCTATTTACAAAGTAGTAAAGCTTCAAATGAGTTTCAGTAATGCATATTGCCAATACAATGCAAGGAACTCATTAAATGTTCATTTTACCTAAACAATTACAAAAAGTTCAATGAAAATTAAAGCAGCCAACATCCCACTACTCCGAGCCAAGCTCTAAATCTAAACCTAAACTCTGTCCAAGTGTATAAGGGATGCCAACCTCCAGACATGTGTGGTTCAATATTTTATACATATCTAACACTTAGTTCCTTTGGATCACATCTTTCATCTTTAGATACTAAGAGTGTGTTTGACAATTAGCCTCATATTTTAATTCCAAAGCTGATCTGGCTAAGATCCCTTTTACGTGGGATGCACAGTAGAAACAAACACTGGATTTTACTACTATGTGAAAAAAGAGGATTTGTTTCCTAGTCACTTATGGCAAAAACATCGGATTTGAGGTTGAATGTGATGAGATCTGTCCTTAAATTCATGAATCTGAGATTCTAGTGATCTCAAATCTGAGGTTACCAAATGCTCCATAATGGAGTTCACTTATTGTCAAACAAAAAGGTTTTTATTCATCAGACAAACAACATGCAGGTAGTACACAAATAGTACACAAAACAAAGTACAAACAATGAAGCACTTTATCTCTTATTAATTTGACCTAACCTACCTGGAGAAGCCCTGTAATGTGTTTTGAATTTTCAAATCAGAATACGCGGAATTCAACTGCCTTTGTGTTCAAAAATTGACTGGTATGTTTAGTGCTATAATTAAAAATAAGATCTTACTGCATTGATGCCTTGACTTGAACAAACTCAGCAAATTTCATACACGTTCGGTCAAATCAAGTGTGCCACTCTTAATTGCGTCCTCCTGTAAACTTATGCGGATGTGAGTCAACTTGATGCAAAATAACTTCAAATGTCAATTAGTTTAGCCTAAGTGCGATATTAGGCAATGAAATTAATAAAGTTGAGATTAATGATATGTTAATTGAAATTAAACACTTAATGGAGTTGGTAATGGCTGAAGACTCAAATTAGTTGAGGTTGGTTGGACAGGCTTATCTGGTTGAAAACTTAAATTGTTACTTCGCCCAGATTTTCTTCTAGCCTATATACTTCCAAGTTGTCTATGTTTGCATGTTGTTCTTGGAGATGTATTAAGTGCTTAGATGACATTTATTTGCATCTGATCTAAAATTCTCAGGATTTAATAACCGTCGACTTAAAACCAGACTTTCCATCTACTTATTATTGTATTGTTCGACTCTTTTTTCGGCTGCTATATATTAGGGGAATCTACATCACGGGGAGCAGTCTCATCAGCGCAGCGATTAAGGCTCCTCGAATCACTTCCAAAAATCTAATTGGGTATCAATTCTGAAATATACGATTCGTCATTTTCCTTTTCTTCTTCCCTGGTTCTTTGCACTAAATATTTGTGAGGAGTAATATTTCCATATATATTTCGTTTTGTATGTAACAGCGGTGTGGATTCGATGTACTTGACATTTTCAGTGTGGCATTCACACGCTTAACTCTTATCAATTTTTCTCTGCAATCAAATGTTCAAATTAAATTATTCAATTTTAGTTCCCCATTGGATCTCAATAGTTCGTGACCATTAGAAATTGCTGCGTAATTTCCAACTCCCATAGAGAATCCATTTAGATGTTGATCAGATAAAAACTTTTTTTTTTGTCATGGTTGTTGTTCCTTAGGATGTCACTGTAATCCGCGCACCCTACTATGCTTGTATTACAGTATGTTTGAAACGTTGAAAGTGGAAACCAGCTAGATTATGTCTGGTTGTCTAAATCGCATGAAATTCCTCCCTCGTTGATGTTATTGCAGTTGAAATCTCTAGGAAGGTTATATTTAACTGAATACTATAAGCATTGGCAACCGAACCATTGGATACATCAGGAACTGCATCATTGGAACTAGTCGGATCCTCTGTTGGGAGTATCACTATATTGTGAACGAGATATAATATGTGATACTCTCTATTTCTCATTCATTATTGTTGCAACAGTAACCCTAAGAAACGAATATTTTCTCTACAAAACTGCCATGATCTCATGCTACCAACATATCTGGTGGCACTTGTATCAAAGATGGAGTGGGAATTATATCCAGTTATCAACAACTCGACTGTAGCTTCTTAAAACCCGACTATGTTGTATAAAACGTATAAAATGGCGACTTTGCTAGCAACTTCTGGGCAACTCTGTCATATTTCGACATAACCATAAAAGGAAAGCTATGTAAGACCACTATGTAAAGCCCCTTGCGCAATAAATCTCTTTCCTGCACGTTATATGGACATGTTTGTCTGGAGCATGCGTTTGAAAGTTCTCCGAAGAAATCTGGCTTTTGTGATTAGTTCATCGATCTCGATATATGTTTCCACTTATGTATCCTTGAACGAACATTAGAATCTGTCTATATTTGCTAGGCCGTGATTATGGGGGCATGCGCATCAGAGAGCAACCTGTGCATGTTAAAAGTACTCCAAGTTAAATCCTGCTTAGAATTTACCAAACAATCATCATACCCGTAACTAGTGTATGGCACCTGCTCTCCTGCATGCTCTCTGATTGTGCTTACATTCAAATGGCTGTGATTCCATCTGATGGCTGCTTGTAGTTAGTCATGCTTTATCTTAATTAGAAAATTGTGCCTTCTGTGTCATGCTTCTTAGTTTGTCTAGAAGATGCAGCTTCTATTCATCATTTGAATCTGCATGCCTTCCCTGCTATTGTTAATTTTTGTTACTTGGAAGTAGTTTTTGACTTCTCCATTTCAGTGTAATCTTCTGTGAGGCTGTTGCTA
This sequence comes from Nymphaea colorata, assembly GCF_008831285.2. Lineage (NCBI taxonomy): Eukaryota > Viridiplantae > Streptophyta > Magnoliopsida > Nymphaeales > Nymphaeaceae > Nymphaea > Nymphaea colorata. Next base: position 3,225,256 of record NC_045143.1, read on the forward strand.
TATATGGCGTGATTGTAGCAATCATTCTACAAACGAAGCTAGAAAGTGTTCCACCCTCAAAGATATATGCTCCTGATTCTCTGAGGACAGGATATGCCATCTTTGCTTCTGCAATCATTGTTGGTTTTGCCAACCTGGTTTGCGGGTAGAGTATCTTATCCTTTCAGGTTATTTAATTTTGAGGAGACTGTTCATCTCGCATGATCACATCTTCTATGACAGGGTCTGTGTAGGAATAATAGGAAGCAGCTGCGCTCTCTCAGATGCTCAAAACTAATCTCTTTTTGTGAAGATACTGGTGATTGAGATCTTTGGTAGCGCACTTGAGTTGTTCGGGGTGATCGTAGTCATCATCATGTCTGCACAGGCAGTATTCACAGCAAAATAGTAATTACAGAGTGGGAACTTAATCCTAAATATTAAGCAGGGATGTTTTGCTTTTGAGCTGTAGCATAGAGCTGGCTGTTGGACACCAAGCTGACGGTCGCCTCAGCAATTTTGCTCGTGTATACATTCTGCTAGAGAATATGTAGCATGGAGCTTTCTAATAAATGTACTTTAACACCTGATTCTATTCCATGTCTCTTCTTCAACACCATGCTTTATATATATATATATATATATATATATATATATAAATGTACTTTAACACCTGATTTTATTCCATGTCTCTTCTTCAACACCATGCTTTATATATATATATATACTTGTCCCGTACAGGCACAGTGATTGCTGTGCGATCACATTCTCCTCGTGTATACATTCTGCCAAGTTCTCTAATCAATGTATTGTTAACCCATGGTTCCATTCCATGTCTTATCTTCAACACCATGCTTACACACATGCCGGTCTCATACAGGCTCAGTGATTGCTGTAGATCGATGTTCGCAATTCAAGTTAATGTGATTCGATACAAAGTAGCATCACGCTCTGTTTGGCCTTTCAAATTGTGCATGTATGAACGTGAGAGAGAGAGATGTCTTATCTGCATGCTGCAGAGAGCTAAATAAATAATCTATGTGCAGTCCCATAAAGATTTAAAAAAACCCTAGTAACAAGATCATGTGGAGATAAGCCAGTAATGGAAGTTCCGGTGACTTAACAACGAATTGAACGAATACGATCATTGTGACCGACTTGGCTGAATTATTGAGGAAGCCACTAAACTAACGTGTTTACTCGAACCAATGCTAGACTGTTTCTAGGGTAAAGCTTCCCCTGGTAATTTGCTAAAAAATGCTCGTGCTTTAACTAATATAAATAAATTGAACCATTTGAGAAGAAGGGGGCCTTCACCACTCGTCCATCGGCATTGGCATGATAATCAACTGACCACTTGATGGGTATGAGTGATTCAAAACTATCACCAAAAATCTTTACAAGAACAGAAACCATCATCGAAATGGTGAAAACGAGTGCGGTCCCTGATGACCACTTTCCTGCCGTACAGTTTTGATATGATCTTGATGGCAGAATGGCAGTGGGGACACATCCGTAGGTTCTTCACAATTCTGATGGTTGTCCCTGGACCTAAAATGATAAGGCTAAAATCCAGTGCCAACTTCTCACTGTGGCGATGAAGTGCATCCTCCTTTTCTTCTTCCCCAAGATCAAGCAACACTTCTGATGTATTGGGCACGTATCCCGCTAACTTCAACTCACTTGCCATTTCGTCCAACTTTGAGTAAATAGCCTTTGACCGAGGATGAGAGCCATCTCCACCAACAAATTCATGAACAACCCCAGTCATCTCAATCAAACTGCAACCAAGATCCCTGTAAAAAATCAAAATGAATAAATAATTAAAGGGACATGAAATTTTAAAGTGGTTCAACCAATAGGCCTACATCCACTACTCTATCATTTCTTGTTTGCCTTTCTTTGGTGGAGAGGCTCATTTATATAAAGGAGTTACATAAGGGGTCTCTAGTTTCCAAAAGATATGACGTTTCATCTTTCAACATACATGACTTTTCATCACTCAAAAGACATGATTTTTCATCTTTCAAGAGACATGACTTTTCATCTTCCAATAGACATGACTTTTCATCTCTCAAGAGATATGACTTTTCATCTTTCAAATAATTTACATTGAGAGCCTTCTTGGTGTTTCTGTTAACATCCCCCCGCAAGCTCAATGCTCCAACAATAAGATTGAGCTTGTTAATTATTTGATAATGGTGCTGCTTACTAAGTGGCTTAGTTAAAATATCAGCAATCTGATCTTTGGAAGAGATGTATTGAATTTTCAAATCTCCTTTAGCCAATTTTTCTCGAACAAAAATGAAGGTCAATCTCTATGTGTTTGCTTGTCGTATAAAACTGCTTAAAAGAGTTCAGCGGCAATCGTTATACTTTGCATTTGCAAATCTTTCTCTTTCTTTTTCCTTCTTAAGCATACAAGTACTGCATATACTGAGAGGGGTGAAGCATGGGAGGGAGGAGCATATGCGACAGTGTTGGATTTGGTTGCACAACAGATGTTCTCTTCATATATACTTTTGTGGGGAATGTTCCACCCTCGGCTTGTTTTCCTTAGGGCCTGTTTGATGGGCGGGTGAAATTTAACGCGGTAATTTTATCATGGTAAATTTTTCTAGAAAAATTTAGTGGATGAAATTTCACCCTCTTCCAAAACGAGGCCCTGTTTGATTGTCGGGTGAAATTTAACGTGGTAAATTTAACCCTGTTTGATGAACATGAAAAATTTAACGTGGTAAATTTAACCCTGTTTGATGCACAGGAAAAATTTAACCTGCAAAATGATGCACCACCAAACGAGAAAGATCATCACCTCATGGAACCACCACCAAGCCAAAACCAACAAACAAAAAATGGACTGCAGAACCCATATATTTCTTCATGAATCATGCCAAAACAAATCACCATACAACCAGTTCATTAAAGAGACGACCATTCACATGATATATGTAACAAAAAGCAAATTGGCAATACATGAAAGCAGACGCCTCCTTTAGCCACTTCATTTTCAGGTCGGCAATACATAAAAGTAGATGCCTCTAGCCACTTCATTGAGAATAAAAGTAAGTGAATGTGCAGCTGTTCACTCTCAGTTCAGTGGCCACAAACATGAGCTACCAGGAAGCTGCTCTGCTGAGACTGTGGGGTTACTGCACTCCAAGCCTTTGCAGAAGCAGAGATGATCTATACTTCTATTTGGCTTTTCTAGTACATACTTTGTATTCTTGATCGCTTTTTCGATGTTGAAATCATCCAAATCTAATATTTCTCATGATTGATAATCATTGGAGGTTGTTGGTGTGAACGCCAGTGACTCAGAAAACTGTAAGTTACTGTTCAGAATACCTAGGCCAGGCTCTTCATTGAAGGCAATAAAAAAAAAAAATCTCATCTTGAGCAAACCTGAGGCAGATCTCATAATTTCTATAAATTAAGAAGATGCAACGATACATAACTGTAATCACTGATATTGTTCTTCAGAATACCTAGGTCATGGAAGGCAATAAAAAAAAAAAAAACTCATCTTGAGCAAACCTGAGGCAGATCTCATAATTTCTATAAATTAAGAAGATGCAACGATCCCAGTTGTCCACCGTTGTGGCATTTCCCAGTAGACAGGAAGAAAGGGAAAAAAAATGGTACGCTTGCATAAAAATGAATAATTCACTCAACTGGGAGAAACAATACGTCAAAAATAATGAAGAAAGGGTTGTTGCAGAAACGAGGAAATAATGAATAATGCACTCAACTTGGGAATGTAAAACTGCTTCTAAGATGCAACGATACATAAAATCAGAACTGATCTAATATGCAGAGATTAAACGAATGGATTGAGCAAGGAAAACGTAATCCCAATAATGAGCAAGGAAAACGTAAATGAACAATGACCGCTGCACATAATCCCGAATACCCTACTAAGAAAATCAAAACGCAAATCCCCAACTCCAAAGAGGAGAAAAATCAGACAACGAGAGTGAGAGAAACAGGGAGACAACTAAAGCAAGAGAGACGGGGAGACAACGAGGAGCAAGAGAAGAGAGACAGGGAAAAAAAATTTGGGCGTTCCTTGGGCGGAACGACGATGTGGCGTTGACGAACCTCCAAATATATCGCAAGAGAGAAAGGGAGAAAACGAGAGCAAAAGAGACAGAGAAAAAAAATTTGGGCGTTTCTTGAGCAGAGGGAGACAACGAAATCTTACTTGGCGGTGACTGTGGGTTGGCGAAACGGTGGAGGAGCGGAGCAGTGACGGCGGAGCGGCGATGTTGCCAGCGGAGATGGCGGAGGAGCAACGATGAGAGGGGCGACGCCTCTGGTGCGACGGTAAGAAGGCAAGAATGCGAGGGAGAAGAAGCTGCGAAGGGAGGACGTTTGTGAAAGCATTGTCGAGCGGGTGAAATTTCACCCGCTCCTTTTTACATTAAACGGGTGAAAAATCACCCTGTTTGATGGTTGTTTTGTCGGGCGGGTGAAATTTCACCCGCCCGTACAAATTTTTACCGCTCCATCTACATTCTGCCAAGTTCTCTAATCAATGTATTGTTAACCCATGGTTCCATTCCATGTCTTATCTTCAACACCATGCTTACACACATGCCGGTCTCATACAGGCTCAGTGATTGCTGTAGATCGATGTTCGCAATTCAAGTTAATGTGATTCGATACAAAGTAGCATCACGCTCTGTTTGGCCTTTCAAATTGTGCATGTATGAACGTGAGAGAGAGAGATGTCTTATCTGCATGCTGCAGAGAGCTAAATAAATAATCTATGTGCAGTCCCATAAAGATTTAAAAAAACCCTAGTAACAAGATCATGTGGAGATAAGCCAGTAATGGAAGTTCCGGTGACTTAACAACGAATTGAACGAATACGATCATTGTGACCGACTTGGCTGAATTATTGAGGAAGCCACTAAACTAACGTGTTTACTCGAACCAATGCTAGACTGTTTCTAGGGTAAAGCTTCCCCTGGTAATTTGCTAAAAAATGCTCGTGCTTTAACTAATATAAATAAATTGAACCATTTGAGAAGAAGGGGGCCTTCACCACTCGTCCATCGGCATTGGCATGATAATCAACTGACCACTTGATGGGTATGAGTGATTCAAAACTATCACCAAAAATCTTTACAAGAACAGAAACCATCATCGAAATGGTGAAAACGAGTGCGGTCCCTGATGACCACTTTCCTGCCGTACAGTTTTGATATGATCTTGATGGCAGAATGGCAGTCGGGACACATCCGTAGGTTCTTCACAATTCTGATGGTTGTCCCTGGACCTAAAATGATAAGGCTAAAATCCAGTGCCAACTTCTCACTGTGGCGATGAAGTGCATCCTCCTTTTCTTCTTCCCCAAGATCAAGCAACACTTCTGATGTATTGGGCACGTATCCCGCTAACTTCAACTCACTTGCCATTTCGTCCAACTTTGAGTAAATAGCCTTTGACCGAGGATGAGAGCCATCTCCACCAACAAATTCATGAACAACCCCAGTCATCTCAATCAAACTGCAACCAAGATCCCTGTAAAAAATCAAAATGAATAAATAATTAAAGGGACATGAAATTTTAAAGTGGTTCAACCAATAGGCCTACATCCACTACTCTATCATTTCTTGTTTGCCTTTCTTTGGTGGAGAGGCTCATTTATATAAAGGAGTTACATAAGGGGTCTCTAGTTTCCAAAAGATATGACGTTTCATCTTTCAACATACATGACTTTTCATCACTCAAAAGACATGATTTTTCATCTTTCAAGAGACATGACTTTTCATCTTCCAATAGACATGACTTTTCATCTCTCAAGAGATATGACTTTTCATCTTTCAAATAATTTACATTGAGAGCCTTCTTGGTGTTTCTGTTAACATCCCCCCGCAAGCTCAATGCTCCAACAATAAGATTGAGCTTGTTAATTATTTGATAATGGTGCTGCTTACTAAGTGGCTTAGTTAAAATATCAGCAATCTGATCTTTGGAAGAGATGTATTGAATTTTCAAATCTCCTTTAGCCAATTTTTCTCGAACAAAAATGAAGGTCAATCTCTATGTGTTTGCTTGTCGTATAAAACTGCTTAAAAGAGTTCAGCGGCAATCGTTATACTTTGCATTTGCAAATCTTTCTCTTTCTTTTTCCTTCTTAAGCATACAAGTACTGCATATACTGAGAGGGGTGAAGCATGGGAGGGAGGAGCATATGCGACAGTGTTGGATTTGGTTGCACAACAGATGTTCTCTTCATATATACTTTTGTGGGGAATGTTCCACCCTCGGCTTGTTTTCCTTAGTTTGGGTTTGAAAGTTTGTTGCAAATCATCATCATGATCATCAAGTTTATTGGTCAATTTTAGTTTAATGATTTTAGTATGGGTAAAGGGAAATCAGTTTGTTCTAGTGCTTCTATGTGATTTTCGCGTGGTAAGGTTCGGTGGTGAAAGGCTGGATTCTCAATGAAAATTCTGAAATAGTCATAGAACAAATTTTTTCTTAATCTTGATTAGTACGCTAAGCCAATCTGATCTCAAACTTCTTTTTTCAAAATGAAAAATTTGCAGCCAATATCAAGTTTTCTGCTTCATAACTTCAGACGGTATGAACGTTGTTTAGTTATGTTTGCCTCAGATCTGAACTCTAGCGAAGCAACAAGGACCAATCTGTTTCATAGAAGGAACTCTGGCCTATTTCTGCTTCAAGCCTCCCCAATTGTTCAAACCGAACAACAATTCAAATCTTGCTTTGCAGTAGGACTTTCTTGTCATAAAAAAACTAGGGATGCACTTGCAGTTGTAAATTAAATATGACATAGATGCAGATATGAATTATACGCCAATTGCGGGATGATTTGTTTACTCCTGTTGCTGGTTGGGTCTGTTCAACAAACTTGTGGTTCAGTTTCCAAGTGAGAGAAATCAACTGTACACTAGTAACGGGCTACATATGGTTTTAATTCTGATCTCATTATGATGAAACTGGACCATATCTGGCCACATGCGATGCACACATTAGACACGGGTGGGTGATTCAAGCGCCCATCAACCAAAAAATGCTGGCTCCGCCACAGGTGTACCCAATTATAAAAAAAACTATTCTTAATATTGAAGTTGTAGTATAGCGTTGATATCACTTTGAAATACTAAAACTAATAAGCATGCTCTGCACGATTCAAATGGTTCTATTTCTATGCAAAATTACGTTTATCACTACTCACAAGAAGTCATAATGGTTTGAGGACCACAACTTGCTGCATCACCATTATAACTATCATTTCTTTTACAGGGTTTAAAGAAATAATGCTAAACATGATTTAATTGAGTTCTGTCCAATATTTAGTGTCTTTCCACAAGGCAAGGAAGAAGAGGAAAATTATTGTCTTTTTCAAAGAGATGATCCAAATTGTGTGCACTTAGTTTTTAACAGCGGCTCCTCCATCCAGTCACCGCACACTCACGATTCAATGACAGGCAACGTACGTTCAATCAAGATGCTGAAATTTACATCGTACCAGCACATAGTAAGATAAATATCGACACAGAAAAAACTTTATAAGACTACCTTTTCATTTCAAAGCGCATAATCCGGATAAACATGCCTCAGGCTTTTGAATTATTCAGTTTATCTGTAAGAACAGACGATTGTATCTTTTTCCACTTGTCCTCCACAAAATGAGATTAGTCTAGTTGGGCAAGACTCAGTGACGGCAAATGATAAATGATAATGAGATTAAGTGGACTTGTTTTCTAAGAGGGTGTTTGGTTGGCCGTTTGGAAAGAGCGAAGACACTCCTCTCCCTCTCAATCCTAAAGTTCAGAGCTCCGCTCAATTATGGTACATCTTTTAATTTGAATGTTGTGCATGTGGTTCAAATGACTAATACACATATTAATCCAACTAAGAACATGTTATTATTGCGACACTCAAATCAATTAGTTATACTACGGCCCTTGTAATATTTCTGTTACCAAACATTTTATGGAGGAAATGTTTGTTATATACGACGCTGCGGGCGCTGCATCCACGATTTATGGAGGAATTGTTTGTTGAGGAGGATCTCACCACTCTCACCAAGACCGATTTGAAACACCTTGAAAAGCAGCTTGAAGTTTCTCTATATCGAGTTCGTTCAAGGGAGGTACAATGACAACGACAACTCCTCATGATTGAGCAAGATCGAAACACCTTGAAAAGTTCACTTAAAGATAGAGAAGAGCATGAGGAGTTGTCGTTGTCATTGTGCCTCCCTTGAGCGAACTCGATGTAGAGAAACTTCAAGCTGCTTGAAGGTGTTTCAAATCGGTTTTGTGAGAGTGGTGAGATCCTCAGTTAAGTGTCGCTCGCCAGTGCCGTGCACCGGACAACGGGACAAGGCGGAAGTGGATAACCTCCTCCTTTTCACATCCTCATTCTCATTTGAACAAGCTTCAGTCTGTTGCGCCGAACACAGACACATAACTGAACGGTGAAAAAAAAAAGGCGAATATAAAGAATTTTACAGATTGTCATTAGTAAGTTAATTGGGTCATATGAATTTTACTGGTATAAAAATCAGATCCAAGGCGGGTTCAAAATGCCTCTGAAAGAGGCAGGCCGTATGTTAGGACCGAAAATGTCCAACTCAAAGGACTAAGTTTTCCAAATATTCATTTCCTTCAAGGGCACTAAATCATCTCTGGCGGATGAAATGGGGAACCGTCGACACATGCTACGCTTTTCATATAGCTGTTCTCATAATCAGTCGATATTGATTAGGTGAATTCACAGTCAATACAATTTGGTTTGGGTATTTATCAGATTATTTTTTGTCAGAAGGAGCCGGAATATCAGGTATATATATATATTCTTTATTAAATATGTATAACTAGCAAAGACGAGACCAAAACAATTGCTAAGATGCTGTTCCTATTTTATCCAAAGTTCAAGGTGCGGATAAAACTAAACAAAAGTTGATTATGTTTTGTTTTTAAAAAATTCAGGAGAAGCCCGAGCTAACGCTCTTTTGCTTATGAACCCATACATTTAGACGGCCACTATTTCGGTAGCACGTGTTTTCTCAATTTTGGGGGAACAATTCTCAAGTATATATAAGACTGGTAAAATGACACTTTATTATTATTATTAATATTGTTATTACTGCTATTATTTCTATTATTATTATTACTATTATTATTGTTAAGATATGCTATTTAAAATCTAGACATGAATGCCCTGCATGTAGCTTAAATTTCTGGTTGCATCACTGCTGTGGGTAATCGAACTGAGTTTTATAAAGTTCTTCAACTTCAAATCTCAAGTTTCATCCCCTGATCACAAGGTTAGAAGTCCGAATCCTACCAAATTGCTTCCACTTCGCTAACTGAAAGGCAGTAATTAAGTACCTGTTGATCACAGAGCTTGGTAATTAGTTGAGCTCTTTCATCGCCTTTCTGGTTAATTTCCCGCATATAGAGATGAATTCGTGTAGTATGAAGAAGGCCTCAAGGAATCATCAATATCTTAACCTGCTGATCACTTGCATGCTATAGCTCTAGTCTTTTCGTTATTGAACGTTCAAATCGGCTTCACTATTTCTCCGCAACATTGCTGAAGAAGGAATGCTTATGCATGTTTATAAGATAATCAGATTAATTTGAGAAAGTGCAAGAGATTAGTGGAGTTTTCCACACTGTACTGAACTTCACTTATTGATCTGATAACAGGAAATGCATAGAGAATCACAGATTGGACATAGTAGAGCTAAAAAGAGGCAGAACTCCAACCTTGGTCCAACGTATATCGCATCCCTATGCTGTTCATGAAAGCTTTTGTTCATGATCCGGATCCACCAATTGTTCATTTCTCAGATCTCTGGCTCTGAACTGGTAGCTTATAAGCTCAACCTTCTTCACTAAGGCTATGTTGGATAGCTAGCATGGGATCTCAAATCTGCATTAGGAGAAATCCACTACTGAATTAAACGGTGGATTTCACAGCTGTGGATTTAATTAAGAGCCACATTACGTTATAAAAACCATGCATCTGTACGGTTTTAAGATATCTGTGGATCTGGGTAGCCTTGGATCCCTGGATCTAAGGTCCAAAGCTATCAAACATAGCCTGAGAGATATCTAAATCCAACCCCTAGTCATCAAGTGAGCCAAGGTACTCTTGTTAGCAATATTAGTTTCACCTTAGTTAATACCACACAAAGAACGTTGCCCTCTTCTCAAAATGCAAACAGTTAGTTCATGTTCTACAGCCATAAAGCACAATTAAGTTGGAGCTAGGATCACAAGGGGTTGGACTTAAGAACTAGATCAAAAGTTCAAAATCCCAAGAACGTGAACTACTGGGAATTTCTGCCAACTTTGGTAAACATGTTTGGTTTCTACTTTTAGCTAACTCTGTGATAAGAATCGCAATAAATATCTGTTTTTTCCTTTTTTCCCAGCATCATGAAAGTCCTGATTCCATTGTATTTAATACGTAATTTGTACATATTCTGATATTCTCATGGGAAAAGAACTAAAAAGGTACGTCTTCTCCGATCTCAAGAAGTACAACCAGTTTCTACTTGCGCAAAAAAAAACTCATGGAAGCAGAAAAGTGAGTACTAATTGCGGGATAGAAATGTCGAAGCGCTTCTTAATTCAGAGAAAGAGAGAGAGAATGAGGCACATAACATCAGCAGATACCTGGCTGAAGAAGGTGAAGAGTAAAACAGTAATATGAAGAAATGTTTGTGAGGAACTAACTTTCAGAAGAAGAAGAAGAAGAAGGGAGGGAGGAGGAACTTGCTTGGAAGGAGAGGATTTTGACAGAAAGTACATCTACGGTTAGGAATTCATTTTTCAACGTCGACATCCAAAATAAATGTGCTTGGCATAATGTGGAATGACCATCTGTGGTTCATACTATAGATTTGGTAATAAAGAACCTTTAAGCCTAGGGTGGAGTTATAAAGAGCTAGGGTTTTTCCTGGTGTAGATCGCATGGTGGACGTCGAAAACCAGGAAGACTGCCAAGAGGAGGACGCCGATGGTCCTCGCGACGAGCCGGGCCAGGCCAGGCCGGGCCTTAGGCTGAAGGATCACGGCCCGGTACCCGCCCGGCCCAGCCCGTTTAAAGGTGGCCAGGTACCGGGCTAGCCCGATAAGTGCTCCGGTCGGAACCGAACATGTTTGTAGCGGGTCGGGTCAGCCCAGCCCCGCCGGATGCCCAGGCCCAGTTGCATTTGATAGCGGATGCATTGAATGATGTGCTTTCCAAAACCCTTAGTTTAAACTAATTAAGGATCTTTATGGTGACGTTACATTTTAAAACCCAGATCCAAGAGGTCCCACCTTAAATTCATGGATTTGGATTTCAAATCACTAACGAATTTGAAATATATGATTAAAAAACACACCCTAATTGTTAATTGTACATGTTTTTTATTATTAGCTTAAACGAAAAACAGAAAATAGGCCGATCGGCGCCCGTGTCCACCCAATTAACGTCATTCTCAACAAAAAGATACGGGTCTGTTACGGATATCGACTTCCCTAGATCAAATTCTTGCAAAAGTTAGAGAAATATTTTTCTGATCATTACATCTTTCTCATTCTATTTTCGCGTGGTAAGCACAATATCAAAAAAAAACCCTAGAAAACATCGTGAGCCTTTTCTTAATAGGTTATGAAAAAGCTTGCAGATAAGTTATTCGTGGTATTAGATTTTTCTTGTAAGTTCAGGAAATCTAATTTAAACATCAGTTTTTCATGATTTTTATTTATTACATATTTCTTATTCGTTTCCTCTAACTCTCTAACAGCCAAGTCTATGCCACAATCAAATAAATAAAGCGGTACCCAGTACTGCGGTCAGTATCGATATCAGTACCAGATTAACTTGCTGTCGCTATATTTTACTTTAAAATGAAAAGTTATTCTTCTAAAATTTTTTCTATGTCGATATTTATCTTACTATGTGCTGGTAAGATGAAAATTTCAGCATCTTGATTGAAGGTGCGTTAGATGTCATTGAATTGTGGGTACGTGGTGACTGGACCGAGGAACCGCTGTTAAAAACTAAGTGCGCAATTTGGATCAACTTTTTGAAAAAGACAATAATTTTCCTTTTCTTCCTTGGGGATTCCACTGGTTCAGCTTTTGGAGATCAAAGATGATGGCACAATTAATTTGTTTAATCTTAGAACTTCATTATAGATTTGCACGAGTAAACAATCAGTTAATTAGAGTCTAAGAACTCCAAAGAAACAAGAATACACTTAATTATCTTTTGGTAATCAAAGCAAAATGATTCTACACCTCAAATCCTACTTTTTCCTGGTAAAGCTCAGAAAACATACCTGAGAAGTCATTCATTATTGTGGATTCTCCCCTTTCAGCTCGAACAGCGTCAAGCCAATGAGTAGCTTAACCAATAAGAAGCTCTTCAATGAACAGAATAAAGGACATTGATGTTCCACCAATATCCCTTTGAATGGTACATATGAGGAAAATATTCTAATAATCATTTTCTTGTTAATTTTTAAATTGAAAAGGGGAGAGAGAGAGTAATGGTAATGCACTACGTTGTGGACCTCAACCATAATGGCTTGTGGAAAGACACTAAATATTGGACAGAACTCAATTAAATCGTGTTTAGCATTATTTCTTTACAGCCTGTAAAAGAAATGATAGTTATAATGGTGATGCAGTAAGTTGTGGTCCTCAAACCATTATGACTTCTTGTGAGTAGTGATACACGTAATTTTGCATAGAAATAGAACCATTTGAATCGTGCAGAGCATTAGTATTTCAGAGTTGGATATCAACGCTATACTACAACTTCAATATTAAGAATAAATTTTTTTATAATTGGGTACATCAGTGGCGGAGCCAGGATTTTTTGGTTGATGGGCGCTTGAATCACCCACCCGTGTCTGATGTGTGCATCGCATGTGGCCAGATATGGGTCCAGTTTCATCATAATGAGACCAAAATTAAAACCATATGTAGCCCCGCTACCGGTGTACAGTTGATTTCTCTCACTTGGAAACTGAACCACAAGTTTGTTGAACAGACCCAACCAACAACCGGAGTAAACAAATCATCCTGCAATTGGTGTATAATTCATATCTGCATCTATGTCATATTTAATTTACAACTGCAAGTGCATCCCTAGTTTTTCTATGGCAAGAAATTCCTACTGCAAAGCAAGATTTGAATTGTTGCTCGATTTGAACAGTTGGGGAGGCTTGAAGCAAAAATAGGCCAGAGTTCCTTCTATGAAACAGATTGGTCCTTCTTGCTTCGCTAGAGTTCAGATCTGAGGCCAACAGAACTGAACAATGTTCATACCGTCTGCAACTATGAAGCAGAAAACTCGATATTGGCTGCAAATTTTTCATTTTGAAAAAAGAAGAAGTTTGAGATCAGATTGGCTTAGCGTACTAATCAAGATCAAGAAAAAATTTGTTCTATGACTCTTTCAGAATTTTCATTGAGAATCCAGCCTTCCACCAATGAACATTAATTCCAAAGTGGGTTCGATTTAGAATTTTTTTGTTACTTGTGCTACGGGTTTTCTGAAAACTACCAGATACAAACCACAGACTGAAGCCCACCATGTAGAAAAGAAATAAAGTTTTCATGTTCTTCTTCGCAATTGGAACCCTCATTCAACTTGACAAAGAATGAACCATAATCAGTGGGTAGAAATACAGTAAGAAGTCTGAAAAATACTGGGCCGTTTCCGAAATCAAAAGCATAAGCAAACAGATGATTGCTGTCCTGCACTCTGTCTTCAAATACGTTACTGAAAGGAAAAGGAGCAAGTCCTGCGTGGAATTCTTAGGGATCGTTGAGATTGCCAGTACAATAAAGGCACTCAGAGAGCATGTTGGGACCCAGAAAACACACTGTAAGGAACACCATGCAAAGAGGACAGTTATTATCAATTGTCTGAATAAAGTTGAATAAGATGTAAAAAAAAGGACAATTTGATATATCCACCTTCAGATGGTGAGTCACTCTACATTCTTTTTTTAAAAAATTTACCAACTTTTGGTACTTTACACCATCTGTTTTTTTAAATGTTGTGAAATCTTGTGTTCATGTTTGATTCTGGCAATTCAAGAGTTCGTACCCTCCAGACCAACCTAAATAGAAATCAACTTTGTCAATCCACGCTACGAATTAGTCATAAACTGAAAACTGAAGTTCGATAAGGTCAGGTCGAGAAAAAAAACTATTTATAGCATCAAACCACTTACATTACGTACGTGTATCCGTAACTTAAACTATTGATTGGTCCACACACATCGTCTACCACATAATAACTTGACAAAGCAAAATCCCCATCTTGACCCCTACACTTGCGGAGAAAGAAAATACAGGCCAAGCTCCAAGGACAAGCCCATCCCCAACCACGACAACGTTATTACTTTTCTTATTTTACGTACAGAAAGGAGGAGAAGAATCCAAAACTAACGTAAAAGTCAAGCCCATAAAAAAGTGCAGTACCTGCCAGAAGGCTGAATTTTTTTTTGTGGTTAAGCAGGCTCCTACAAAATTATGCCAACAGAGATACACCACTATCGTCTTTCTTAAACTTGAAGCCCTTAAGTTCAACTTCCCAGTTGAACAGGTTCCTGTTAGCCGGAATAAAGACCTTCTATTATCAGTTTTAGCATTATGAAAAAGACAAGCAAAACATTTCACATTGAGGGCCAAACTACTGACGCTTTCAAGATGGGTCTGTCTCCTTTCTCAATGGAAAAGGTCATGTTTTGAAGAAAAAATATCATTTCAGCATGAATTTCTAATTGTGCCGTTACATGCCACACCACAAAATCCATGGTAAAATGAGTTTTATTGCTACAAAAAATTAACCTTGACGATTACACCATACCCCGAAAAGGAGGAGGAAGAAGGAAAAAGAAATACAACTTTCTTTACTGAACAAATCATGGAAAGAGAAAAAAAAAATCTCTACTGATAACCAACCAACAACTCCACGCCCTTCACCATGCAGGAGCCTGGAAACAAAGGCAAGGGCAAGAAATGTCATTAGCACCATCAATTGCACCAGCTAGGCTGCTTCACATCCTTAACACAGTCTGATGAATCTGATAAAAAAGAAAAGAAACTAATGCAACAAATAGGAAATTCAAGTAGATCACAAGGTGTGACCCAATGGCACACCGTTTGAACCAATGGCATACCAAGCATGACAGGAAACCCAAGGGCTTAAGCAAATGCATGCTAAGACTATCTAGACGAAGTCAATATTCAACTAACAAATTTAGCAATATAAACCACCCATTTGGTCCAGTTAGCCTGCCAGTAACTAACAGAGTAGATTGATAAGTAAATGGATGCTCTGGGGGATGTCACCATGTTAAGAACTTGGTTCCAAACTGCAAAAAGTGGTAATGCAAACGATGTGTCCCTTTTTGCCAGCCCTATAGGAGCTGGCACTTCCAGAGTATCATATGGGGAGAAAGATTTCATTTGCTTTTGTTACAAACAAGAGGAACGACTGTGAACCAAGCACTTAATAAGTTGCAATCCAACATGGGGAACCAAGTTGAAGCCAATCAAGCAACTATTGGAGCCACAAACGGGCTCCAGGATTAACAGATAAAGCAAAAAGTTTACTTGTGATTGACCAGGAAGCATGGGGCATCCACCACAATGTCATAAGTTCCCATAAATGGCTGGACCGAGAACCAACCATGTCTCCACATCCATAACCTTCATTATATTATCAATATTTTCGTACAACAAAATGAATTCAATCCAAACCCAAAGAAAATTGCACATAAGATGACCTAGAAATACCACTTGGTGCAAGTAGATGGAAGACAAGACACAAAAAGGTATTGACACCAGCTAAGAAGATTGCTCCCATTCAAGGTGAAATATTTCAATGATTTCAGTGGAGCAATGGAATTGATGCTCACCTGCAACATCGGTGAAATCTGAAACCCCCTGAGAACTATTGGCATGGCTGCACATCGCCCCAAAAAAGCAAAAGAAAAAGGTATAAGAATCATGGTGTTAGGGCCACTAGACACAGACAAGAAGTAGCAGAAGGAATCAAACAGATATTTAAACCAGAAAAGCTTTCAGTAACAAATGGTTGTGATACTTCTGAAACGGTTGGTGAATGTGGGGATTCATATACTGTAACCATAAGGAACAATAATGTATAACCACAGAACTGAACAGTGAAAAAAAAGGCGAATATTAAGAATCGTTTGTGTGCCTTGTAATTCCATGCATAAGTTGTAATAGACGAGCTGCTGCATATTTTAGAAGTTGAAGTTTAGTTGAACTGCTGCATATTTTAGAAGTTGAACGCATGTACCATTGTGTTTGTAACTTCGTAATTTGTACTTCTTCAGCTGGCATCTAGAAGGTTAAAAAACTGCCAACTTAGGAATACTGCCAAGGTGTAATCGCACCAATACTCTCCAAAATAGTTGCATGATTCCAATTATGTAGAAATCAAATTCGTAAAATTCATATTGTCATCTAGGTCATTCCTACCTACCAGCAATCATAACCACAGTGCTCATGCAGCTTGGACAAGTCCAATCACCTGGCCTGCTGCACTTGATCCAGACACTAGTAGGACGCATACATCACTCTCAAAATTGGATTATGTGCATCATAGGGGCATCCAACAAGAATGCAAGTAGTGGCATGACACTGTGATCCTGACTGTTCAATCAGCATACCATTACTGAAAGCAATGAGAACAATCACAACAGTGAGAGAGTGAAGGAGAGTAGTCAGATAAGGATATTTAATTAGTCACCAGAAGCAAAATTGGACTTTACGCTGCCAAGCGGTGATTGGCAGTGAGATCAACGCTACGCCAACGGAATTCCATCATGATTCACGCTCCACTTTTCATCAGTCTCATGACCATTGACAAGAATGGCACTGTCTACTGAATTTTCTGCTTCTACATCAACTTGCTCCTCAACTTCTCCCTCCACTTCCTGTAACAAAAATTTAACAAAAAATAAAAACTACAGTTACAGTAAAGTGATGAAAATAACCACAAGAATAAACTTGCCTTAGCCACTAACAAAGAAATGGACAAACTTTAATTCAAAACTCTAGGGAAAGAAAGGGCAGGCCTTTTAGCGATAAGGGGTTTCCTAGGCATGCATTCACATGATGGATGGAAAATATGCCAAGCACGAAACCAGTGAAAGAGCCAAATGAATTTACGTTCTCCATGAAAAATGAGGAGATCAATTCCAAGCCAAAAACAACAGCAGAAAAAGATGTGGCCATGCTTGTACAAGTCACATAAACTGACATTCGAGCTCGGGCTTTTACACCAACAACATGCTATAACCTCAGCATGTCGACCAAGGCCAAAAAACAGAATCTTGACTATTATGAAGGTATTGAAGCAGTTAAGAAATTCCACTAGGCAGATGTCAGAGTCTGCTAAGAGACTAGGACCAACAAAACCATGCCACATGCTGAGTGAACCACCATCTCAATGGTTTGGAGACGAATCCCCATTGTATTTGAGAACCTCTAAACGTATATCCATGGGCACAAGCATGGAATAGCTAATTGGAAGCTTCTTGTCAACTCTAACCCAAGAGACGCCCACACTGCATGTCCAAGTGGATCATACTGTAACAAAGTGCACTTCTTTACAACCAGGTCATTGAAAGTGTCAACAAGGCATTACAAACCTCATGGACCAAATCTCCATTTTGCATCGGCACCGTTGTGCCATCATCAAGTTGCATATTCCTAAATGCTTCCACAAGGTTGATTTGGCGTTTTTCCGAGTAATCTAGGTACTCCTCAGCTGGTGGATAATGACCCCTGTTTCACAGTATTTGCAAGAGTTATATGAGCAATAAAACAACATATTAGTCCTACACAAACATAATGGCAGCAATACGACAACCGGTGACAAGGATAACCATATTAATTATTAGACATCATTCTTAACCATTTTATCTGATCATTCTAGATTCACAAGAAAAGAAGTGCACATATTACTTCAAATCAGTAGCAAGATAAAGGGATTTTCAAATTTGATAAATCAGCTAAAAGTATTTTGCAAATTCTTTCTGCTCTTTTTCCACCCTCAGAGCAATGTAAACTTCCTTTTGGCATCCTCTCGGAGAGCCAGGTGATTCGTAGACCTTAGACATAACCAAGTTATACTAGGTCCCAACTCCATTGCATCTTAAAATATCACATATCATATCTGACTAAAAGGAAAAAAGCTATGTCACGCGAACGCGGCTAAAGAGGCCTCGTACCCGTGTCGACTCGCCGACACGGGACTCGGCTAGGACACGGCAAAAAATAAAAAATAAAAATTTAATGTTTTTTTTTTCATTTTATCAATTTTTTGTGATGCATCCAATTATTTCCATGAACAATCCTTTCAAATATTCAGTACTTTTGTGATAAAACACATTTTCTCACAAGATTGTAAGAGTGAACTATTAATTTAATGTTTTTGTTTTTTTTAATCTTATCATTTTTTAGAATATTTAATGTAGCCGTGTCCGCGTATCCGAAAATTTTGAAAATTGCCATATCCGCACCCGTATCGCATCCGCACCCGTGTGACATAGGAAAAAAGAGAGAGGAAACATGAGCAGATAAAAAAGCAGAAAATAGCGTTAACAAGCCAGCACACATTATATTTCAATGCACAGCCATACTATCATGATTCCAAATAAATGCTTAAAACTTACAAAATGTAGCAAATAAATCTCTAGTTACTAAAATCTACTACATAATTAATTAACAGTTTAATAATTTTATTTGTCAACATTTGTAAATATTTTTTATATTAAGGTTACTTTAGTCAACTTACAAATACGATTAAATAAAATAAATTTTTAGAAAATAATTGGTTTTAAAATGTCATCTTTCTAAAGGATGACACAGACCCTCGCATCCTTTTCCAAGGATGACAAAGGGTGCAGAGAGAGAGAGAGGTCCTTTGTAAAGGATGACAAACCCCCGTCTTCCTTTTAAAGGATGGGAGAACCCCGGTTGTCCTTTCCAAAGGATGACAAAGGGTGCAAAGAGAGGGAGAGAGGTGATCCTTTAAAAAAAGGGTGGGGGAAATAAGAAGAAAAGGAAAGGGGAAAAAGAGTGAGAGACAGAGAGAGAAAGAGAAAGAGGAAAGAGGATATGGGAAAAAGAGACATGCATGCTGGAGCTTGGACACTTCATAGTTCAAAAATGGAGTGTCCCAGTGATGTGAGACCGGCATAGGCCCGCTGCCAGAACCCCAGGGTGAAGTTCGTCCAAGGGTGGGATGCTTGGGTACAGCCACTTTTGTGCATTGTTATCCGTATCGTACGATATGGACGCATATCGTACGATACATATCGTATAGGTCAAAGAAACCTTTACGATACATCTTCGATACGCGCTACGTCTTTTATAACATTGCGCCTATGAGACTGATAATTTGGCTTGGCCCAAGCATGGCTGCAAGGCAACTCTGTCGCCCCTGGCCAAGCATCATCCTGGGGTCCTGGCAGTGGGCCTAGACCGGGCTCGCATCACTTAGGCATGTCGACGAGTATAAATGTCGTTGTCCGGTAGTTAGCATTGGTGTCGGTATCAAACATGCGCAACACCGACACTTCATACTTTTGAAGTGTTCATGCAACATAAGCATTTGGTGCTTCAGAAAGCATGTATTCTCGGTTATTATTGATGTTTCTAATACTGAAAATGAGTGCCTACAAGTCTCCAACTTTTGTGGGGGCTTATACAAATGCTTTGTAGTCATACAATTTTGATTTCCAATCTAGAAAATGATTTGTGGCCCATGGAAGCATATCTGCAACTGCACATGCAAGACACACATCCACTGCCCCATCACACCCTTCTAGAAAAATAACCATGTGTTAAAAACGTGAGTATATATATATATGGGTTCTCTTTTATTGTATTATGCATGCTCTTTTTCTTTTCTTTTGTATATTTTCTGTATTTTGCTTAGGTTCTATTTATTTGTCTTCATGTTTTCAGCATTTCTCAGTTGGTCCCTACTGGGCGTTAGGGGCTCCAATGGCTGTATTTTTAGCTGTTGAATAGCCTCCAACAGCTAGAGAAGTTGCAGCTTCTCTCTATAAATTGGGTATTTCTGTCCCACATCAGTGCATGCTTTCCACGAAGCAGTTCTTCAGTCATTTATTTAAAGATTTTAATTTCACTGTGCTGTGAGTGTTTCTCTGAGAGAACTTTGGGTAGGTGTGGTATAAACTTTTACATATATTTGTGTATTTAAATCATGTCATTCACATCATACCATTCCACATTTCCAGGGTTGCCAACATCCTAATGTATCTACTCTTGAAACTGGTTTTAAGGGCATACGAGTACTTCAGTCCCACCTTGCATAATTACAGTATTACACAATACAAGGCATATTGTATAATATAACATCAATACAACTGAAGTGGTAGGCTTTCCAATTTGTGTTCCTGAAAACTTCTAGAAACCTTAGCCACTTTTGGTAGGGACACATGAAGTAACTTCAAAAGAATCACCTTCCCCCACACCACCCCCCCCCCACCCCCCCCCAAAAAAAAAAAAAAGAAGAACAAATAGAAAAGAGAAGGCAAAAAAGGTGCTTTTGATAGAATTTGGGTGTGAATTTAAGAGATCAACATGCAGAGATTCAGAGATTTTCCATGCTTTCCTTACCATCACTTTCTTTCTCCAATACAGATCTAAATGAATCAAGGTTCCAGCATTTTGGAACCATTCAATAACAGAGATAAGACGGTCTTAACAAATTTTCAATTTGTCATCACTTTTCCCAAAATGAAAAGGCAAATGGGATCAAGCAGTAAATATACGACAATTGAAAAGTCAAAGTGTTGCATACCCTTGTTCATCCAGTTCACCTCTTCAAGAATATTCAATAATCAAGAACTTAAGGTGAAAGTAAATCAGGAAAACATGAAATAAACATTTGAATAGACATTAAAGAAAGAGTAGCACCTCTCATCGGCAAGGCCAGCCTCAACTGCAAGTGCAATTTGCCAGTCATCAAACATATTAGGGTATTCATCTGGATCTGCCAATGACTCTGCAGCTTTCCGATTCACCTTCAGATCGTGGACATATAAGCAATTTTAGAATAATAATGTTTCTTTCTCTTTATGTAAGTGGTGACCAGGCATTAGTAAAAGCCAAGAATGGTGATACACATAAGAACCACGGGAATTATATTCAGAGAAAAGCAAACCTTGTTTAGGTCGTTCCTCCAAAGAGCCACTATTTCAGAAACTTTACTTGGAAGATAAGACCGTGCCATCAAAGCAGCCTCTGGTATCCTATTGCTGCAAAGTAATCGACAGGTCAGTCATTCAAAGAAGACAAATGCAAGAAACTTGGAATCCTAGAAGTACTAAATTGGGAAAAGTATAGTAGAATCCGGCCAAAAAATCTAATTTCAATATGACTGCAGATAGTTACCTGGCCACCAATAACTGAAGACACTCTTCCAATCTACCAAGCATGAAAAGGCAAAGGAAGGCAACATTATTCTTTCCTTGATCCTTAGCAAGTGCCACAAGATTTGACATTCCTTCAGCATCTCCAAGAGCTGAATAGAGAAGCAATAAACCACTCAAGTCCATTGCCTGGACCAAACATTTCTCTGCCATTTCTAACTGCATCCAAAAGCAAAAAAATGGCTGTCAGTGAAACCTCTCACAATTGTCAAAACTTGGGAATTTTAAGTAAATATTTGGCTCTGAATCACTCTGGAAGCATATATCTTTTGGTATAGAAAATTAGAATTATGTTTCCGTGCTATCCTAAACAGTTTCGCAGAACACTATCTTATAGTTTGCACCATACACAATGCCATAATTTATACAAAATGATTATTCATTTGGTAAACAACAAAAGCTCCTTACTAGGCAAAGACGTGACAACGTGTTCAAATTGTGGAAAGAGTGTCTAAGACATGCAATGAAAGGCCAAAAGGACAGCAAGCTCTCTTCACCAGACATTCAAACACACCCCAAAAGACAACATGAGAAGTAAAACACGAGGCATTCTAGCAACTGCAAATGGAAACATGAAATGACATAGAAGGGATCCAAGATTTCAACTGGAAACATCACCAAACTTCTGCTTCAGAAACAGAATCACCTGGAAGGGAAATGAGAATCACCAATACAAACAATGAGAAACAAATAGACTCTTTCCATGCCCTTAAATTTTTTCAACTAGCACAATCATACTCTTTGGTGTTCAATGAAACTTTTCAAGACTATATCTGTAAGGTTTTATCATGTGACCACTTGAACAAGACATGTAAAACCTGTAATAAAACTAGCACAGAGAATTAGATTCCACAAAAAAAAAAAGTCTAAGTCTAACTAACAGAAGTCATTAATTAATTTGTTACCCTGAAAATCATAATTTTTATTACCAGTATTTCTGGTATCAATAATCAATTATGGGATGCTTGATAGCCTTGAAAAGAAATTCAGGGTGTACTGGATTGGTGAATTTTTTTTCCTGCCAATACATCTTGAATCAAGCATGCCTGAAATTTTTCAAAAAAAAAAAATCAAGTTTTGTGAATTCAGAGCTTTAAAAAATTAGTAGAAGAGTATTGATATTGATCCGCCGAAAACTTAAAGAACCCTTGAAAGAGGTGAAGCTAACTTGAGTAAAGAAGAGACAAGCAAATGAGGTAAATTTAGCTCTCAGAAGTGCTAGGATATGAGCAGAGGCTACTAATGCTCTTTCATATACCTGATCCATCATAATAGTTCATCCACATAATTGCTACAAATAAAAAATTTTGTTTATACACTGGATTCTGTACAATCAAACAGAATCACTTTGACATGTAAGGAACAAGAGTAACAAGCAAAAAACTGCTAAATAAAATCCATCCCGCTCCAAAATATCACAAATACCACCTCGTCTTAGACATCCGCAGGGGAAACTAGACCTGAAATCTTCTTGCATTAACTTGGAATCATGTGAATCTAAAGCACCTTTTACTAACAAAAATGTAGTTGTATGCAAACGTAGAGTAGTAGCATAATGTACCAAGAAGTCCTCGGTCCCTATTGTTAAGAATACTAAAGTACAATTTTCATTAATAGCATTCAACCAACCATGTACCCACAGGCTTTGACCTGCATTAAATGCTGGTCCCTCTGCACAGCTAGAAATATTTCACCCATTGAAGCATCCCAGGCTATAAAACGCCCCACTGTGGTCTTAAAATTTGAGGATCATATTTAACAGCTCAGAAGAATGGTAAAATGTGTAAGAAGTGCAGGAGAAACAAAAAAAGAGAAAGAAGAGCAAGCATAAAAGTAAATGAGAAAAAGCATGAAGGGATCATACGGGAAGAAAGGGAAAAGAGAATCATAGAAATTTCCTGGGTCAAGTGAAATCAAACTAGTTTGAGCAATTTGCACCCTCTTCCTTTGGATGACCCACTATCACATCTCAAAAATGAAGAGTAGCTGCTTCGATACAAACTCCAGCAATGTTCTTCCCTTTCTATGTGAAAGCTTTTAAATCCATGATCGCAACTGCAATTTGGCTCAAATACAAGCAGGTGCAGGAACTGCCTCACTTTGTACCAAGCAAGATTTGCAATTAAATTTTAGTATGAAATGTTCTGCTTTGATATTTGTTATATTCATAGAATCTTATCACTTACTGCACATATTCTGCTTGTTTTCATTTAATGGATCATAGACGTGACTCTTTACATCATAATAGAAAGACAATACATGGTCAAATACCTTCTCACAGACACCATAAAAGTCAATGTTTGTATCATGCAGAAGAAAGGTATGTTGAAAGTTTGAAACACAGTTAGCTTGTCAATAGTTTTACACAATTCAGTCAGGCCCTCGGTGAAGCTGTGCAACTTACCCTCCCCTTGGACATTGCAAGTTCTCCCAACTGTTTCCATTTAGATTCACTTTGCACTTCAGTGGCAATAGCCTGTAAATTTGGCATATAAATTAGAGGGAATTTGAATAAAAATTCTATTTCCTACAAGAAATACTATAAAAGTCTATAAATTTTCCCAACGGGGATGTTTGGCATACCTGTGCTACCTCCAATCTTCCAAGTTGTACAGCTAGGTCAAATTTATAGTTAGGGTCCGTTGCCACTTCTAATGCATCCTCTAACATTCCCCGAGATTCCAAGAAACGGGCCACACTTTGACAAGAAAATCAAACAGTCAAAACAGAAAGTGAGTCACAGATCACGGGCATTAAATTTTGGTCAGATCGCACCACTTTTCAGTGTTTCCCTTTGGTTGGTCTTTCAGAACAAGAATTTTGTCATCTCATTCCGTATTGCTGGTGCAGATGAATGACACACTACCAAAGTAGTTGGGATCTGGCTGGGGACATTCTAATGGAACAGGGACCTAGCTAGGGCGGCTCATGACTCCACTGTGCCCGCTGGGCTCGAGCAATGTAACAGTGGATGAACAGGAAAATTTTTTGGCAGCCGGTTGATCCAGGGTTTTTCGGGTTCAGCGGTGTTTGCTAGGTTGAAAACCCAAAAACATGTTGCATGTTGAGTTTGTAGATCGGCAGCGGAAGCACACAGTTTTTTTGGGGAGTTTTGATCTTGATATATAGGTTAATGAGGGTTCAGGAGGCTCTTAATTACCAGATTAATTATGTTAGTGAATCTTCTTGGACCAACTAGTGTTTAATCCAACCCCTTGGTCTGGTAAATGGAGCTCTTGTTGGCACCAAATTCGCAGATTAAGGTACCAACTTAGAAAATTTGAATTGCTTTCATGTTTGCAAGTGAGAAAAATTTTCAACATATAAGCTACATATTGAAAGTTTCTTATGGAAGATTTTCTTTTGCTTGTATAACGTGGAAAAGTGGATCGATTGAGAAAGGGGACAGAGATGGCTATCACATGTTCTTTTCCTTTTCTCATCCATGTTCACTGTAGAAAGATTTGGATTGCTTGAATAACGTCGGAGAAAACTCTATCTTTTCATTTCTATTTTTCTTTTCTCCAACCATTTTCTCACTTATAAACACGTCCTTTAAGAAACGCAATCATCCAATCCTTTGGTAATTTATTTCCTGTACGACTGATGAGTTCTACTATAGAAAACTCTTCCTGATAAGAGAATTCTCGCATTCCTGCTTAGATAGTTTGGGTTGCCAAGAGAAGAAATTAAGTTTATGAGACTAGATGAAGCATTATTTTTCTAGCTAAAGGCAAATCTAAGTAATGTATTATCTTCTCAATGGTATACAATCATAAAACTTGTCTGTAGTTCATGGATGCCAAAATCACAAAATTTATGCAAGGCATAAATAAGGGGGAAAAATGTGTGGTGCCACATGATCAGTGCAACCTCATAATTGAGAGCAATGACAACAGGCGGCCTAAAGACAACCATGACCATTGGCTCAGAGAGTTTGAAGCCATGATATCTCACTTGGCAACCTGAGCACTTTAATGCTGCACTAGCTGGTGGCCATCTCAAGTGAACATTAACCAACTTTTATCAACCAGATA